>NW_024342471.1:2288732-2290214 GCF_902729225.1 Pteropus medius
GTAGAGACAGGTAGAGAGCCAAGAGAAAATGAAAGGGAGAAAGGGAGAAAGGAAAAACAGTAGACAGGCTTAATAGTAAAACTCATTAGGACTAGAACCAGGTTTTGCTATCATTATAAGCCTCAAGGTGCCTGACACAGTAACCTTTTACTTTAATTGGTCAATTTTTCTCATTTATACTTAACCCCTTTGTGTCCCGTTCAAGTCATGAAGGTTGTCTCCTAAGTTTTTTCAAAAGCTTTACTGTTTTACCTTTCACATTCAGACCTACCATCCATCCGCATTGGGGTTTTTTTCTTGGTACAATGTGTAGTAGGTTATTTACACTGATAGCCAATTGATGCAGCACATTTATTAAAAAGACCACACTTGCCTCACTGCACCATCACCTTTGTCATAAATCAGGTGACCATATATGGCAGATCTGTTTTTCTGCTCTTAAGTTTTTCACTTCATTTACAAGTTTTAAAATTACTTCCTAGGTTGCTAGTTGGTTCGTTTTTATGCAGCTGGTGTTTAACACCAATGGTACGGTTTATTTAGAAAAGGCAGAATAAATGCTTGATTCTTTCTCTTTACTAGTTTAAGAAATAGATTTCATTTACTAGCATCCTCCAGAGGTGAGCAGTTGTTTTTAAAGTATCATTATACATTCATGTTTTTAAATATAATTGATATGCTGCAATTAACTTCAATTTTTGTTCTTACCAATGTTCAAAATGTCCCATCTTGGGGAGCCTCTAGTTGGCGCAGAGGCATTTTGATATGACCCAACTGTTTTTTATAGCTCCCTTGCTCTCTGGTATGTTTGCAGCAATAGATAACGGACAAGTAGAGAGCCATCAGTCAGTGAAAATTCCACAAGGTTGACTGGTGGCTACAAAGAGTTCAGTGTGAGCAGCCACTCGTGTACAACAGATATGTCCAAGGCAGGCAGGGCCAGAGCCACGATTAACTCCCCAGTCCCAACAGGACCATCTCAGGGGTGATATGAAAAGGCCAAATACACAGATCAGGAAGAAAAAGGGGACTGGGGGAACGTCTGAAATAATAGCTAATATTTATGAAAATTTACTATGTGTCAGAAGCTAGTCTAAGATGTTTATGAGTACTAACTCATTTAATCCTTAGTTTGCGAGCTGGACACTATTATTATCCACACTGTACAGATGAAAAAACTGAAGCCCAGAAAGGTTACTACTTGCCCAAGCCACAGGGTCACACGGCCAGTAAACGATAGAGTCAGGAATGGAACTCAGGTGCTCTCCCAGTCAAAACAGAAAAGACAAACCATTCCTCCTTCTTGGATTTGTTAAGCATGGCTATAAAGGGGGGTTCCAGGGAATCTGAACAATGCCATCAAATGCTCAGCCAGAATTCCAGTGTGCATTTTATTTCCAACTGGCCTTGGGGTGCCCATGGTCAGTCAATTCAACCCAGCTATAACTTCCGTTCCCCTCCTTTCCTCCCCAAGGGTGCTTC
>NW_024342471.1:2290608-2327043 GCF_902729225.1 Pteropus medius
CCAGCTTATGCCTGTTGAGTGATTCCTTCTGATGAGGGGTGGAAAAGAAGGGGTGTGGGGGGGGTGGTAGGAGGAGTTCGGGTCTCAAAGCCACCACAGAGCCCCTCAAATCGCACTGGCCAAAACAATATGTGTTATTTTGTTATAAAAATACTACTGGGATAACTGGTAACATTTGAATAAGGTTACCTTATAGTAAAGGGGCATCATGTCTACAACTTTCAAACAATTCAGGAAAAAGTGTATGTGAGTGTGTGTGCGCTCGTGCATGCGTGCGCTCAGAGAAAGATAATAATTAAGCAAATGTAGTAAAATGTTGACATTTGGGAAATTTGGGTGAAGTATGTAGGGAATTCTTCATACTATGACTTTTCTAAAAGCCTAAAATTATTTCAAATAAAAAAGGTAAATAATTGCAGCTCATGAAGCCACCCACCACGGTTCTCCGGGATTTTCTCTAGAAAATGATGGAGTCCATAAGAAACTGCAAATTTATTCTCCACAGAGCCCCATCCTTGGCTCCTCATCATGACGACAATCACAACAGCCATGGTAGGTAGGGAGTATAGCAACCCTTGAGACAAAAGAAGGGCAGTAGCTACTAGGGGTCTTCAGTTCCCATAGGACCCCATGTGCACCCCCGGCAATGCACACAAGTATTCACAACTACAGGCAATGATAGGGGACCTCCGAAAGGGTAAACTTGTGTGTGTCCACATGTCAGCACAGTGAAGGGGCTGGAAGGCATTTCTTGTAAGAAAGAGTGAAGACTAAGATGGAGAGCTTGGGAAGAGAAGGCTGGGAAGCGAGGGGAGGAGGTAGCTGGGGCCACATCAGAAACATTACATCCTCCAGGCAAAGAGGAACAGACTCAGCCTGAGAAGCAAGACAGATGAGCACTGGGTGGAGGTTCCGGGAAGCACACGTCATTCTACACTGTGGCTCCTGGTGTGGAACATCATTCCAATGATTATACCAGAAGGCTCACTCAAGACACTTTGACGCTCTCCTTCCCCCCACCTCTGACACCCCGGCAGAAGGCAGGGCCCATTTGTGGTGGTGGGGGGTGTCTGAGAGGGGATGGACTCACTGGAGGGAGTTTCAACCACTGGTTCTCAACCTCGGCTGCCCATTGGAATCGCTGGGGAATTTTTTAACACACTGATGCCTGAGTCCCACCTCCAGAGACTCATATTATTGGTCTCAGGTGCTGCTTGGGCATTGGGATTTTTTTTTTTTAAGTTCCTCAGGCGATTCTAACGTTCAGCCAGACTCATTGGCTTGTTGGACATGTTTTGACCTTAAAAATGTGCTGAGGTTCCTTGTTAAAGCTGAGATGAAACATTCAGGGAAGTGGCCATATGATTTTACTCCATTTGAGAGCTCCCTGGGTTTTGGTTGATTTAAGATCTGGCAATGTCCTTTGGTAAATACAGAGAGGTGATGGTTTTCCATTTAGTGTGTCACGGTCAGGCCATCGGTCCATTCTCTGGGGCTTTCCACCCCAACTGCCTGTCCTCTGAATAACCAAATACAGAGGTCACTCTTGCTTTGTTTCCCTCCTCCACCTCCCCCCAAGAGACCAAAATGGTAATGGTGTCCTTCCTCTTAGAGGAAAAGGGCTCGGCTATGGACCTTAACTCTTCTCCGTCAGTGACCTCATCCAGTCTCTTGGCTTTGGGTGCAGAATAATACCACCCCGACCTCCTCCTGGACTGGACATCCCCACATGGATACCTCATGGGCATGTCAGACCTACTGTGTCCAAAGCCGAATTCCTGATCTTCCCTTTCTGTTCTACCTCCCACCCCAATCTGTCCTCCTACAGCCCTTTTCAGCTCAGAAGAATGGCAATGCCATTCTTCCGGTTGCCCGGGACAGCAACATCACGGCTTTCCTTGAGTCTTCTCTCCCACGCCATATAGAATCCTTCAGCAAATTATGACAATCTGACTATTTCTCACTGCACCACCCGAGCTGGGCCACCATCCTCTCTTGCCTGGATTATTGCTGTTGCCCCTTCTCTGTCTCCCTTAGCACAGCAGAGTGACTCTTAGAAAACAATCATATCAAGTCCCTCCTTGGCTCTCAACTCTCCAACAGCTTCACATTTTGCTCAGAGTGAAAGCCAACGGCCTTGGCTCTGCATAATTACCCACTCTCTCCTGGACCTCATTTCCCTCCACTGCCCCTCCTCACTTACCTGCTTCATCCACCACAGTACTTTCTCAGACACTGGTGTCTTCACACTTGCTCTGGGCCTGCCTGGAAGTCCCTTCCCCACATCCCTCAGGCGTGTGTCCATTTCCCCGAACACCGCCTTGGCAGCAAGGCCTGACCGCCCTATTTAAAATTGCAACCTCTCCCAGCAGCACTTCCTGTTCCCCTCTCCTGGCTCTTTCCTCCATCTAACACCCTTCGCATGTGTTTGCCACCCTCCCCTAAAATGAGCTCCATGAGGACAGGGACTGTGTTGGCTCTATTCGTTGCTGCATTTCCAGTGTCCAGATAGGGACGAGCATAGAACAGGAACTCCATAAGTGTTTGCTAAACGCATGGGGATTGTCAAGGATCTGAGGTGGACAGTCACCAGATGCAGATGGCTGTGCAGGTGCCCGGGGAGGTGGGTCCTGATGTCAATGACTGGGGCCTCCTCAGAATGAGCAGAGAGAGCTCATAGGCTTAGACAAGAACCTTCAGCAGATGAACTGGGCACCGGGGCGTCTACCACTTCCCCAGCACCACACAAGCCCCTGGCTCCTAGTACAACAAGAGAGCAGGCAGCCATGGAAAAGTGTCGGGTTTCTCATCAGCCTTGGAAACCAGTGGCCTGGAGTCAGACTTTGTTGGATGAAGGAAAAGTGAATAAACGCAGTGTTTTTTGCACCTTGAGTTTTGGGAAGCAATTCATTCTTCAAGTCCCCACTGTGAGTGAGAAAGGCAGAGGCCCCTGTCCAAAAGCCAAACAGTCCAGAGGGCCCATTGGCCCCAGGCATTAGCCCAGGGGGGAGGGGGGAGGGGGAAGGCTGGCCCTCTCACTCCCAGGACTTCAGTTTACAATCCCTGATTATTTTTTATATCTACAGCACCTGGTCTTCCTAGGTGATCTCCCATCCAAAGAGTAACCAGGCCCGACCCTGCTTAGCTTCTGAGATCAGACATTGGGCTTGTTCAGAGTAGCATGGCCATAGACACACCCAGGACTTCAGATTCCAGGCATCTTCCACCTTCCCACGAGGGCCCCCAGTCTCACTAGGAAAGCAAGAGTCCTGGGGTGGAGAGCACCGGTGGCCTCCTGGGGCAGGTGCTGTCGACAGTGGGACTGCAGGTGAGCAGGAGTTAGGCAGGCTGAGGGGAGCCAGGGGAAGGGAGAGGAAAAGGAAATCGGGTAGAGGAAGCGGCCAGGAGAGCAGGAGAGCAGAGCACATGGACCTGAAATCGTAGAGTTGAGTGTGGTAATCGGAGCTGAGAGTGGGTGAGAACACCCAGGATAGTTCGGTGCGGGGAGAGCCTCAGGGAGAATGCCACCACCTAAGGGCTGGCAGGGCTGGAGAAGAGACGCCCAGAAAGGCAGCTGAGGAGCAACAGCCAAGGAAGCAGGAGGGAACCCAGGAAAGCAGGCTGCCGAGGCCAAGGGCGGAGGGTGTCTCTAACGGTCGGCAGCATCCTGCGAAGTGACACTGGTTCCACACAACCAACCCGCCGTCCCACAAGTCAGCACTCCCCACCATCAGGAAGCACGCAGGATCTAGAATTTAACAGATGTTTATTTGTATAATAGGAACATTCAGGTATATAAATAAGGTAAATACTTTCCAATGTATAGTACATCATGTTCTGACACTGGTGAGAAAGAATCTACATTGTATTGTTCAACACTGATGAGAAGACCCGGAGGACGGTCAGCTGTGGCACAAACACACGGATCTAGCGAAACGCCAAGTCAGGTAAAGGGTGCAGTGGCTAGAAAATATTCCCAGCTCCCTTTCTAGTCTGGAGCAAACCCAGGCCATGAACCTAATGGAGGTGAGAAATAGGAGTTCCAGCAGTTAAGAGCAGAGACAAGCTGCGTGGAAGCCATCAGCAAACATCATCTCGCTTGGGACCAGATCGCTAGGCTAATCCTAGCTACACCCTCCAGCACCACATCCAGGCAAGGCCCTCAGGAGGCCGCAAAAGGCGAGGCCCTGCCCGAGGCCTGGGAGACCACTGCAGGGGCCTGGCAGCCAATGGGAGACACTGGCAGTGATGTCCCGTGCCCCCTGGGAGCCTTTTTCTCTACAGATAAAAAGGCCCATTAGATCCAACAATGAGGGAGGAAGTGCCAGGCCTGGCAAACATGAGTCCAGAAGGACAAGAGGACAAGCCTAGGATCAGTCTGTCACAGCAGCTCCTTACTAAACACCCCTATGACCATGTTCTCATTCCTACCATAATCATAACTTAACTGAAGGGGAGAGGCCAGTAAACGCAATGGGCCTCTGGGTCTGGTCCTCACTTCCCACTAACACCCAAGAAACAGTCCACAGTCAAGCCGGTAGTTCTACGGTTCCCTCCATTGCCTTGAGAATGTTGTGGGTCCTTTTTGTCAACACCATTCCTTCCCAGTGAAGAACACTCCACCTCACACATACCCTCCCGACTCCATTTCCACCTGAAAAACTAAAAAAATATTTCACTCAATCCAGTGCCCGCTCTCCCTTCGTTCATGAATCACCCACGTGATCCCTTGCTAACCTAGAATCCAACAGAAACACCCCACATTATCTACCTGCAGTGGTCACCTGCTTCTATCCTGTTAACATTTTGAAGCATGACATAATGAAACACAAGGCTCTGGCTTGTTACATTGTACGGGTGTGGGCAGAGCTTTCAGGCTTTCTGTGTGTATCATAATCTTTTCCCCACTCTTCTTGGCCCGAGATGTCCACTCTTACAGGGCACTGCTACAGGTTCTAAGCTGTGTGCACAGAGCACAGCCCTTGGCCACAGGGGGAAATGGAGTCCAGAGTGAGTCACAGATAGACCTTCGCTGCCCACGGAGCTGAAGAACCACTGGGCAAGAAGAAAAGGCCTCCCTCCCCATAGAAGGTCCAGACGAGGGGCAGCAGGAAGTGGGCAAGGCCTCAGGCAAACTGTTGCCACTCAGTACGGAGAACTCTAGAATATCCTCATGTCCTTTCCTTGTATCAGGCTGGCCTTCTAAATGGGTGCGAAGCAACCAGACGCTGTAGGTGGGGGTTCAGGTTGGACTGCCCCTCTCAGAAAGCCAGTGTGGCTGCTCTTCAGCCCTTGAATACCCAGGCTGTGTGCAGGGCGGGTGGCGGTGCAGTGGCCGGAAGCCAGTCCCTGGCACTACACCAACTTTGGTTCGGATTCTAGCTGAGTACAACAGAAATAATAACCACTTACTGAGCGCCGTATGCCAGGAACTGTGCTAAATGCTTGTGTGCATTATCTCATAAAATCCTCACAATCCCACAAGAGGTTCTGTTATCAGACCCAACTGGGTCACAGTTGCACTTTGTAACCTGCCCAGACCTAGCCTGACATCCATCTTCTTAACCACTGCCCTCCGCCTGCCATGGTGACTCTGTCCTCATGTATAAAATAGGGATGATAATACTCAATCAAAGGTTGTTTTTGGATTAAAAGGGATAATATATGTAAACCCATAGCACTATGCCTGGCACATATTAAACACTATTACTATTATTGCACTTATTCCTAATAAATACACTGCTGATAACTTATTGGCTCAAGAATACAAAGAAAAGGAGCCTCAGCAGACAGGCATTTGGTGGAGGAGGGTAGGAGAGGGGACAGGGTTTCCGAACAGCCAGAGGACTTGAAACCCACTGGCTCTAAAATCTTAGATGTCACACATTCTGCTCCAGATTCTCAGAAATCATCCACGTTCTAAAAACCCCAACACTTTAGCATCTAAAGTATACCTCCCAAACTGCCCTCACGGCTAAGATCTCTTTGCCTTTGAAAATATGATCCACATACAAACGGGTAAAAGACTTAATTAAGAGGCAGCTCCAGGTAAGAGCAACAGCCTCTACCCACCTGAGAACCCAGGTGAGCAAGGTCACTGGTGGTCAAAAGGGGATAGGGGGTGGGGAAGGGGGTGCATCAGTACCGGGAGGAACAGAAAGATGGGACCACTTTCAAACGATACAGGCAGTCAGCGTCTGGGACTCTGTTGCTGAGAACGGGACCCACCTACTGTTGGAGATGTGGGCGAGCAGAGTCCAGGATCAAGAGGAAGTGAGCCTAGAAGAGACCTTTAAATTAGGCCCTTTCATCACTACTTGGTCCAAATGCCAGCAGCCTCTGTCGGTCATGCCACAAGGCCCCCATCCAACAAGGGAAATCAAGTCAGGAAGTGAGAGCTGCTCCATCTCCTTAAAAATCAGAAGCTGGGAAACTGTGTGGAGTGTGATCAAGGGAAAAGTAAGTTTGCTTTGACCAAGAACAGAATAACAAGGCTCTGCCCAAGAATCAGCCCCTTTCTTGAGGGAGCTCATGGTTTGTTCCAGCTGCTGCAGCAGCACAGTGAGAGTCTGCCAATGGTTGACTGTCCCGTGATGTGTCCACAACAGTCACCTGGACATCCTCCTCTTAGCCTTTCCTCCCTGCCCTGACTTCGGAAGAACAGGAACCCTGAGTTCAAATGAAATCGCCCCTCTCCACTCAACCTTTTTCTCAGCACATAATCACAAGCTGGGCACAGATGTGAGTTACTCCAAAAAAACAAAAAGCAATGGTACCTAAGATTTGGGTGACATAGGAAGAAGTCATTTCAGCAATGACGTATCACATTTGGTAATGAAAATCTACTCCCTAGGAAATTGATCTTGGGTAGGCTTCTTAGGGAACAGGCCACTGCAGTGGTTTTCCAAGCAATGATGCTCTTTGCCCTGAGTCATTCGCATCCTCCACCCACCCACCCATCCCTGTCAACATCAGGAATGCTTCAGAGCCTGCTGGGAAGTCGCTGGCAGTCTGAAAGTCTGAGCTCAAGGATCCAATCAAATCAGCCTCAGGCCAACTCAGCAACTAGCTGAGACTCAATTCACAGCATCTTCTTAGTCTCCCTTAAAATATATTTTTGGGTCTATGGCTATGCCACCCTGAACACGCCCGATCTTGGAAGCTAAGCAGGGTCAGACCTTGTTAGTACTTGGATGGGAGACCACCTAGGAAGACCGGATGCTGTAGGCATAAAAAAATATATATATATATATATTTTATATATATATATATATTTTTTTTAACTCTTGTTGCATAACATCAGTCAACTTACAGGACAAGAAGCCCAGAGGGAAAAGATAAATACCATAAAAATTATTTCAAAGTCCACCTGTATAAGGTTAAGTGACATTTCGCCCCTTCTAAGACACTAGTTTCAAATATATGTTATAGAATTATACAACAGTAAGAGTAAATACTGTAGCTACTAAAATGCTCAGAATATGAAACAGGCAGAAAATAATAAACATAAATTAGGTCCAGGCTGCCTCAGAGAGTTTCACTTTCAGGAGTAAAACATAAGCGTGTTCTTTTATGATGCTGAGCGTGATTAAGGGGGTAACATGCACACAGAAAGAGAAAGAGACTCAGGTGTCCTGTGAGCAGTGACAAGTGGAACTCACCAGGGAGGACGCCCAGGCTCAGCCCTCTACAAACACTCCCTGGTTTCTGTAATGCCTTTGTCCATCAGCTCCTTTATGTCACTAGTCATGAGCTAGCAGCAACTTAAGCTCCAACCTAGGTCAGGCCACCTAAGGCTTGAGGGAAAGAATGCTGCAAAATTTCAGGTACACTTACTTCACTTTCACAAAGGCCAGTGGGACAGGGACGATCCAGTCCCTGCCCTGGTGGGCAGATAGCAAGATGGAGTTTTGACTTCACCACGTGACCCTGGGGAAACTCTCTCCCCTCAACTTCCTCACCAACAAGGTGCTCATGACTCTCACCCAAGGTACCTTAGAAGGCTGTTGTGAGAATGCATAGGGTTTAGATTGGAAAACAAAAATCTCTAAATCGAGTCTGCATACTATTTATAAATGCAAAAACAAGTAAGAAATACAAAGTCACACATGCAAGTGAGAAACTGAATTCACAACAAGAGAGGGCAAACAGTTTCAGCCACATTTTATTTCTCACACACACACACAAAAATGTATCTGAAGCAAGTTACGTCATTAGGATCTGCACAGGTATTTGTTAAAATAGTCTCTTAAATCTTACCTGAAAGGTGAAATATCTTCAATAAATGGAAGAAAGAAAAACATTGTGTGATACAGACACAAGGTGGCACTGCTCTCCTGACTACCCCACCAGGAAATTCCATAGTTCATCAGAAAGAATGTGGGGAAATTGGAAGAAAATTAAACCCAAGCTGACCCTCTGGCCTTCTTGCTGACAGCTCCAGTGAGCACCCAGCTTCAGCTTCCCAGGACACCCAGATTCCCCATCAGTGACCACAAAGGAATGTGCCAGGTATTTTGATCCCAAAGGCAGCCCTATTCAAGAGTGGCTTTCTGCTGGTGGGCCCCAGCTGAGACTCCCTGCTCCAAAGGACCCCATCGTATGCCCCCAATGGGACGACACAAGACAAATGAGATGCCCTCTGTCTCTGGTTTGAGAAACCAAGTTCATTCTTCAAGGAGAAAACTAGATTTGTTATTCATCACTTCCACTGTTTAATTTGTTGCTGAAATACTGTCTCGTCTTCAGGACAAGCATTTAAAAAAGGACTGAGGGCATCTGTTTCTTGGGTGCCCAGTACCCACAGCAGCCTCTGGTGACATGAACTTGCTGAGCCAGAATCACCGAATACTGGAATCAGAAGAAGGCTCAGAAAACAAAGACCCAGAGAGTGACGCGCCCTGTCCAGGTTACATAGCCAGGATTGTAACCCCGTGCGAAAACACGTTTTGTTTTTAAGGGGGACTTGGACCTGAAAAAGAAAGGCCAAGTGCTCAAATGGAAGTAAAACTTCAGAAGAAAGAAGCTGCTTCAATGCTGCATGCACGTGGAAGGTCATGCAGTGACTGCGAGCTGAAGTGTCTACAGCAGTCTGCCCTGAGCTGGACGCTTCAGTGATCTGGACAGAGTGTGAGTTTTCAGGGCAGCAGGAAGGCTGATTTAAGCAGAAACAAAACAAACCAGCACCAGACCAAAGTGCTGGGGCAAAAGCCATTACACCCTCGCTTGGCAATGAGAACAGCTGTGGCACGGAATAACGGAGCACATTCGAGCCTCGAATTCTCTCTCCTGTACCCCCTTCCAAGGTCGACCTCACGCTTATAATTAGGAAGGGGAAAAAAGTAAATCACAGTTTGTGTGTTTAAAAAAAAAAAAAGGTCCCCCAGTAAAATACAAACTACATTTAACTGGTCACATTATATAAAAAGTGTGCATTTAATCTTCAGACTAGTCAAACCTCTAACTGGTTTGGGTTTTCCAGAGTTTTAAGCAAGACTCTGTGGTTTTAGTGAAGAAATGACGGTACAACTGAAATCACTATAAGAAATAAATGATTTTCAAAACATACACAACACACGCTTGCCTTAAGAGTAATATAATACAACACAGCAGCTACATGGTGGTTGGTGAGGCAAAGGGTGCATGAACGAGAAGCCCTCTTTAGGCAGAGGGCTTTCCCTGCCTAACGGGAAAGCCCCCAAAAAGGATTCAGCAGCAACCCGTCTACAGCACAAACATGAATGCCATCACTCCCTGAAATGACACAGTTAGCTGGACCACCCTAAGGAGGGGCCATCTGAGCCTAAACATGTGGGAAGAGGCTCGGTTACAGTACATTCTACTGCATACGCTTGAAATATTACAGTGTGGTTCTTTTCTAGACTATTATAAATAATTTTTCATGCTTTCTGAAGAAAAAAACTGAAAACTTCTTTCAGTCTGTGATGAAGCAAGATGAACCCATATCCTATAGCAGATCTCATGTTCCACAGGATTTCATGTGGACAGAATGCTTATCTGATCAATAAGCCTTTGTCCCTCCAGCCTGGAGCTCCACGGCAGGGATTACAGCTCAGAAGATGGAAGCTCTCCAGTAGCAAAGATACCTAAGCCGTGCGCCTCTTCCCTGCCGGGGGTGAGTAGGAGTACAAAGACAGGTATGGGTGGCCCTGAACTGGTTGGACACAGATAACGGCCATTCTCTGATCGAGTCCAGAAACCGTTCAATTGATGGACCTAGAAGTGCCAAGCAGCCACTCCTGAGCTGGGCAACACTGTCTCTCAGGTTTTTTTAAAATGTCTGCTTAAAAAACCCAAATGGTTTTACTCCCATGACTTCTTTCCAAATCACAGCTGTAGTTTCCTTGCAACCCAAATCGTAAGCACACAGACTATATGTACAGAATTTTTTTAAACCCACAGATAAAAAAGACTCTACCAAAAGAAAAGAAAACAAACTGAGTTGAAGTTTTGTCATTGTCTAAGTCACACTGGCTGGGCTTGCCTTGGAGCGCTGCCCCCTCGCTCAGTCCTGCTCTGGCTCTCCTGGCCCTGTGTGGCCCCTACTAGTCCTCTGTGGCGTCTGTCAACATCCCCTTGTCGGTCAGGTGAGACTTGAGTGTGTTGAAGATGTGGAGCTGCTGGTCTGGCCGCAAGGTCATGAACTGCTGAATCAGCTTGCTCGGGTTCGGGCCCCTGGAAGAGAATGCGAAGAAACAGCACTGATGAAGGCCTAGCACCTTCTAGGGCCTGGTCATCCAAGTGGCTGCCCCTATCTATGGATGTTCTACTAACGGAGGCAGAGGGGCCTCAAGGGATCCATAAATAGTAATTCAAATGTGGAAAACCACATTTGTAATTGGGATGCTTTTCACTGAAACTGAGATGTAGCTAAAATTCTAGAATTTCACCATACTTAAAAATCTACCAACTTGGTTCAGATAAAAAAGCACCGTACCTGATAAAACTGGCGATATACACATTGACAAAGGTGGCCATCAGATACTGGCAGTCGAAGCGATCCATGATGCCTCCGTGGCCAGGAATGGTATTGGCAAAGTCCTGTCAGAGGCAGAAGGGCTGGTGAGCCTGGGCTCAGCCAAGATCGAGGCCTGGCCTACGGTCCCACCTCAACATCCAGCCACTGTTCTGCGTAGCTGAGGGAAACAGATTGTGAGCCATAAGCACTGACTCAAACGCTGAGGCTATAACAGGACACGATCTTATTCCACTACAAAATGTTTCTTTTAAAGAAAGACGTTAAGAGATTACTAACAAATAAACTGAAAATCCAACTACTGAATTTTAATGGAAACAATGTCTTTTTATTTAACCTACCAAAATTTCGTGCATGGCTGAAGAAGAGCACACGTTCATAGCCTAACATTTTGAAGGGGGTGGTGGCTGATGGTGGGGGGCAGGAGGAGGAAGGCAGAAGGGAGGTGAAGAGGGGCCTGCTGGCAGACAATGAGAGAAACAGAGAAGGTTTTCCTACTTTGATTTTAAAAGCTCGTTTGAATCCACTTGCGAAGAACCCTCCAAAGGGACCGATGAGCGAGGCAAAGGTGGAGAGGGCAACGCTGTGAATCTGGAAGGGGTACATCCGGACGATTTTCTGAGAAGAATAAATGAAGCGAAAGTCAAGATGCCTGTAGGCCCAGCCTTATTACATGTTAACGTAAATAACTCTTTGCACAACTAACTATATCCGCCCCTCCCTGGAAAAAAATATTAGTAAGAAGAATGATTTTTTAAAAAGTCTCTAATGTCTGTCTTAACAAAAGACATTAAGATATTCTGTATTCAGTCTCTTAAAATCTGTTGTTTTGGTTGAAGTATATGAAGAAAAACCAGCCTTACACAAATATGTAGTTGAAAAAAAGGAAGAGTATTTTAGTACTTTTTTAGATAATTAGTCTTTGACATTATACCAGAATTTGATAAGTGGTAGTTCCTTAAAAATTTAGTGCAATGTGGAATCCTATCAATGAACTTTTTGTACTCTTAAAATTCATTGTTCTACCTTGCACTTTGAATGAATGATCTTTTACCCACGGATAACTATGTAACACCATGCATTAACCATTTAGAAAATACTGGTTCACTGAGTTACGTCAATCTTCCAAATATAGACACATTTCACTACACAATGTCAAAACATTACATGTTAAAATCACCACAGATCTCATCAGAAAATCCGTTAAGTAAGAGAAGCTGTCAAGCTCACAGTGGCAGCCACACACTTTCCAAAATTCTACTTTTCACTTGAAAGCCGTATTTTACCATTGGTAACAATTAGTTGTTTTCGTTGAGCGACAGGCTTACTTCATTCATTTTCAAGAAAAATGTCTGCCACATATCCAAGTCTAAAACACTCGTTTGTCGGTTCATTTCAAGTAAAAACTACATTTCTATAAAAGAGCAACTAGTTCAGTTCATAAGTCAAGCAAGTACCCGCATGTCCTTTAGACAAGCAAGTATCTCAGTATTTAGCAGAAGTGTTTTATGCGTACTTTCCATTTTGGTACTAAGGGTATTAGAAAGTTGTCTATTCAAGGTTCAAGATTTAATAAAATTAATAATTTTACAATTTCACCAAAGACACTCTTAAGAGGAACTAATTTTTTTTACTGCGAGGGTGTAGCATGAAGAATCGAACGACTTAGTCCAGTTTGGTGCCAATGCCTTCACTCACACTAAGGGGCCAGCAGGTTTACCCGACCACTGCTCAGGCACCATCACAGCAAATGTCAACAAAATGAAAAAGGCAAATAATGTCATTGTATTATTATGGAAACAGCTGTGACCTCACAGACCCCCTGAAAGGATCTCAGGGTCCTCCAGGGATCCGCAGAGCACACTTTGAGAACCACTGGCCCTAGCGATTTGTGGTGGGAGGGAAGGTCTCCTCGTGCCTCACCCTGAACAGACTTAACAACTGTCCTATACCCTTGGGCTTACAGCTTTGTGGGGAGAGGAAGGTAGCGTTCTGGAGGGAAGACAATGGTGGAGAGGGTGCTCTGTCTTTGTGTTACTATCCCACTGAGGCTGGTTCGCCCCATGGGAGTGGGACATACCCAGCCAATGGCCGACTGGATCACCTCGGGAATGCTGTACTCATGCAGGCGAAACAGGTCCGAGGGCTCACAGTCCACAGTGAAGCTGTTGGTGTCGTTGTTGTACTCCACGGGGCACACAAAGCATCTGTACCCAGACATCACATAGGACAGCTGAGGATGAAGAATAGAGAGACAGGCAAAGGAGACAAGTTTTGCCACCCTGCCTGAGCAACAGACACCTGGTTTGGCCATGTCCCTCACTGTACCTAGCACCCTCTAACTGCAAGCCACACAATAAATCAGAGATCTAGGTTTCACCACATGTGTATTTTATCTGAACTGGGCGTAGGAGGAGTTTCACAGCCCACTCAGGTCTCACACATACTTGCCCAAACACCCAGTTCCTGAATGAATCCAGGAAAGACCTGAGGAATGTGGGCAAAGGGCAAAGAACTATAAGAAGTTTCTCCCCACTTGGGGGAGCTACAGGCCATTTTTCTCAGGATCTCTTAACTTCGTGCTAACTGGAGGCAGGTGTGGGGGAATGTACAGTGAGTGAGGGGCAGGCAGCCAAGAGAAAGAAGGCTAAATAAAAGGCACTATGGCAGGAAGTCATCAGTGAAGGGCAGCTAGATGACACTTCAAAGGGGAGACTGGCCTAGGGTTAGAAAAGGGAGTGGTGCTCTGGAAAGGGCTGGAAGATCATCCACCTAAGGGCAGGGCACACACAGGAGAAAATCTGGGCTGCAGTGGCATATCTCACCTCACCCTTTACTCTCCAGAGCCAATCAAACTGACTTGGAAATATCAAATGCCTGGACAAGACCAACGCCTGCTGACTGTTGGCATGCCTCGCATGAAAGAAGGACAGGGTGTGCACGGCCCCTGCTCCTTGACTGCCAAGACCCTGCTTGAAAACTGGCAGATGAAGGGCAGCTGGTTATGCCTGTGCAGTTATGGAGCATGCCGTGCTGGTGCCCCTCTTCAGGGCAAGGTCCCTATTCAGCAGGACAGAATCCTTGGCCTTGGGAGACAGGCTCTCTAGCCCTGGACAGGCTTCAAAGGAATGTGTGAGGCCTCTGTCCACTCCCCTACCCAGCCAGGAGCCACCACCTACCAGAAGGCCAAATAGCACGGTAGCAAAGAAGCCCCCGATGAAGCCTTCCCAGGTCTTCTTTGGGGACAGCTGTGGACAGAGAGCAAGTTCTTAGCAAAGGATGCTGTGATAAGTCTGGCTTTGGGAACAATGAATACTTAAAAACCTCACTGTTAACTACCTCCCCTGAAAAAATATCCCCATGCTTGCTTTCTTGGTTCCCTGCATGATTCATCTCAGTTTCCTTTTTGTTTCAATTGGTCATTCAAATCATTTAATTATATCATAAAACAGTATACTAATTAAATGGCAACACACAAATTCAGATCAAAGCCCCCAAAATGTGCCTATACGGTCAATTAAAATTTATTCTTTATTCTTTTTTTCCTGTGGGTAGTTGTCAACGTTTCTGTTTGGCTTTTCTCTTAAAATTTACTACCAGCCTTTCTCCAGGGTGACATGAAGACATACACACAAGTTAGATATCCTGCCTCCCAAGCTGACCTACTCATATTGAAAGCACCATCCTTCCCTCATGGTGACAGCTCACGTCAGGGTGATCCACTTACCTTGATGAGTGGAGTCCGACCGAAGAAGAAGCCAAACATATAGGCCATGATGTCATTACAGATCACACAAGAAATAGGGACAATGAACCTAGGAAATAAACCAAAGGATTAACTCTACCAAGATGATAATATCGCAGAAGTCCACACCACTCATAAACTCCAGTACTGAAATAACTAATAAATACTTGTTACCCATTAAGAAATAAATTTAAAAAAATAAAATACCAAACAAGCCATACCTAACACTGGGCACATAGCAGGTATTCAAATGGTTACCGAATGACTACTGAATAAATGAGGTGGCAGTCCATGGAATGTGAGTTGTTCTTTTTTTCATTATAATCTATGTACATGATAATACACATTTAAACTCTAAAGAAAAAAAAAGAAGTTTTCCTTGTTTCTCCCACCTTTATCTCCATTCCCCAAAAGAGCCACTTTTAATCAGCTCTGATTTTTCTTCTTTTAGTAGTTGACTCCACAATCCTAATATATTTTATGTCTATTTCATAATTTACCTTTTTCTTAACTGTCTAGTGAGCCCTACCTTTCCCCAGGGCTACTTTGAGGGTAAAATCACACAGCTAAATTTCTTCTCTGCCTCCCCCGGCTGTCTGATCATCCCCACCATGAAAAAGGGGGCTGTTTCCACACTTGTAACATCAACCTCCTCTTCTCACGCTCCATTCTCTGACAGTCACTTCTTTTAAATTTCTAAAAAATTTTTTAAAAATAAAAATAGAAACACCACCGTTACAATAAAAAAAAATTCCTCTATTACAGTTTAACATACTATACAAAATTCTCAGTCTCCTGGCCCATTAACCATAGACAAAATGTTCCGACTTCCTGCTTATTGAGGCAGGGGTTTATAGCCTCTGCATTTTCCCAACCCCCAAACATCTCCTGGGTCAAAGCTTTCAGTACATATTCTCTGCTATACAACTATAATTTTATGTCTTGGAGATTAAGTTTGAAAACCAGTAACTAGAGATTTTAATATTACTCACTTTCGAAGCAAGCAGTAAATTGTCCCCAAAGTTGAGGACATAGTATGCACTACTGTTAAGAAATACCTAGCAAAAATTGAAAAAAAAAAACAGAAGGAACTATATCCCCCTCCACTCCATTATAATTGTTTTAATTGTAATAAATGTCTAACATTTATGTGATCTCATCCCTGTTCTAAGCACTTTACATGTATTTAGTAATTTATACCTCAGGAGGTGGGTGGTACTGTACCCTCATTCTGAGATCTGGAAACAGAGGCTCAGTCTGGGGTCTTAGCCACGATTCTTTAACACCTCTTGTATACATTAGGCTACGCCTTCACCTCTTCACTTAGCTTCTTCAATCAGCGGCTGACTTCTATCAATGCTGACAGATTTCCTGTTGAAACTATTGCATTTCTGGAATAAAATCTACTAACGGTACAGCCGCTTAACTACGGGATACATTCTGAAAAATGTGCTAGGCAATTGAGTCTTTGTAGGAAGATCCTCAAGTGCCTTACACAAATAGTATACGGTAAATGGTAGAATCTATTGCTCAGTAACGGAGGAAAAATAATTTTCCCTCTACCCTTCTGGGTTCTTGGAGGAGACATCCCTGTAATAAAAGACAAACAGGAGAAAAACAAACAAAAGTGTAATAACATGCATGCCAGAAAAATTGAGTAACTGGCCAAAATGGCTGAAGCCACCACCTTAAATATCATCTTCAGCTGAATACCAAAGATGATGTTAGGCATGGAGGAAGTCAGAGGAGGTTATCCCAAAAAGCAAAGTAAACGAGGGTAAGGCTGTTATGCAGATTTAGGTCCATTCTCTTCTGCAGTGGTTAAGAGTTTGTAGACATAAGGTCTTTCCCCTCTTCCAGGTTGCAGGAAGACACCCTTACAAACGTAAATGCCTTTTACAAAGGCATCGTGTACTTAGTTTTCAAAGCTTCTCTTTTGTCTGTTGTTTCTTAAAATTAACCAGCCTAAAATAATTCTTATGCCAAACAGAGATATTTTGGGGTGACAAATTCTGTTCCCCTACAGCCCCCAGGCTACAAATCTGTACAGCATGCTACTGTACTGAATACTGTAAGCAATTGTAGCACTATGGTCAGTATTTGAGTAATGCATGTGCTATGACTTCACCAGGCGATAGAAATGTTTCAGCTCCACTGGGAGGGACCAACAAAGTACATGCAGTCCGTCACTGACCAAAACATTAAGCTGCACACAACTGTATACATTCTTTTGACACGTTGCCAGATTCCATTTGCTAATAGTTTATTTACAATGGTTTTATCCACAATCATAAAAAAAAAAATCAGTTATTCTTGTTTCTCCCTCCCTATGTTTATCAGCTTTAGTATTAAGGGTTCAATAAAACTCAGCTGTTATCATTGCTCTTTTTTTTTTCCAAGTGTGGATACTTACGCAATTTTCAAAATTCTTCTATAGTTATCAATCTACTTAAGTTTTCTTCTTCATGATGTTAGTTTATATTTTGCTGGGAAATCGTAAAAATTTACTCTGGGGTTTCAAATGTGTTGCCATACATTAGCATTGTCTTTGATTTTTTTAAATATCCCTGTACCTGTTAGTCTGGAACTGTGGTTCTCAGAGTGTAGGTCCTGACCAGAAACATCAGCATCAGCTTGGACTCACTAGAAACTCAAATTCTCAGGCCCCTCCCTAGGTCTGCTGAAGCAGCAACTCAGGGGTGCCCTGCATGGGATTCTGATGTAGCTCAAGGTGTGAGCCACTGGCTTAGAGGGTAAAGTACCTTTACATGAGAAACACTCGCAAAATAAAAGGGAAAATCCCCTCATTGTCATTACTCACCAGATCATTCCTTCAAACAGGTTATGGATAACGAGATGTGACTGGGTTACAACAATCAGTAATGTTACATGGGTCCAGCCAAACTGCAAAAGAAAGAGTTGACTTTATTGGTTTACCTTGAAAGGAACTTCAAACAACAGTCAATACCAAAATAAAAAAAATTGCTGAGAAATGGGTAGGGAAGATATCTGCTTCTGCACTTGTCTTATTAGAAGTGAAAAGGTACAGAACAGGCCTCTGGGAGAAACTGTCCCCCAGCTACAGTCCAAATCCAGTCGGGACTAATAGTGAGTGAGTCCTTCTATGCTCCAAAAGCCTGGGTACTTCTCATTCTTAGTATTTGTTGAGTGCTTGGGGCACTCATAGAAAGGATGCCTTAGAGTTGACGGAATGATGTAGCAGATAGGACATGCTTGAACCTTCACCTTGAGCCTTACCTGGAGCCCATTTTCGGGTCCTAGTGGAGCGATTACTTAGGGTGTAAAATAAGTAACCATGACTGGGTCTAAGTAAACGGAGAGCTGCCAAAGTTAAATGGGCCTTCTTTCCTCATGCTCTGGGTTCTAGATACATGAAGACAGACTGCACTCCAGAGTTTTATTACAGAAAGGATGAGAGGCCTGTTGCATTTCTGCAGAACTTCATTTAAGCCAAGAATTCTCTCCTTCTCTCCCTCTCTCGCACACACACAGAGACGCACACACATACACACGCACTTCCCTTACCATGTAGAACTGCAGGCGATAATGCTTCTTGACGAGACTCAGTACAAACATGCAGAATCCTGGTTTGAGGGAGGGAGGAGAAAGGTCAAAATGAATCACATTCCACATTTATCTTGGTCCCAGTCATTTCCTTTATCTGTGTTACCTGGTCCTTTGGCAAATTTCCTGATAGCAGTTAACCAGCACACAATCCCAAAGCCTGGGGGGCAGGGGCAGGCTAGTTCTTCAGATAGTAATCAGAAGGGAAAAAAATGTCTTCTTCAAGACAATCAAAGGAAGCCACTATCTTTAAATCTTGCAGACAACACTCAATTTAGGCCACTATTCACCAGATAAGAATGTTTTGACCCTAGAGCAGAGG
The DNA here is from genome assembly GCF_902729225.1 of Pteropus medius. Classification (NCBI taxonomy): domain Eukaryota; kingdom Metazoa; phylum Chordata; class Mammalia; order Chiroptera; family Pteropodidae; genus Pteropus; species Pteropus medius. The sequence continues at coordinate 2,309,257 of NW_024342471.1, forward strand.
CCAGCAAACAAGTGAAGCCAGCTGCTTGTCTTTATAAATAAAATCTTATTGGAACACAGCTAAGCGCATTTGTTTACATACTATCTGTAGTTGCTTTCCTGCTAGTGACAGAACTGGGGAGTTGCAATAGAGACCTTGGGCCCCCAAAGCCTGAAATATTTATTATCTGGACCTTTAAGAAAAAGTTTGCTAACCTCTGTCCCAGAGAAGAGATCTGGTGTACAGCAGGAGGGTAGAATCCACTAGGTATAGGGTCAAGGCCACCCTTGCCAAGTCTTACACTGACCCATATGGTGTCAAGAAATATCTGCAAACCCAGCCCCTCCTCTAGGAAGGAAAAGGACTTTTACCCACAAGTGTGCTGGGCCTCTCAAAAGCAGTCCTGCCCAGAAGAGAGCATGTTGCTGTTCCAGAGCCCTGGCCTCCCTGTGGGGGCTGCATTCGGGTTCTGAAACATGCCCTCTGAATATCCTCAATGTCAGTAGACCCCTTAAGCAGTGAATTTTGTATTTTTAATAGCCAGATGTCATTCACAGAGCTGATCGAAAATAGGTAAGACAAATTTAGGTCAAAACAAATTTCTTCGGTCTCAAACTAGCTTTAAAGGCAACTAGGAAAAACACTAGCATTATTAGAACTAGTCTGAACTGAGTTAGGCTGACAGAGCACTTTATACTTTGTCAAGTTTTATTGCATGATTTAACCCTCATAGAAACTCCTCCATTTTAGCTCTAGATTAAAAAGGGCTGAGACTCAGAGGATTAAGATCCCAGGCCCTGTGAAGTCACAGTCTTTTAAAACCTAAATCAGTACAGGAGACTGTCCCTCAAGGCAGTCTCCTTAGAAGGCTCTCCTAAAGATGGCCACTTGTTTCTATATGTCAGTTCCTTAGTGGTTTTTGTTTGTCACACCGTAGAATCTCTGCCGATAGGAGAATCAAAACAGGACCACGCTGTGCTGTCCTCCAACAGAGGCTGGATCACAAGGACAGGTAGCAACGACTGCAGTCCCCACACCCACAAAGCCCCTCAGTCTCACTTCTCTCAGTAAAGAGTTGCTACAGCTCGCGTAAGGCAGAGTCTCGACTCTGCTCCCCTGCCCACTCGGAGTGGACGTCATCAAAACTTCACATTAACTGAGAACGTGTCCAGCTCCTACTTGGCAGACATACAAAAACAAGACAGGCACAGGCACGTGTGTGCCGCTGAGTGCATACCTATTAGGTAGAGAGTAAAGGAAATGAACCGGTGGTATTTGCTGAGAATCCGCAAAGGCTCCTCTCTCTGGACCAGAGTGAAGAAGTAATCCGTCACTGTTTCACCATAGAAGAAATAATTGACACACAGTAGGAAGTACCTGTAAATAAAGACAGGTCATTGCCTCGGGGAGCACATGGGCTTGTCCTTTACAGAGAGGCTGTCAAAAAACCCCAAGGATAGGACCGAAATAGCGGTCTCCCCAACCCTCCAGACAGAGCCCCACAGTCCCCCGTTCTCTAGTGACACTGTAGGTGAGAAGTTTATCTAGAAACTTGTGGCAGCTTTCGTCCACCCTCCATCTATCACAAACTTGGGATTTAGTTTCTGCCCCTTTTATAGAGTTCCCATACCTAACCTGAGAACACTCAAAATATAAGAGAACGCTCCAAAACACACCTCATCTTGCCTCCCACTCTTATTTCCACCCTTCCCAACAGAACCCTCCCTGCCTGTTGAGATGGTTCACTCCAGCTTTGCCACCTGTCTGCTTTGCTCCTGTTTTTTCCCTGCCTAGAGCATCCTCTTCACTTATCTTTCTTCACTCATTGCTTAAATACCATTTTCTTCATAAAACCCTGCCCAACCTGGTATTGGTGTCCCTGGCATTTACTTCTATAGCACATCAGCCAGTCTGCTTTCTTCTGAGGGAGATTCCAGATTCCGGGCAACTACTAAGGATTCCTCAAAGGCCAGCCACTCAGACGACAAAGGTGCTGTGCAGGTCTGTAGCCCTCACTCCCCTCCTACCCACCACCACTGTATATATCTACCAAAAACACCATCCAAATCTCCCAAGGGCCCTGATGGGGTTGGAGAGCTTACCAGCTGAGGGTCCTGAACCAGGGGAGGTCATAGGAGTGGTAGACGTTGTATCCAATCGTGATAATCTCGTGGAAACACTTTATCTGAACACACATCACCTGTAGGACACAAAAGAATGAGAACGCCTGCTCACTCAATTCTTACGATCTTTGGAAACAGAAACCAATAGGTCATGGGCCTTCATGGAAAACCATTGTATTTAAGAAAAATGTCAGTCCTACAGTGATCCGGCTCTCCTCCTCTATTCTTTCTCACACCATCCCACACAGAATGCAGCCTTGTCCAAGAAAACAAACAAAACCAAGCCTCAAAGTCACAGCTGGGGTCAAAGTATAATGAAACAGCTGAAGTAATAAAATCATAATTTAAAATAAAGAGACATCTTTAACCACATACAACTGGCCTATGCCAACGTTCCTCCAGCTGGCTCTTGAATGGTAAGAAGTCACAGATATTCTAGGAAATGTTGTGAAGAGCCTGGACCCCAAATGATTCCTAGAACCAAGCCAACAGATAGAACTTCAGATGACTGATCCTGCAGGAAAAACTGAAGAAAGAACTAAAATAGCACGCAAATGGCACTTACAATTATCATTAAAACCATTGGTCCCAGGTAAATGATGACGAAGAAAAACGCAATCATGGCCAAAGTCAGGATGCCTCTCACCCACCAGTTCTTCCATCTAAGTTGAAGAGGAGAGAAACAGAAAACACGTTAAAAGTCCAGGAAAAAATAAAACAAAAAAAACGAAGCACAAACCCGAGAGCGATGGCTTGTCCTCCGAGGAGCGGGCCTGAGGTCAATCCTTTCCAGAAGGACCTCCTTCACCCCGACAGACGCACTAGCCACATGCTGGCGGAAGCAGGGCCACTAGAGCCATCGCCTCGCCCACACGGAACTCAGCGGGTACTTCAAGGCCTACAGAAAATACACTCAGCTTAATGAAGGAATCGAGCAAAAATCTCAATGAAAATGCAACACCCTCTACTTCTGTATCTTCTTGGATGGCTTCTACGGCCATCTTTATCTGAAGAAAAAACATGTTTCCTGCAGCAGAATTCAACATTGCTCTGCTCCTGTATCGTTATAGAGATAATATTAAACAACGATAATAATAGCTATCACAAATATGCACCTAGTACTTTTATGAAGACTTTACATATATTAATTTATCCAACTCTCAACACTTCTTACGAGCTTTTACAGAGGAGGAAACAGATGCACAGGTCATTCAGCTGTAAAGTGGTTAAGCTGGGATCTGGATCCTAGGAGTCCGGCTCCAGAACCCATGCCCTCAACCACTGCACAATACCACCTTTCAAACGGACATGTGTGTGGGAGGCACACACATAGGAACACTCTTAGGTAATGTTTTGGGGTCTTCTAGTTTGTGTTTTTAATCTACCCACATAGCTGGTGTTGGAGGGACCAGAGTCTCAAGGGACCAGAATTTTAACCCTGGATTCGCCCAAGTAGAGATGTTTCTCGATTCTTCTGAAAGAATTTTTAAATGCTCGTAATGGATGTGTGTGCATGAGAGAAGGAAAACCAAACTTTGGACTGGAAGCTTGGGTTCCTCTGCGAAAAGCAGCCAACCCATCAGTCACAAACCATTACTCCTCATGTGCTATGTCGGCGACCTTGCCCACCATCATTCCCTTGTCCACGCTTTTCTCCTCCTTGGACTGCCTCTCCCAGCCCAACTCAGAGCACCCTTCAAGGGCCAGACCCTTCCAGGCTATGCTCACAATTGTTGTTAAGCACTAGATGACACTCAATGGAGCTCTGGGTAGAAACAAGAGGGACAGCAGCCAATGCCAGTAGGCAGGCCTGCCCCACATACTTTGACAGAAGCAGACTCCCACCACAAGACTGTGGGCTCTCTGAGGACCCTGGGTCTTCCATGGCACCTGGACACAGAACAAGGCCCCCAGCGAGCCAGGTTACCTTGAAGACAAGTTGGAAAGGGCCCTGTTGAGGACCTCTGGGGTATCGTCTGCAGGAGTTACCAGGGGAGCAGCTTCCGCTCGGCTCTCGCTGTCTGATGCAGTCTCTCCATCTACCTTCACTTCTGTCTCTGACTCCTATGTGGCAGGAAAACAGAAAAGGTCAAAAATGCTGATTAGGATACTGAGAAGTACATACCTGTCATCGGAAATCTGTGGAAAAGACCCAAACGGGGCCTGAGGACCTAGCACAGTCAGGTGACTTAACAGATGGGACTCACAGTGATCCCAACACTGTTCTGACATGTGCCAAGATGGCCAGCTCTCTGCTGCAAGAGAGACATGCATCTGCACCTAGGGAGGATGAGTAACAGCCACAGTCTATTCAACCCACTTGCCTTACGGGGAAGTCGGGGATGGTCCAGAAGACAGAGAAAGCCCCTCCTTTGTATCCAAAGAATGCAAAGGAGGCTGTGACTGGATATCATCCAGGCCTCATTCCTGAGCCTACTACCCAGAGCTTTTATTTCTTAGGGGAATTTAGAATAGTTGTTATGAGAAGAGGTGGAGGAGAAATGAAATCACTTAGAATTAGACAGTAACAACAGCACTTAGTATTTGTATAGCCCTCCACAGTTTGTAGAGCGTTTCCCATACCTGTGAACCTCAGAGCAGTCCTGGGAAGAAGAGAAGCAACGGAGGAAGATCCAAATTAAGAAACTGGGGGGCACGGGGAGGAGGAACGGGCTGTGAGAAGCTCAATGGTTGACCCCAAATCTCCTATTAACCCAGGTTTTCTTCTTTTATTTAAGCATCTTGGAATTTATTTTATTTTTCATTAAGAAAATAGAAACAAAGTAAACTAGAAATGGCAAAAAGGATGTTTCATCACATCTCCAAAGATTTCGTTATATACACATGCAAACACAGAAACAGTTACATATGTTTTTAAGTTCAATTAACAATTTGAATTCCCCTAATAATATATGAAATTGGGCACCATTTCACATGTTTATCAGCCATTTGGATATCTTCCTTTGTGAATTATCTATCAAGTCACTGGCTGTTTTCTGCCTTCCTTGTTATTGATTTGTAGGAATTTTTTACATTTCAGATTTAAGTGCTTTGTGTCACTAGTAATGTTCTTCCAGCCATCTCTAATCCCACCCGACCCCAGTCATTCCCTGTAATACTCAGACCATCTCCCTATTGGCATTGGCTACAATGGGGACTTGGAGATTTTTTTGTAATTGTCTATTATTCCCTGAAGATGGGACCCAAGATACCTTGTTCTCATGACATCCCCATGTCTGGCACACAGCAAAATACTGTGTGGAAGGAAAGACAGAGGGAGGAAGCCAGGAGTTGATTCCAGATATGGCAGAGAGCTACTCAGCCCTTGCCCTTATGGAAACAGCTATTTCTAAACTAAATTACAACTAGGATAACACCACAAAACAGAGGGCCTTAAGTAGTGCAAGACTGCTGACACGAAACAAAGCTGGCTTTTGTAAAGGACCGATAGGATCTGAGGGAAAGCGCTACAGCTTCTGATGACGAAGTCACTGCTCCTTACTCCCCCACGGCTCAGCCAGGTGGCTCCAGACAAGTGCCTCTCTCTGTACTTCAGGGTCCTTACAAAAGGGCCCTAGAAAGGGTCCACTTTACCTGTGGGCGGGGAGGGGTTCACTAAAGAGGTACAACCAAACTCCCACCCAGGACTGTGTTCCATTCCACTGCCCCGAGAAGTTCTAAAACACAGCGAAGCCTCCGGGGTCACCCCTCTCCGGCTAGAATGAATGAAGAGTGACGCACTCAGATCGGCTTTCCATTATGGATGTTAACATTAACACCCACACTCCACCCGCAACCATCTCTAATGAGGTAAGTAAGGATGCTGCGTGATTATCTAGATCTGACCCCTAAACCAAAGAGCTTCAACATGAGAGCACCTGGGCCTCAGAACCTCCCAACAGATGCTCTCTGGGACCATCTAGAAGCCTCAGGGACTGGGCTTGAACACAGCAGGCAAGAGAACATATGCCTGCGTGTGTGTGTGTGTGTGTGTGTGCGCACGCGCGCGCGCGCGCACACACACACACACACAGAAGCTCAGGCACAAGGTTATTTTTAACTTATCTAGCCTGTTGTCAAGGAGACACAAAGGCTACTGGTTCCCCAGGCGAGGAAGGGCAGGAAGGAGCCAGGAAAGGCCCCTGCACGGGAGGGGCAGAGAGCCCCAGCTCAGCAGAGTCCGCCCGACCTTCCAGGCCCTTTTACCAACATTAGCCCAGCACCATTTCCTGCACTATCACCATAAGTGACTCTTCTCCTTCCTGGGGTAAAGTGAAGAAAGGTATCCTGAGGCAGAACGTAGGAGGAGACAGAGAATTATTAAAAAGACACTGTAATAGCTCTTTTTACCAAGAGGTGGGGGTCCTAGGATGAACTAGGAAATTAAGTCTGTAGGAACAAGCCTGAAGGAGATTAACTTTCTAGGTTTTACCTGCCTGTGAGAAAGTTAACTCCAGGGTCCCAGGCCTCATTCCAGGCTTCATCCCAGGCCACAGAAAATGCATCCCAGAACCCTTATCAGGAGGTTCCCTCTGAATAGGAAACCAATACCTACAAAGAGAACCATTCTCCCACCAGCAGAAAAGGCAAAGTCCTGCGCAAGGGAAGGAAAGGGCATAGCCCTAGAAGACATGGATGGGGAAGGGGCAAGTCAGACAGCTCTCTAGGCTCCTGACCCCCAACCGCAACACAAGCATCCCGGCCAAATGTCACAGGCCAAGGGACCAGAAACTTCAGAGACCCTGGAGGCCTACAGTGCTCTGGCTCCCCCGCACCCCATGAGCAAAGTTCTTGCAGCTGGACCACTTATGGTGAATAAAGGACATCGAGTGCTGATGCAGCTTCCATGGTGGAACCCAAGTCCTTGGCCAGAAGAAAACTGTTACATGCTGGACCAAGAGCCAGAGATGCCAAGCATGTTCACAGATTTGCTCCTCCGGGGGATGGTTTAACAGGTAGATGTAAAGAAAAACTTTCTGCAGGAGGTGGCAGCAGCCAGTCAGGAAGAACAGGCCCAGGGCCTGGCTCTGATGCTCATTACACCCAGCACAGGCCTCCTTTCTCGGGTCTTCCTAGTGGGAAAAGGATCCCTCATTTCAGCCGGTTGTTGATGATCAAATGCAGTATCAATTCTCGGGTATTCCTAGTGGGGAAAGGATCCCTCATTTTGGCCAGTTGTTGATGATCAAATGCAGTAAAGGGACTGAACACCAACAGCCCCACCTCTCAGTAGCCTGACCACGGTGCACAGGACAGGAGCACAAGACCTTAAATGCCCACCCCAGGCAACCTGAGCACCCAAGGAGGGTGGAGGAAAGAATGACAGCCATCAGGCCTGGCTGGGGCCCCAGTGCTAACCAGTTATGTGAGCTCAGTATCTGCCTGCCTTGCTTCCTCTATTGAACCTTCCATTTATCCAAGAGGCAGCCGCAACTCCAAAATAATCCACTTTCCAAAGCTATCGTGGAGATCGGAAGCATGAAAGTAAGAGTATATTAGTGCTCTCCGAAGTGGGATGTATGCAACACAATCCACTGAAGTGTAGAAACAAACATTAGAACTTATTTCTATTTATCTTGTTCGTATTTTCTTTCCTGTGTGTGCTTTATAATGGACCTATAAGTACATGTATATAACTTAGTAAATTTGTGCAAGCTGGGAAACATGGTAAAAACATCATACGCTTCAAACGCAGTGGTGTGTCACCAGCCATGAGCATCTTGGAACATAGCAGGCACCTACAGATTTGTTGAACTAGTGAGATAATTAATTCGACCTGATCTACCGTCGACCAAAGTGTCCGGGCTGCACTGAGAGTACGACAGAACTCACTGTGATTTCCAGCTCATGTCCCAGGACCCATGCCCCAACCCATGCCCCAGACTCCACGGTGGCCCTCAAAGCAAGACCAGGCCAGTGCCCGTTCCCGCCCCACTCCCAGCTGGGATCTGAGGTCCCAGCTCAGCACCTCTGGGACCAGTACAATGCAGCAAGGAGCTGCTGCATTGCTGCTTCAAATTGTCTCATCCCGGCTCCCAGGCACCCTCTTCCTCCTCCCCTCCTTTTCAACCCAAGAGACCAGATTAGAGGCTAAGTGGAGTATATCCTGTCTCTCAGATTCTATCTCAGTAACTGCCCATCCTCCCCTGCTCTCTTAGCCATTTCCCAAGGGGGCTGTGGTGCTGGTGTAAACAAGAAACAAAAGTGATGCTTTAAAAGGAAGGGGAAAAAAGCTCCCTCCGAGGCCTCCTTCCTTCTGGTTCACTTAGACTCTGTAGGGAAAAGCAGAAGCAGTAAGGGTGATGGACACACAGAGTCTCCTGAGTACCGAGGGCTCTGGTAAGACTTGTGGACATTTTTGGAGAAATTCATACTCCAAAGGCTTCCCCTCCCAGCCTTCCGGTGCCCCTCTCCCTGCCACAGCTGCCCAAAAGCCAACACCAGCCGACCTGGAGCTCAGAACAGCACAGAAGCCTTCCTTCAACAGACGCAAGAGAAGGCGGCGAGGGAGGACCAGAGGAACAGCAGGTGGGAGGCCTGGCTTTTCCTGGCCTGGGGAGGGGCCTGGCTCTGTTCAGAAGGAGAGATGGGGAAACCCTCCTCTTCCCATTCTCTCTCAGTTCTCAGGCTTTCCCAAAGGCCTGCCTGGGGCTTACAAAAGCTTATGGGGCAAGAGTCCTCTAAGGCTCCCTTTAGTGTCTTGTCAGGGGCCCGCCCTCCAACCTCAGTATTTCTCAAGACTCCACAGTGACACACACAAGTGGCGACGGTCCAAGCCTGACCAGAAAAAGTGTGGCTGTGGCTAGGCTGGACAGGAGCCCTGGGCACTGTGTCACCCCTGGCAGATGGGACTCACTCCACTCCACACCCCATTTCTTTACCAGATACCAACTCAGTTTTGCACCTTGCTAAAAAAAATATATTAATATGCTGTTCATGTTTGCCTAAAAGGAGCTAAAAAGTAGGGAAAGAAAATAAGTGAAACCATTCCCTAGGCTTTTTCTTCTTTTTCATTTTCAAGGCAATTTCATTAAAAGATAGTACAGTAAATCCTCACTTAATCTATAGATTCTTGGAACTGTAGTGAAATGACACATTACCTAACCAATTTTACCACAGGCTAAATGATATAAACAAGAGTTAAGTTCCTACAGCATCTCATCAGCGTCAATGAGGAAACCACGTTGAACAAGATGGTGTTATTCGAGGACCGGCTGCACTCGGTGCCTTGGCTGGTTACGCTTCCAACGACTCTGTCCTTTCCCCTGGCACCACATTCAAATGTGTACGTTTCGTTTAACTGAGTGACAACATAACTTATACAAACTGTTTTGGGATGCTTTACACGCAAATTATAAATCTTGTCCTGGAGGACAGTCGTTAGGCTGACTCTAACCTTTCTGCTAAGTATCTGCTTGCACCTGCTAATCAAGCCCTATGGCACTTACAGACATGTCCCTGGGACAGAAATGATCAGAGACAGGTGTATCCTTAGTAAGAGTGTCAGGGACCTATGTGTCCCTCTCACTGAAAAAGCAAGTAGGTGTGGGTGGGTGGGTATGTGTGTTAAGAATAGCTAAGAAAGTATTTCTAGCTTTTTCTAATGCTAATTCCATTTAACAAGTTCAGTTGTCCAAACAAAGGATCAAATAGGAGGAATCCTATCCTGAAAGTTTAGACTCATCCCAGTAAGGCCATTATCTGGTCCTCCAAAAGCCTCATATCAATAATGTGATGTACAGAAAATGTTTTCAGCTACTCAAGATGGACTGTGGCACATAAAGTATCCCCACAGGTAACTGCACTCCACACCAAAGAGCTCTTCAGAAAAGACACAAAAACGTGTGTGGGAGATTCAGCTTTTAAAACCTAACACCGGCTATGAACCATTTTGCTTCCAGACAGTAAGAGGGCACTTTCCATCGTTTAATTCAGGTTTCGGATGTATTAAATGTAAAGACTGCCTTATTCGACTTTGTTTACCTTGAATCCTTGCCTTGAATCTGGTAAAAGCTCAAAGATTTTTTTTTCAAACTCACTGAATTTTAATCAAAATTCATCAACCTTTATTTACAAGGCCTAGAATAATGGATGGCCAGCATTAGTGTGGGGAAGACAATCCTAGAGCTACAGTTATACAAATGCAACTAATGACTAAAAGGGCTGTGATTTCAGCCCTCCCCAAAGGTTAAAATGACTGAGGGGAGGGGAGCCCCTCGGGGGCACCCATTAAACCCAGGGTGGTAATGAGCTGTATTTCCAGATAGCAACTAATGTGTTGTTACCAGGAATAATGAGTAAGGAGGCATAGTGAAACCTAAAAATGGTTCAATCCTGCTCTACAAAATGTATAAGTCTGTGTGTATTGCCACTCTTTTCCCTTAAATAATGGGAAATGCTCCAAGCAGAGTCAACACATCTGTCCTCTGAGCTAACTGAACTGCATACTGGAAGTCCCTTTCCAATGCTAACACGTCAAGATGCTACCTTCATATTAAGAAACACCTGCGTTATTTTTCTTCCTAACATCACTATTACCTGAAATTATTACACATTTGTCCATCTTCCAATCTGGAACAAAAACTCCAATGTGGAAGGGACTTTTGTTTTTCATTGCTGCATCTCCATGACCTACAACATTGTCTGGCATATAGAAGGTCCTCAATAAATGTTTCTTCACAAAGAGAGAAAGAGGAAGAAAACAACAGGTTAAGGAATAACTAAAGAATTCTCCACTTCTGAGTCTGTAGGTTAAAATGGCAGGCATAAATGTCACATCGCAATAGCCAGCCACTTTGTACAAAGTATCTCCCATTTTATCACGTTTACATAGATTTGTAGGTTCCATAAGTGGAATGAATGTGAAAGTCTTAAGAAAGAAATCCATTAAGGATGAGCCATCAAACATGCAGAATAGAGGTTGGTAGTAGAATGAGAAGAAAAATCTCAAAAATCTCAAGAGCTGCTGACTGCCCTCCTCTCCAGCATTCTTACTATACATAAATAAATAAATAAACACACACACACACACACATACACACATACATACATACATACCTCAGAGACAGTGTGGGTTTGGTTCCAGACCACTGCAATAAAACCAGTATACAAAAAAAAGCAAGGTATGTAGTTCCTGCCTCCTGCAGCTTGGGCTTTCAGGAACTAAGTTTCCTGCCAATGTGGTTTCTACTCTAAGCAAAGACAGCCAGATGCACCAATCAAAAAAGAAATTACTCGTCATTTTTATAACAAATGCAACAGTAAAGGCCACTAAATCTTCACACTGTGAACAAGGTGGCCATTGTCTCTACCCAACTCCATCTCAGCTGAGGGTTGAGGTCGATGATCAGAATGAACTATAACATCTCGGTTATGTGATACTGAAGAAAAATCTGCTAATCCATACTGAAATTTCTAGAAAACTGAAACTCAGCTGCTTTATCAATAAAAAGCAGTTTTAAATGCTTGGGGTAGCAAATTTTCCCCCCAAAGATTATTGTGCACCTCCATGACAAGGACACTTTATAAACAGGACATTGTCCTACATTTTCTTTGTTAAAAAACAAAATTCAGGAGAGTAAATTTTAAAGATCTTATCGGCTTTATTCAATGATTCATGAAATCAGGCAGCATCTAATCTAGCAGACTGAAAGAAGTTCCTAGGAGCTGTACAAAATGAAAAATTTTTACAAGTAGAAGGGAACAAAGAAATTACACTAAGCGGGAAAGAAAAAAAAGCAGACTGGTTATTGCAAGGTCACTTTCCTTTCTGAGATGGAGGGGTCTATCAGATAAATTACCTAACTAGTGCTGACCAAGGGATTCCTGACTGACTGGTGTTAAGATTTTATTTCTGGGAGAGCAAAAACTCTAAGTCAATCTCAGTCTGGTGACATGGGGCTTAGCATAAATGATGCATTTTGGGCCTGTTGTCTTGTTGTTAATACCCTGAATCTCCATTACTCTTCACTTGTTTCAAAACAGGCCTTCGAAGCCAATGAATAAAGAGGCTGTCTGCCCCAATAATACAGATCCTGTGCTTCGGTGCTCAGCTTTGAATCCTCCCTTACCATCAGGACACTGGCTATCAGATACCTGACTTGAATGCGTTTCCAAACTGCCTCTCTCCCAGGGAATTCCATCGAGGGAGAATTCAGAAGGCCAAGGCTCTTAGGAGGCCTGAGCTAAGAACGAACAGAGCCAGAACAGTTCACAAGTTCACAGCCCAAGGGGGTCCACAGGCCCAATGCCCAACCAAGGACTTCTGGGCAGAGACTGTGGGACATCAGCACCAACTGTTCTCTAGGAGTCCTGGCTGGGAGCAATGACCTCACAACCAGAAAGGCTTGAGGGCGATGAGACAGCTCAGCACTTATTCCCTGCAGTGGGAACTCTGGAGCCTGAGGGATACATGGGATACAAAGAAATCTATCCATCGGCTTCTACAGGCAGGGAAGGAGATGCAAGTCAGCACAGGACTTTGCTGCACAGTGAGGGTGGGGAGCTGTGCACACCCAGTCCAAGCCATCTGTCACACCTGCAGAGTTTCATTTGAGGCAGCGAGGGGTGGAAGTGACGGGATGGACACAGGATGTATAGCATGAAAGCCTCCAAAGCACACATCCTTCAGAGCAATGAGCAAATGTACACAACTCATATTCACAAAAACACAAACAAAAACCATTCCTGGTACTTCAGAATGGCAATATTGGAATTCGCTAGCGCTACATTAATAATGAACATCAATCCTGTAAACACAAGTAAGAGGGAGTGAAAAACTAGACGTAAAACAACAAAGCCTTGCAACTGACTTTCCAAAGAAGCAAGTCACTCTTTATCTCAGAGAGAAGAGTGTCTCAAAAGCATGAAAAAAGGAGAAACCAGTACAAGTTGTGTGATCTTGGAAGAAATCACGTGCCCTCTGGACCTCGCCTTTTACATCTATAAAACAGAAACAATTACCATCTCAAGGGTATTGGGGATGACGCAGGGAGGAGGCAAGAGAACTATAACGTTAATCAAGCTACTTTCAGAGACTACAGTGTGCTGATCAGCCCTGCAGCCAGGCCGGGAGGACACCAGCAAAATAAAGGAACATTTCTACTAGGATTGCTAACAACCCATTTCCCACACTGTGAAAAGGAAACAGGAAAAGAGTCTTTAAGTGGTGCCCTACAGAAAGTGAAATCATTTATTCCCTATGGCTAAAACCATAGGGAACCCATGGGTTAAAGGCTAGGAACTGCCAGCAGGCTTTTCACCACTACATCCTCTTACCTTTTCCACGGATTCTTATTCTTCCTCACTATATGCCCATAACAAAAGAAATGGGTAAAACAAAGATCTTAACTATAACTTGCAGGAACTAGAGAACGACATATAAACTGAATTCCCTGAACACTCAGGGTCCCTTCCCTCTCACTCTCCACCTATGAGGAGACCACACTTTGTGCAGTGCTGCCCTTTTTCTAATAAATTTTCCTTTTGACCCTAACTTTGGTGTGTGTGTGTTTAATTCTTTCTATGCTCTCGGCCAAAGGGCCCTCTTCTTTCAGTGCAGGGCTTGGTCTCCCCGGGGAAATTGGCCCTGTTCTGCATCAGGAAGATAAAATAAGGCTGTGGTTTTTGAGCCATGGGTAGAGATCTACTGGGTCTTGAAATCGATTCAGTGGATCACAACTAGCAAAAAATAAAATGTGGTGCCAGAAGTCAGGCTAGGGACTACCTCTGAGAGAGAGAACTCACTGGAAGAGATCACAATGGAGCCTTCCAAGGTATCGGTAATGTGCTGTCTGATGGGGGCAGGCGCGGAGAGGTGCTTACTTTACGAAAAGTCATCCTGTATTTTTATGATATGGACACTTTTCTGCATGTTACACTTCAATAAAAGTTTGCATAAAAAGTAGAATAAGAATCAAACAGAACAGAAAACTTTTGAATGTATCACAGATAGTAAAAGTACTGTTTCATGAAACTTTTTTCAAAGTGATTCACACACACCACTTTGTATTGGGACACAGTGTAAAATGTGTTTATTCCTGGGGATCAAGGTCTAAAATATCCTGAAAGACCTGAAGCAATGCACAGAAATATGTTGTAAACTAATTCACCATACAAATGTTGGTTGGGGGCATGAATAAGGAGGAGACTAGGCATTATTAACCTTTTATAGATGAAAAACTGAATAATATGCTTCTCCCATTAGCCTATTTATATTTGAGACTTACCCATACCAAGGTTTCCTCATTTAGACTTTTTTCTTTCTCTCCATAATCCTCAGGAAGAGAAAGAAAATCAACCAATAAAGCAAAACTTCTTTCTGAAGACTAATTCTTACTCCAGTTCAAAGAAACTAATGATGAAATGAAATGATAAAACTAATTTCCAAATTAGTGATGAAACTAAAGAACACCAAGACAAACAGGAAATACTGTCTTTGAACCAAAAACCATAGCACGCTAGCAATTAAAAGGCTACTACATTCTCTGCTCTTCCCCTCCCACCAAAATTTTTTTCCTCAAAGTTATCAAATGACAGGTGAGATTTGGAGATGAAAGATTAATAAGAGGAATGAGCTGTAGTTCAATGGTCTCATCGTCCCCCTACTCCATAGTTTTCAGCACAGAAAAAAAGTTGAAAATGTCCTGAAGTCAACCTCATCACTGATGTATAATTTAAGAGTACTGCATTTAAATTTTAGTACGTTTTAATTTTGAATTTAGTAAATGTAGTTTATTTAGTACATTTAGGTAAGTTTTAATTTTGAACAAAATTTAAATTTTACTTACCTATTAACCTATATAGGAATAGTAATTTGTATGATTAGCATTTAAATTTTTATGAATTTAAGTTTTTACTTGACATTCTGTAGTGTGTCCAAACTTTGTGCATCTGAACCACTCAGTCTTATTGTCTTTTTAATTTCATACAGTATAAACACTTTTAAACAAAATATTGAGATAATTAAGCACACATCATGTTAATGTAGCATACATGCCACCAGCACTGGCATCTTTGTTCCACTGGTACTTTGATACTAAAAATAAATACTGACATGGCAGTATTTTCCTTTTGCTCAACTCTAGTCACTAAGCTCAATAAATTCCTCCTGAATCCAGAGGTCTGGATCTCACTGCCCAATCAGTTGCTAATCTTCACAGCTGTCTTTAGCACCACCCACTCAGCCTCCTGACAACCTCATGTGTTACGACAGCCAAAACTGACAAGAGTCCAGGAGCTTATGACCAAGTCAGAAGCTGTGCCTTCAAGATCTGCTTACTTTCTTCCCCCTGAGACAGTCAGATTTGCCATCCTGCCAGGAATCCCCATGATGGGTCAACATGCCTTTACTGAATCGCAAGGAAGCTACAGAAATCCAAGACAGAAGCCCGATTCCAGAGACTACACCCGCTGAGGAGAGAGCAAGAGACAGCACTTAACCAGGATTTGGATGATTTCCACAGAAGCTTGGAGAAGGAAGGGAGATGAAAAAGGGGCAGGGAGAGTAGGGGTGCAAGCCGGAGTCCTGACGGTTCCACAGAGGAGCTGGGCCTCAGAGTATAAGGGCCACGTAGACCTCACACCATGGTATTATTGTAATAACTTTGCACGGTGACAGGTGGTTACTGAACTTATCGTGGTGATCACAAGGTATATAATCATTGAATCAGTATGCTGTACACTTGAAACTAATATAATATTGTAAGACTATACTTCAATAAAGATATAGTAAAAAAAATGTATGGAGAAGCAACTATGGCTGGGAGATAGTTAAACTATAAATACTGAGAGTCTGTGAGCACCATTGAGACTTTTGGTTTGGACAAGGTGGCTCCTCCTAACCTAAAAACTCTCCGAAGTCTCTTTGGGCAATAGCTTGTCTTGGCAGGCACTCCTGGTAGACAGGGGTTTACAAACCACATAGCTGGACCTGTGAAAGAGATCGGCTTGCCACCAGCACTGGCATCTTTGTTCCCCAGCAACGTGTTTGAAATCAGCTCTAGGCTGGACCCCGACTCTCCTACATGTTAACTTGTATAAAAAGGTACACCTCATGTTAAATTTAGACTATTCCTCTCATCTCCCCTTGCCTGGAAGAATAGTGTGATTAATCTGTCATTCGTTTGGAATACATTATTCCTTTATTTTGCTTATTTAATTAGCCTATGTGCTACTGGCTTGTGAAATTATAATTCCCACAGGGTACCTGTACTAAATAAATTGCTGGCAAAGAAAACCCAGTCTCTGAGAATAACTTCTGCTGCCTCCCAAAACAAAAACAAAACAGACTACCTTTACTGGCTTCCTCATAAACTCTCAAAGCTCAAAGGCCTTCCTATTGCATCTGGGGACACTGCCTCATTCTCTGTCCAACCTGCCAGGCACATTCCTGTTCCTCCAGCTCAAATGTCTAGCCCCACCAAGCCCCTTACTCCATCCCTGCCCAGGAAGTACTAACTACTTCATAATAACTAGTGAGCCCTGGCGTCACACAGATGAATACGTGAGGCAATGCAAAATTCTTCAAAGCAACAAGAAGAACCAGCCCCCAAGGTCAGCTTCCACAACCACATTACCTATACTGGCATACCTTTTTTTTTTATTACGCTTCACTTTATCACGCTTCACAGGTGTTTTTTACAAATTGAAGGCAAGACTCTCTACCAGCAAAAAGATCATGACACTTTATTGCAATGGTCTAGAACCAAACCCGCAATATCCCCAAGGTATGCCTGTATTGAACTCATCAAAGCTAACAGAGATTAGTGGCCAGTGAAGGCTGGAAATTCTGGACCTAATTTCCCTGAAAAGAAAGGGTCCTGAAAAATCTCAAACCATCTTAGTTTTCTATCCCCTTTTTGATCCCGTGGACACTAAAAATGGTGGCTCACTCTAGTGTTTTGGATATTTTATGATCCATGAGAAATGTTAAGAGTCATGTGTTAGAACACCAAACCAAATAATCAAGATAATTCTTCCCGAGATCTAAGAAATAAGATATCTACCACAGCTACTAGAAGACTCAAGTGGGACCCTCTGCAACAATAAAATGTCACTTGTCTGGCGATAAGTCCCCAGGAGAGGCGGATATCTCTGGAAGAAATGGCTCTTTGTTAAAAGTTCTCAAAATAGCTACTCCCCAGTGATACCTTTCCAAGAGACCACTATGTAAAAATTGAAAAGTCTCTGTATAGAGAACTCTGTGGAACAGAGAGATAGAAATGGCAACTGTTCAAGAGAAAACTGAGTGTTTGGCTGACATCCCTGTGGAAAAAAAAAAAGCTCATGTGGCACTTTCTCTATCAAAACAATAGGAGGGAACAAACATCAGTCCCAAAACAGCACAGGCTGAATTGTAGTGGGAGATTCTATTAATAGTAGCCAAAGATCAGCAATGAAGGGAGGGAGTCCCTGGGTGTCTACAAGCACCCTCACATTCAAAGCAAGATGGAACACTATAAACCTACAGTGAAAGGGAACAGAGGTTTATGCAGTTAGAGTTAAGTCCATGGAAAAAACTGGACAAAGGTGATCAGAATTCCAGCTGGCCGGCCAGACTTCATGAGCCTTGTTTCACATTCAACATAATAGGGCTATTTCTCAACCTGATCCTTTAGTTACTTTTCTACCAAGGACCTCTTATTTTGAAGACTATTATTATTTTGAAGTCTGAATATATTAATAA
>NW_024342471.1:2327054-2425848 GCF_902729225.1 Pteropus medius
TTTCATTAAAAGATAGTACAGTAAATCCTCACTTAATCTATAGATTCTTGGAACTGTAGTGAAATGACACATTACCTAACCAATTTTACCACAGGCTAAATGATATAAACAAGAGTTAAGTTCCTACAGCATCTCATCAGCGTCAATGAGGAAACCACGTTGAACAAGATGGTGTTATTCGAGGACCGGCTGCACTCGGTGCCTTGGCTGGTTACGCTTCCAACGACTCTGTCCTTTCCCCTGGCACCACATTCAAATGTGTACGTTTCGTTTAACTGAGTGACAACATAACTTATACAAACTGTTTTGGGATGCTTTACACGCAAATTATAAATCTTGTCCTGGAGGACAGTCGTTAGGCTGACTCTAACCTTTCTGCTAAGTATCTGCTTGCACCTGCTAATCAAGCCCTATGGCACTTACAGACATGTCCCTGGGACAGAAATGATCAGAGACAGGTGTATCCTTAGTAAGAGTGTCAGGGACCTATGTGTCCCTCTCACTGAAAAAGCAAGTAGGTGTGGGTGGGTGGGTATGTGTGTTAAGAATAGCTAAGAAAGTATTTCTAGCTTTTTCTAATGCTAATTCCATTTAACAAGTTCAGTTGTCCAAACAAAGGATCAAATAGGAGGAATCCTATCCTGAAAGTTTAGACTCATCCCAGTAAGGCCATTATCTGGTCCTCCAAAAGCCTCATATCAATAATGTGATGTACAGAAAATGTTTTCAGCTACTCAAGATGGACTGTGGCACATAAAGTATCCCCACAGGTAACTGCACTCCACACCAAAGAGCTCTTCAGAAAAGACACAAAAACGTGTGTGGGAGATTCAGCTTTTAAAACCTAACACCGGCTATGAACCATTTTGCTTCCAGACAGTAAGAGGGCACTTTCCATCGTTTAATTCAGGTTTCGGATGTATTAAATGTAAAGACTGCCTTATTCGACTTTGTTTACCTTGAATCCTTGCCTTGAATCTGGTAAAAGCTCAAAGATTTTTTTTTCAAACTCACTGAATTTTAATCAAAATTCATCAACCTTTATTTACAAGGCCTAGAATAATGGATGGCCAGCATTAGTGTGGGGAAGACAATCCTAGAGCTACAGTTATACAAATGCAACTAATGACTAAAAGGGCTGTGATTTCAGCCCTCCCCAAAGGTTAAAATGACTGAGGGGAGGGGAGCCCCTCGGGGGCACCCATTAAACCCAGGGTGGTAATGAGCTGTATTTCCAGATAGCAACTAATGTGTTGTTACCAGGAATAATGAGTAAGGAGGCATAGTGAAACCTAAAAATGGTTCAATCCTGCTCTACAAAATGTATAAGTCTGTGTGTATTGCCACTCTTTTCCCTTAAATAATGGGAAATGCTCCAAGCAGAGTCAACACATCTGTCCTCTGAGCTAACTGAACTGCATACTGGAAGTCCCTTTCCAATGCTAACACGTCAAGATGCTACCTTCATATTAAGAAACACCTGCGTTATTTTTCTTCCTAACATCACTATTACCTGAAATTATTACACATTTGTCCATCTTCCAATCTGGAACAAAAACTCCAATGTGGAAGGGACTTTTGTTTTTCATTGCTGCATCTCCATGACCTACAACATTGTCTGGCATATAGAAGGTCCTCAATAAATGTTTCTTCACAAAGAGAGAAAGAGGAAGAAAACAACAGGTTAAGGAATAACTAAAGAATTCTCCACTTCTGAGTCTGTAGGTTAAAATGGCAGGCATAAATGTCACATCGCAATAGCCAGCCACTTTGTACAAAGTATCTCCCATTTTATCACGTTTACATAGATTTGTAGGTTCCATAAGTGGAATGAATGTGAAAGTCTTAAGAAAGAAATCCATTAAGGATGAGCCATCAAACATGCAGAATAGAGGTTGGTAGTAGAATGAGAAGAAAAATCTCAAAAATCTCAAGAGCTGCTGACTGCCCTCCTCTCCAGCATTCTTACTATACATAAATAAATAAATAAACACACACACACACACACATACACACATACATACATACATACCTCAGAGACAGTGTGGGTTTGGTTCCAGACCACTGCAATAAAACCAGTATACAAAAAAAAGCAAGGTATGTAGTTCCTGCCTCCTGCAGCTTGGGCTTTCAGGAACTAAGTTTCCTGCCAATGTGGTTTCTACTCTAAGCAAAGACAGCCAGATGCACCAATCAAAAAAGAAATTACTCGTCATTTTTATAACAAATGCAACAGTAAAGGCCACTAAATCTTCACACTGTGAACAAGGTGGCCATTGTCTCTACCCAACTCCATCTCAGCTGAGGGTTGAGGTCGATGATCAGAATGAACTATAACATCTCGGTTATGTGATACTGAAGAAAAATCTGCTAATCCATACTGAAATTTCTAGAAAACTGAAACTCAGCTGCTTTATCAATAAAAAGCAGTTTTAAATGCTTGGGGTAGCAAATTTTCCCCCCAAAGATTATTGTGCACCTCCATGACAAGGACACTTTATAAACAGGACATTGTCCTACATTTTCTTTGTTAAAAAACAAAATTCAGGAGAGTAAATTTTAAAGATCTTATCGGCTTTATTCAATGATTCATGAAATCAGGCAGCATCTAATCTAGCAGACTGAAAGAAGTTCCTAGGAGCTGTACAAAATGAAAAATTTTTACAAGTAGAAGGGAACAAAGAAATTACACTAAGCGGGAAAGAAAAAAAAGCAGACTGGTTATTGCAAGGTCACTTTCCTTTCTGAGATGGAGGGGTCTATCAGATAAATTACCTAACTAGTGCTGACCAAGGGATTCCTGACTGACTGGTGTTAAGATTTTATTTCTGGGAGAGCAAAAACTCTAAGTCAATCTCAGTCTGGTGACATGGGGCTTAGCATAAATGATGCATTTTGGGCCTGTTGTCTTGTTGTTAATACCCTGAATCTCCATTACTCTTCACTTGTTTCAAAACAGGCCTTCGAAGCCAATGAATAAAGAGGCTGTCTGCCCCAATAATACAGATCCTGTGCTTCGGTGCTCAGCTTTGAATCCTCCCTTACCATCAGGACACTGGCTATCAGATACCTGACTTGAATGCGTTTCCAAACTGCCTCTCTCCCAGGGAATTCCATCGAGGGAGAATTCAGAAGGCCAAGGCTCTTAGGAGGCCTGAGCTAAGAACGAACAGAGCCAGAACAGTTCACAAGTTCACAGCCCAAGGGGGTCCACAGGCCCAATGCCCAACCAAGGACTTCTGGGCAGAGACTGTGGGACATCAGCACCAACTGTTCTCTAGGAGTCCTGGCTGGGAGCAATGACCTCACAACCAGAAAGGCTTGAGGGCGATGAGACAGCTCAGCACTTATTCCCTGCAGTGGGAACTCTGGAGCCTGAGGGATACATGGGATACAAAGAAATCTATCCATCGGCTTCTACAGGCAGGGAAGGAGATGCAAGTCAGCACAGGACTTTGCTGCACAGTGAGGGTGGGGAGCTGTGCACACCCAGTCCAAGCCATCTGTCACACCTGCAGAGTTTCATTGAGGCAGTGGGGTGGGGCTGAGGCGGGATGGACACAGGATGTATAGCATGAAAGCCTCCAAAGCACACATCCTTCAGAGCAATGAGCAAATGTACACAACTCATATTCACAAAAACACAAACAAAAACCATTCCTGGTACTTCAGAATGGCAATATTGGAATTCACTAGCGCTACATTAATAATGAACATCAATCCTGTAAACACAAGTAAGAGGGAGTGAAAAACTAGACGTAAAACAACAAAGCCTTGCAACTGACTTTCCAAAGAAGCAAGTCACTCTTTATCTCAGAGAGAAGAGTGTCTCAAAAGCATGAAAAAAGGAGAAACCAGTACAAGTTGTGTGATCTTGGAAGAAATCACGTGCCCTCTGGACCTCGCCTTTTACATCTATAAAACAGAAACAATTACCATCTCAAGGGTATTGGGGATGATGCAGGGAGGAGGCAAGAGAACTATAACGTTAATCAAGCTACTTTCAGAGACTACAGTGTGCTGATCAGCCCTGCAGCCAGGCCGGGAGGACACCAGCAAAATAAAGGAACATTTCTACTAGGATTGCTAACAACCCATTTCCCACACTGTGAAAAGGAAACAGGAAAAGAGTCTTTAAGTGGTGCCCTACAGAGAGTGAAATCATTTATTCCCTATGGCTAAAACCATAGGGAACCCATGGGTTAAAGGCTAGGAACCGCCAGCAGGCTTTTCACCACTACATCCTCTTACCTTTTGCACGGATTCTTATTCTTCCTCACTATATGCCCATAACAAAGGAAATGGGTAAAACAAAGATCTTAACTATAACTTGCAGGAACTAGAGAACGACATATAAACTGAATTCCCTGAACACTCAGGGTCCCTTCCCTCTCACTCTCCACCTATGAGGAGACCACACTTTGTGCAGTGCTGCCCTTTTTCTAATAAACTTTCCTTTTGACCCTAACTTTGGTGTGTGTGTGTTTAATTCTTTCTATGCTCTCGGCCAAAGGGCCCTCTTCTTTCAGTGCAGGGCTTGGTCTCCCCGGGGAAATTGGCCCTGTTCTGCATCAGGAAGATAAAATAAGGCTGTGGTTTTTGAGCCATGGGTAGAGATCTACTGGGTCTTGAAATCGATTCAGTGGATCACAACTAGCAAAAAATAAAATGTGGTGCCAGAAGTCAGGCTAGGGACTACCTCTGAGAGAGAGAACTGACTGGAAGAGATCACAATGGAGCCTTCCAAGGTAGCGGTAATGTGCTGTCTGATGGGGGCAGGCGCGGAGAGGTGCTTACTTTACGAAAAGTCATCCTGTATTTTTATGATATGGACACTTTTCTGCATGTTACACTTCAATAAAAGTTTGCATAAAAAGTAGAATAAGAATCAAACAGAACAGAAAACTTTTGAATGTATCACAGATAGTAAAAGTACTGTTTCATGAAACTTTTTTCAAAGTGATTCACACACACCACTTTGTATTGGGACACAGTGTAAAATGTGTTTATTCCTGGGGATCAAGGTCTAAAATATCCTGAAAGACCTGAAGCAATGCACAGAAATATGTTGTAAACTAATTCACCATACAAATGTTGGTTGGGGGCATGAATAAGGAGGAGACTAGGCATTATTAACCTTTTATAGATGAAAAACTGAATAATATGCTTCTCCCATTAGCCTATTTATATTTGAGACTTACCCATACCAAGGTTTCCTCATTTAGACTTTTTTCTTTCTCTCCATAATCCTCAGGAAGAGAAAGAAAATCAACCAATAAAGCAAAACTTCTTTCTGAAGACTAATTCTTACTCCAGTTCAAAGAAACTAATGATGAAATGAAATGATAAAACTAATTTCCAAATTAGTGATGAAACTAAAGAACACCAAGACAAACAGGAAATACTGTCTTTGAACCAAACACCATAGCACGCTAGCAATTAAAAGGCTACTACATTCTCTGCTCTTCCCCTCCCACCAAAATTTTTTTCCTCAAAGTTATCAAATGACAGGTGAGATTTGGAGATGAAAGATTAATAAGAGGAATGAGCTGTAGTTCAATGGTCTCATCGTCCCCCTACTCCATAGTTTTCAGCACAGAAAAAAAGTTGAAAATGTCCTGAAGTCAACCTCATCACTGATGTATAATTTAAGAGTACTGCATTTAAACTTTAGTACGTTTTAATTTTGAATTTAGTAAATGTAGTTTATTTAGTACATTTAGGTAAGTTTTAATTTTGAACAAAATTTAAATTTTACTTACCTATTAACCTATATAGGAATAGTAATTTGTATGATTAGCATTTAAATTTTTATGAATTTAAGTTTTTACTTGACATTCTGTAGTGTGTCCAAACTTTGTGCATCTGAACCACTCAGTCTTATTGTCTTTTTAATTTCATACAGTATAAACACTTTTAAACAAAATATTGAGATAATTAAGCACACATCATGTTAATGTAGCATACATGCCACCAGCACTGGCATCTTTGTTCCACTGGTACTTTGATACTAAAAATAAATACTGACATGGCAGTATTTTCCTTTTGCTCAACTCTAGTCACTAAGCTCAATAAATTCCTCCTGAATCCAGAGGTCTGGATCTCACTGCCCGATCAGTTGCTAATCTTCACAGCTGTCTTTAGCACCACCCACTCAGCCTCCTGACAACCTCATGTGTTACGACAGCCAAAACTGACAAGAGTCCAGGAGTTTATGACCAAGTCAGAAGCTGTGCCTTCAAGATCTGCTTACTTTCTTCCCCCTGAGACAGTCAGATTTGCCATCCTGCCAGGAATCCCCATGATGGGTCAACATGCCTTTACTGAATCGCAAGGAAGCTACAGAAATCCAAGACAGAAGCCCGATTCCAGAGACTACACCCGCTGAGGAGAGAGCAAGAGACAGCACCTAACCAGGATTTGGATGATTTCCACAGAAGCTTGGAGAAGGAAGGGAGATGAAAAAGGGGCAGGGAGAGTAGGGGTGCAAGCCGGAGTCCTGACGGTTCCACAGAGGAGCTGGGCCTCAGAGTATAAGGGCCACGTAGACCTCACACCACGGTATTATTGTAATAACTTTGCACGGTGACAGGTGGTTACTGAACTTATCGTGGTGATCACAAGGTATATAATCATTGAATCACTATGCTGTACACTTGAAACTAATATAATATTGTAAGACTATACTTCAATAAAGATATAGTAAAAAATTGAAAAGTCTCTGTATAGAGAACTCTGTGGAACAGAGAGACAGAAATGGCAACTGTTCAAGAGAAAACTGAGTGTTTGGCTGACATCCCTGTGGAAAAAAAAAAAAAGCTCATGTGGCACTTTCTCTATCAAAACAATAGGAGGGAACAAACATCAGTCCCAAAACAGCACAGAATGAATAGTAGTGGGAGATTCTATTAAAAGTAGCCAAAGATCAGCAATGAAGGGAGGGAGTCCCTGGGTGTCTACAAGCACCCTCACATTCAAAGCAAGATGGAACACTATAAACCTACAGTGAAAGGGAACAGAGATTTATGCAGTTAGAGTTAAGTCCATGGAAAAAACTGGACAAAGGTGATCAGAATTCCAGCTGGCCAGCCAGACTTCATGAGCCTTGTTTCACATTCAGCATAATAGGGCTATTTCTCAACCTGATCCTTTAGTTACTTTTCTACCAAGGACCTCTTATTTTGAAGACTATTATTATTTTGAAGTCTGAATATATTAATAACTGATTCGTTTCTCCAAAAAGAACTGCCCCATCGTGCTAATAAGAACCTAACCACGGCGTCCTTGTTAGGCCCTTTAGGCAGCAGGACACCTGAGTTTCAATGCCAGCCCTGCCAGTAGCTGTACCACCTCTAGCGAGTTACTGCCCCAACAGCTGGGTAACATACATTTCTGTCACAATGGTGGGAAAAAAGATACATGTGCAATAATAACATTTACCCAAAGTCATCTTGTTAAAGCAGCACCATTTATGGCTCTCTTCGACGAGTCATTTCCATGCAGTTTTGTAGGAATTCAATATCATCATTTTAGGTAACAATTACTGCTCTGTCCTATAGAGATCAAAAGATATAAATTTGATGAAGAGGGACATGCCAAGGGCCTGGTTTTCCTCTACTTTTATAAAAGTGGTGCTGGATATACTTGGGAGCTACTAAAACGCAGGGAGTTTCCTTCATATTATTCCTTTGAACAGTAAATCTTTATATATATAGATTTGCTATTTACATTATTTCTTTGTCTGCCAAACATTTATATATTAAATACCAAAGGATCCTCAAGACCTGTGCCTTGAGGGTTCTCTGACTGAGGAGGCGGCAGCTGCCTGTGCTCGATCCCCAGCCCCTTCCTTCCCATCCGCAATTATGCAAAAACAGCCCCCCTTTTCTTTTTGCCTCACTGTCAATGAATCAGCCTCCTGCCACCACTGGAGGAGACCCTCAACCACCATGACTGATCTCCTTTACTCTCTGCCCTCATCTACCTACAGCTTTTCTTCTTCACTGCTTTGTAGATCTCCAGCCAGTCTTTAATAGGCATCTTCAGGCACTTGGAAGTGCTCAGAGATAGCTGGTTGTACCAACATCCATCTTCCTTTTCTTCCATTGTAATAGGATCCCCAATGCTTAGCCAAACACATGGCCACCTATAAGGGACATTTTCTAGCTACCCTGGCAATCAGGCAAGGACATGTGACAGAGTTCTGGCCAATGGGATGTAAGCAGAAATAGTGAGTACATATTCTGGGAAGTGTCTTTACAAGAAAGGAGCAGGCCTCTTCTTTCTTGTTGACTTCTTTCTCCTTTCTGAAATGTAGATGTGATGGCTGGAATTCCAGCAGCCATCCTGCACTAGAGGTAGAAGTCACATACTCAGGATGGTAGAACAACAAAATAGAAGGAACCCAAATCCTTGACACTGTGAAGTTGCTAGAATGCTGACCCCTCCCGACTTCTTTTATGTAAGGGAGATATACTTCTATTTTGTTTAAGCCACTATCATTTTTGGTTTTCATTCACTTGCAGTTAAACAGGACGGGGACTACTTTTCAGTATAGTAGCCCGAGATTTTGCTGTAATGTTGAAAGAAATAGGTTATAAATATAGAGTGCTAGTTATTCTGTAAGGTAACATAGGCTAAAAAAAATATCCTAAGAGCTTAGCCAAATCTACAAAATAGCAAATCTATATATAAAGGTTTACTGTTCAAAAAAAACTTAGGTCCCATCACCTTCTGAGATATCACCTTCCATGAAATGATTTTTGGGCCATTTGGGAAATAACATGGACAGGATAAAACCATATCTACTCCTCATTCTACCTGAAATCTCTGTGGAACCTGACACTGACCCTTTCCTTTTTCTCAAAAACTTGTTCTTTCAGGCTTTGGTATCACACCACACTCACCTGACTCTTTCGCTGGTTTCCTACCCTGTCTCCTCTCCTCCACCAGCCAACAAACCAAACACAGGCACTTTCCAGGGTCAGTCATCAACTCCTGCCCTTCTTAATGCCAAGTGCAGAAGCCCAGAATTTGCATGTCATCCATCAATAGGAACCATTTTTATCTGTCTCCTCCCTACAGACAAAACAACAAAAGTATAGCAACTACTTGCTTCCAATGTTGTAAGACCAGCTTGGTCTCTCAAAACTTCCTGTTGAAGAGGGCAGACAGAGCCCATGCCTTTTGACCTCAATATCTCATAGAAATGAATGTCAATGGATACAGTAAAGAATAACCATGGCCCTACTATTTCACAGGAGACAGGGATCATCAGTGGATATAGATTTCAACAAATTTCTGGATGACATAGTAGACTGAAGGGCTACGAAGGATGAAATAAAACAGAGAAAATGCAGCTAAGAGTATATACTTCAGGAAGGCTCCACAGAAAAGAGCCCTCCGCTCTCTGAAACCCTGGAGAAGCTCTGGACTGAAACCCGACGTATGGGATGGTGGATGAAATTTAGTGGGTTCTGCTCCCCACCTGCTCAACCTAATATGAAGCCTATCAGACAACAGGCCCCATTTAAGCACACGGAGGTCTCAGTCAAATTCCCAATGTCAAAATTTATGGCAGGAATCGGGAAGACCTGTGGGAGGAACTCTCATACTCTATGTGGGTCAAGAAAGCCCTACAGGAAGAACTCTATGATTATAACAGAGCTCTATGGTTATAACAACCCCTCCTCTTAACTTCCTTTCCCTCTCTTTAAAGAACTTCTTTCTTCTTGGTCTGGGGGACTTGCATGTAACTTGCCATGGATGCAAGCACAGGACTGCAATCTTTTAACTTTCCCCCAAAAATCCACTTTGCTGATGAAATATCTAGTCAACTTTTTGTTTATAGTCAACGCAATCAGGAAAGAAGTGAGCCAAGACACTGCTGTGCGTTTCTTCTCCCATTCTTTCTTTGTCTGAATTGGAAAGTTGATTTGGCTTATCCTGCCCGCTTTTATCCTGTCCTTCTTCCACAATTGTTCTTGGAGCGGGGAGGAAGGATAGGCAATCCTCTGGTGCATGGTCACTAGACCCAAAGAGGAGACTAAGTGACATCAAACTGATATGGAACTTGGCTGCATGCAATGACTAATGACTATATATGGGCCTTTGTGCTGCCTGACTTGGGAGGAAGTGATGTGTTTTACAAGCTGGAAGAGAAGGCTAGATCAAGCAAGCATACCCTGCAAATCCTCCCGAGCTAAGGTTTTCCTGGGAAGATATCCATGGATTGTTAATACACAAACTTCACAGAATGCACACAATCTTCAATATATTTTCAGTCAATGTTTATATAGGAAAATGTATATTTACATTCAACATTTTAAACAATGGGGAAATTTTTGAGTTGCATTTCAGATAACACTGGGGGATGGTCAGGATCATTAAACAAATTTCAAATCATTAGTCATATTTCAAAACGAATGTATGATCTTCAAAGGTATTTTGAGAGTTATACTGGCAACATACGCTTTGTGAAGATCTGATGAGAAGCTTTTTTTAAAAAATGGCCTGATCCCTTAGAGCACCATACATACAACCAGGAATATAACAGAGCTTCGTTCTGCAGTTTTTTCATCCTAAAGCATGGTCCTCCATGGTCCATAGGAAGATGAAAGCTCTACACCACCACCAAAATAAAGGTGGCTCAGTTACCGAGTCTGACAATCCACCTGATATGGACCCTATTATTAGAGTAACCGCATTATGCATCCTCCAAACTGGGTTAGAAAGAGCAAAAGAGGGGGAGGGTGAAATGGGTAAAAGGGATGAAATATATGGTAGTTGAGGGAAACTGGACTTTGGGTGGTAAACACACAATAGAATATACAGACATCAAATTATAATGTACACCTGAAAATTATATAATTATAAATTATATAATTATAAAAAATTATATAATTTTTTTTAAAAAGAAAGAGCAAAAGAGGTCACCCTACTTATCACCCACCCTGTCTACACCTGTTACCAATGACTGCTTCAACCCCACTCTTCCTTGGTAAGAAATGCAGTTCATTAAAGCAGCAGCTCTTGAATTTTTTGATCTCAGGACTGCTTTATACTCTTAATTACTATCTATCGATACTTGCCATTAGAAATTAAAACTTGAGAAATTTCTAAAATATGAGAATACGCAAGTATAGCAAGCAGTTCCTCAAAAATATTAAACATAGAATTATCGTGTGAGCCAGCAATTCCACTTCAGGGTATAAGCCCAAAATAACTGAAAGCAGAAACCCAACACATATTTGTACACCCATGTCCAGAGCAGCATTATTCATAATTGAGTTGTTTGCAGTTTGAGGCTACTACAAAGAATACTGCTTTCAATATTCTAGAACTTGTATTTTAGTGAATGTATGTAAAAATTTCACCTAAAATAGAACTATTAGATCATAAGGTTTGTGTATACTTAGCTTTAGTAAATATTCTCAGTTTTCCAGAGTACTTATACTAATTTATATTCCCCCAAGCAGTATATAAAAGTTCCATTTGCTCCACATACTTGCCAACCCTTAGTATTTTCAGTCTTTTTAATTTTAGTCATTCTGGTGGGTGTATAGTGGTATCTTATTGTGGGTTTTAATTTGGATTTCCCTGATGATTAATGATGTTGAACACTTTTTCATATATTTGTTGACCATCTGAAATACTTGTTTTTCTATTGAGTTGTCTTTTTTGTATATTCATTTTGTAGGAATTCTTTATAGATTCTAGATATGAGTCCTATGTGGGATATATTTTTAATAAATATCTTTTCATTGTCTGTGGCCTTCCTTTCCACTTTCTTAATAGTTCAAGAAACAGAAAGTCTTAATTTCAATGTGGCTCAGTTTATCAATTGTTTCCTTTATGGTCAGTGTTTTTTTAAATAGGGACTTTTAAACATAACTATACCATTATCACACCTAAAAAAATTAACAATGCTTTAAGTACTTAAATTTATCTAATAATTTCACGTTTTTGTCTTTATGACAGTTTGATTGAATCAAGATCCAAATAAAGTCTAGAAATCATTAATGTGCATTAAGTCTTTTAATCTGTAGGTTTTATCTTCCATGTCTATCACTCTCCTCTCTCTTTTTTTTTAAAGTCAGGGAGAGGGGTGTCTCCTTGCCATTTATTTTCTAAAGCAATCAAGTCAATTGTCCGGTGGTGTTTTCAATGTGTTCTTCTGTTCCTTGAATTTTCTGTCAATTAATTCTTAGCATATGTGCTGCCGAAGCGAGCACAGTAAATTAGTTCTTAGGACTAGAGTCCTGATCAGGCTCAGATATGATTTTTGGACAAGATTATTCCATCAGTAGTACATATGCAATATCTGGTTGTCTGTGATGGCAGCAGCATTCATGGCTGCTACCTTGTTCTATTAATTCAGTGGGGGTTGAAAATAATAATATTCTATCAGTCCTTTTCCACTTATTCTATAAAAAGAAACTTCTCCTAATCAACTATTTGGTTATTCTAAGGTACAGTTTGCATAGGAAAGGCATAATAGTATCTCAAGACAACCCCACTGTGAGTCCCATTTTTCAGATGAGATTAACTGAGGCTAATAAGTGGCAGAGCCAAGTTTAAACCAAGCAGTCCAACTCCAAGTCTGTGCTAGTAACCACAGAGCCATAATATAACACCTCTCCTAAGATCAAGAAACAAGTGAATAATCAATATTCATTTATGGGGGAGAAGAGACCACAGGGACAGACTCTCATGCAGTTATGGCTACAGATTTACTGGGGGAAAAAATATTATTTGCACCAAAAGCTGAAACAATGTAAACCCCTTTTTTTGAGGGCAGGTCTGAGGGTAGAACTTATCTAAGGATAGCATGCATATGCAGAATGTTTTGTTTTGTTTTTTACAAGAGTATTTCCTGCAGTCTGCTTACAATAACAACAACAAAACTTAATATACCTGATTGGTTCAATAAATTAAGGTACAGCCACACAACAAAATGACACACAGTCATTAAAAATGATGCTGGGTTAAAAATTTTAAAGATCTTAATGTTTAGGGCATAAAAAGAAAAGATACACAACAAAACACTAATAGTTATCTCTGAATGGCAGGATTAAGGTGATTTTTCTTTCTGATGCCTCTACAATGAATGTCTTTTCTTTTCCTGCTTCTTTTATCATTAAAAAAGTTTCAAATAGTGTTTACAAAGAATTTAATGAACTTAATTTGAGGAGACGCCTCTGACTGCATAAAAAGGCAAACTATCAGATCATGCATGGCAGCCACTGTTTACAGCCACATGCAACAATATGCATGGGAGAGAGATGCATTTGAATAATGGTTGTTTCTCTGAATGATGGGACTGTAGATGGATTTCATTCTCATATGTACACATTTCTGTGATTTCTACAATAAATACTAGCCTAATGAAGTACTGAAATGGGGGAAATATTAAATGGATTTTGAGAAAATAGGATTTAAATGGGTAGAGGTAGGGAGAAGGGTGACAGAGAAGAAGCACACTTTGGAGGCTGGAAATAGCAAGGGCCAAAATACATGTCATAGAGGCACCAAATCACGAGGAGGGAGCTAGTTAAGAGAGAAGGCTATAAGGACCAAGTTTAAGAGATCTGAAAAAGGGGCCAGAATTCTTCTTTTTACCCCTGTAATTCATAAGGTGGTATCAGAGCTGCTAGAAATACAAAGGACAGATGGACTAGAAGGGACTGAGAACAAATCCTGAAGGGAAGGAGTTCAATTAAAAGGATTTACAACAGTGCAGGCATTAATTCCTGAACTATGGGAAATACACAAGAGCAAAAGATAAGGAATCCAGGTAACACCTGGTTAGAACCTGTGACCTGAACTAGGTGAGAAAGCAGAGACACAGGGACTAACCAGTTTCAAGTTGCAGCAACTCAAGAGATCTGATTCTCTCTGCAGAGGAGACAGGAGAAGGGAGGGTCAAAGTCTCGAAGGAGAGAAGTCAGACTGGAGACCAGTAAGTGTGAGCTGACTAAGGGACATGTGCTAGTAATGTACTGCAGACCACTGAAACCACAGGACTGGCAGGACACAGACTGTGGAAATGAGGCTCTGAGAATCACTCACTGAGGGATCTGGGGTCAATGACAGATGTCCCCACAACTCCAAAGACCCAGGAGCAGAGTGTCGCCAGTGAATCTCAGGTCTCAAGGACTCTTTCAAAAACAGCAAAGTCTTCACTGGGAAGCTCCAGCTGGCCCTGTGGTGACTCTAATACAAAGGGCAACAAATCAAAAGGACATCCGATTTTGGAAGAACAGGTCAGGTCCTTCTGCAGTGCCCGACAGCAGGCACTCAGGCACTCATGAGCACCACAATCTGGAAAGAGGGGCTGCCTCTGGGAAAAACTAGGTAGGCAGGAAGGAGGCGTTCACGGTGCACCTATCAAATTCTGAACCATGCATTGCCTAGGGAAAATAACATAATAAAGTTTAACTTTCTTTAAAAGGTCACTTAACTTAGTGGGTCCTATGTCATCCCCACTGTTGGGGAAAACAGCATGAGAATAAAGATCAAGGACTGGCAGGGTGAGCTGCCTGATGTGGACCAGGTATGCCTTCGCTGGCACTGCACCACCGCCCCAACAAGGCAACCACCACGTGACAAGGTTTGGAAGGCAAGAACACTGCCCAATGCCAGGAACGAATTAGTATTCTTCCAACAAAACCCTGGCAAATAATCAAGAGTCAGGGTCTCAGTCTCTTTTCTAAACCAGAGACAGTAAGATCATGAAAGACTGTGCTTTCTCACCCCCAGCAGCCTCCAGCACCAGTCAGGAAGGTTGGGGAGGCTGTAACACACAGCACAGGGAACAGATTAAGAAGTTGTGTGCAGGTGAGTCACTCTGCAAGTTCAATACACTAACAAGTTCAATACGCTCCACCTATGTGGATCCTAGAAAAGATGGAAGAGTACACAAATGAGAAATATTGACAATTTTTAAAAGGTTTAAACAATGATTATTTGAGCTGTGAAATTAGTTACAAGATTCATTTCAGATGCAGTCAGTTATAGAATATCTTTAAAGCAGTGGAGAAAGAATGGATTTGGAGCCAAAATTGGTACGAAATCCTGGACATTTTCCTAATGAACACAGACACTAGCCCTCCTCCCTCAAAGATAACAGAGATCATATAAAGCAGACACTGGATTCCATGAATGTCCTAAGGAGAAGGTGTGTTGATCACCAAATGACTGATTATTGCTAGGAGAAACAGTTCTGATACTAAGAGTCATGAAGCAGAAAGCATGTATTCTGAGCAGCCTCACATGTAGTTCAAAGTGAGAAGCCTGCACCTCACTGGGAGTTCCTCTGAAGGATATTCAAGTGGCCACTCCTAGAGATGGGTTTCAAAATATATAATCACCAGTCACACAATAACTGGGGAAAATGAACCTAATTAACTTTTACCACCCCCCGCCCCAAAAAAACTTGTTTCAGAAACTCCGACTTACTATCTGAGAATTTACTTTTTTATATATATTTGACATTTTAAGATTTTTTTTTTTTTTTAATTTTTGTAGCCTCATAAGAGAGATGACATTTGGGCATTTTTTTTCTATCAAAGTCAATCAGTGCCAAAGTTTTTAAAGTCTGTAAATTAATTCTGTACCCTTGAAGGCAGCATTATGCAACATTATAAAAAAAAAAAAAAAACAAGAATTACAAAAGCTACATACTATTAACCATTCTGCATCTAACAGGTTGTGTGACCTTTGGCAAGTAAACTCTCTGAGCTATGGCATCCACATCTATAAAATAATGATCTTTAGGATCCCTTCAAGTTCTAACACCTGATGAGAGCAATTTAACATTTTTAAAAGATATAAATTCTTCTAATGAAAAAATCTCACAAATTTGTGCAAATGAAACATTTTAAACAAAATTCGGCTTTAAAAAAATTAATTTTAAGTACTCATAAACTGGGGAGTAATTGAGTTTTTAAAATAAAATTATATTGTTTGACAAACATAATTAAGAAACTTAAAGTGTGGGTTTATGACAAATCAATCTTTCACCTTCTCTACCTATTTAAGTCTGAGAACCATAATTAAGGGCTTACTAATTTTTCAATACCCAAAGTATTTCTCAATGTAAAAACTGTTTGGAAATAAAGCATTTCTCCTACACTTGAGGTAATTATAGCTCTTAAAATAAGATTTTATTGTTCTAGTAGTTTTAAAATTCTATCAGAAAAAAACATTTTTAATTATTCATCACTGTTCTAAAATATATTACAGCTAGTGCTACGAAGGTAAGATAATTGTATATAGTAATGCCTCTTCCACAGCTAGAGCTTGACTGATTCTGAGCACAAAAATTCAGCAAGAAAATGAACTGAAAAGATAGGTACAGAAGGCCAAGTCCTGTCCATACACTTTCCCTAAAAGGTGATGAGTAGGAAAAGACTACACCAAACACTTGTAACTTGAAGATTTAATCATCTTCCAAGAGTCGAAGATGTTTTGTTGTTATCGTTGTTGTTTTTTGGCGAGGCAACCCTCGGTTGACCTCACAGATTGCAAGGACCTTGTCTTACAATCCCTTATTTATTTATTTTTTTTTATGCCTGCAGCACCTGGTCTTCCTAGGTAGTCAGTCTCCCATCCAAGTACTAACCAAGCCCGACCTTGCTTAGCTTCCGAGATCAGATGGGATGGGGCTTGTTCAGGGTGGCATGGTCATAGATACAAGATGTTTTTTATTTTTTAATGAGTTTTCTATAACACCATATTTCATCAGAAACAATAGCTATCACATTATTACAATGTGACTATTCCTGCCCTACCTATGTAACATGAACACTCATTTAATCCACACAAATATCCTCTAATGCACATGTTATTTTATCATCCCCATTTTCAAGATGGACAAACAGGCTTTTATACAAGTGATTTGCTCAGTCACACAGCTCTTAAGCAGTAGAGCCCAGGCTCAAGATGGATCTAGCACCTGATTTTTTTTTTCTTCAAAAAGCACGCTTTATTGAGAAGAGAGCACTGCATGATGGTCATTCTACCCATCATGCTCAGAATAGCACCCTAAGCCCCTGCTCTTAACCAGTCTTCAGTTAAAATTTAAACTCTCCTTTCTAAATGCCATCACTATTTCCTCCCAATACTGGTTTCATCAATCTAGAAAGGAAGCCTTGAAAAGAGTAAAGTTCTAATTTAAATAGCACTCCAGCATCTAAGTACAGCAGCAAATCCCAGAACCTTCACTCTAACCTCCAAAACAAAGTCCTCTGAAATGCCAACCCAATTATAAACTTTAAGATGACAATCCAGTCCATGCTTCATTCTCTTCTTTCTTAAGCTACACTGTAAACACAAGGTTGGGTAGGAAAAAGGTCATTCCCAAAGCTTAAATTCCAAATGTCTTAGTTTGGCAACAATACTGTGCTTTGGGACTTTAAAATTATAAGCACAGTTCCCAGAGGGAAACATTTCCTTTATTAGCAACTGGCTTTGAAAATTCCATTCTAGGATGCTAAATATAACAAAATGCCTTCTGACTTTCATAATAAACACATTCTCCAGATTATTTTGAAATTAATGACTGTCAGTTAAGCAACTATAACATTTTAAAGAATCTTTCATATTTGTTCCAGTTCTTTTAATGAATTGACCTGATATTGTTTTCTAAATTCTTCTACTATTAAATTACTATTCCTAATTTTCTTAAATTCTAACAAGAATATCAGCAAAGTTGTTCAAACTATGAAATGGAATAAATCAAGATTTTTAAAAACTCAACTATATATACACTCACCAAACGTAAAGCATTTTACAGTTCTTAAGATATATCTTTATTATTAAAAATCCTATGCATAATCCAGAGTGATGGGGTGAGGAGCTGATTGCCTTATTCTGGGCTAATGGGCTGCGTCAGGCTTTTTACAGAATATAGTAGCCACTGTGTTTTAGGAGCTACATGCACTTAGCAGACCTCACAACCCCAGGCATTATCATTGTATAAAGTGGTTTAAGGGCACTTGTAAAAAATTAAGGCACCTTCAGTTGGACAGCTCCTCATGTCCTCCCTACGGAAAACGGAGATGAGAAAGTATTTAACAATCAGCTGGAACTATTCCTCTGGGAGATGGATCCAAGGAGTTGGGTGGGGAGGGTAGAAACGTTTTTCTTTGCATGTACTCATGTGTGGTTTTGTTATTACAAATAGTTTTTCAAAAATTTAGCCCACTAGCTATGTCTTTTTTCTTCCTCTTCTCACATCTTCTAGGCCCACAAAGTCCCATTAACATCAAGTCTGACCTGTCACCCTTAAACAGGGCTGACATAGACTCCAAACATCTGAATACTCACCAACTAGTATGTGCAGGGTGGGTACAGGGTTCTTTCAGACCCAACCAGGGTATTTAATGGAAAGATTAGAGATTTTGAAGTACCTTGTCTATGCAAGCAACTCAAACTTGAGCTGAAGTCCTAAACTTTCTCCAAAATATATTCTAAAAGTTAATATGGAGAGTTCTCCTTGAATGATCCACTGTCAATAGCAACAACAAAAAAATCTGAAAACCCCATTACCTCTCACCCAAAACATTCCTCCTAGTATAAATGCTCTGTTGACAGTCTGTCACCAAATCTTGTGTTTTCTTCCTTCCTGATATTTCCCTAATGTTCCTTTCCTCTAGTTATCAAAACCTGCAAGTTACATAAGTGGGCGCTGTAGGCCTACTGTGCAGCAACAGGCACATGTGGGAACAGCTGTTCCTCAGCTCCAGTCAAATTAATTAGGTGGGTACGTGATGGCAGATCTTCCAATTATCCAAGATAAAAAGCACGAAATTCAGACTGTTACGAGAAATCTTCTCGTTTTTAAAGGACATATGGATCAAAGAAAACATCTGCAGGTCACCCATTACATTAGCAACACCCAAGTTAAGTAGTCTCTTCCATTCTGGTCCAAGCTCCCTCGGTCCATTCTACCCATCACTGACAGATCCATTTACCAAATCCACTGCTCCTAACCACTAACCCGAGGCTTGAAATACTACCACGAACTACCAACCCTTATGCTGTCATTCAACATCTACACACTCACAACTACTATCCACCTTCCTCGACTTTCCTACACAGACATTTTACTTCAACGAAAGCAATCTTACTCCTCTCAGCCCTCACCCCACCACCCAGCCGCATCCCCGCCAAAATGGCCTCTTTTTTAACCCTACTCTACCCCATCAACGCCCACACTTGAAGCAGGAAAGAAGCTCATCTATTGGGAGTATACCTTCTAACACTTGCTCACTTCATGAGTTAAGAGATCTCTCCGCTTAAAGCCAACAGATTTCACTTTCCAGGAGGGATTTAAATCTAATAAACGAGTCCCAAGACCTTGTTTTGATACCTCCCCCCAAAATCTTCAAGTTTTAGAGGGGTGAGGAGAGCCTAAATCGGGTTCAGAGTAGTCGTCTGCCAGAGACAGTTTTGAGGGGTCTCGACGTCTTCACACCCAGGAAGGCCTCGGGAGGTACGGGCCTGGAGAGGGACCCCCAACCTACGAGGCAGGAGGTCGTGCGTAAACCACCGCGCGCCCCTTCCTGCGCCGCGGAGACACCACCCACAACCGGATCCCTGAGCCAGGTCCCCGAGGCCCTAACTTGCTGACCCTTGATGCGCACTATTTGGAGGCCGGCACCCGAGGATCCTCCGCGCTGCCCAGGCCCGGTGCCGCCGTCGGCCGCGACAAAGGGTCAGGAGATAGACGAGCCTTATGCACGCCCCCCGCGAACCTCCAGGGAGCGCCCCGCTGGCCGCGTCCAACCCTATGCCGCAGCTACCTTGTCCTCGGGCGGTGCGTCCGGCTCGCGGACCGCCCTAAGCCTCAGCTCGTTCATGCCGGAGACTCCGGCGCGATATCGCCGCTGGAGAGCAGCGCAGCCGCCGGAGCAGGCAGCTCAGCAGGGCGCGCGCGGACTCCACTCGGCCGGCCCCGCCCCGCCTGAGCAGCGCACAGCTCTGCAGCAGCTCGTAGGCCCCACAGCAGCCCGGCCACCAGCCCCGGACCTCGGTCCCACCCAGCGCCGCGGCCACCCTTTCACCCGGGCGGGGCGCCAAACCCAGCCAACTAGCTCCTTCCCGGAGGGCCCCCGGAACAAGTGCGCATGCGCACTGCCTCTCTCACGGCCCTGGAGATCTACCAATGACAAGATTCCGCCGGGGAGGCGGGGCAGCGAAGGTGGGGCGGAGCGGAGTAGATAGGCGTACATTGGACATAAATCTGAGGGGGCGGGAAAAGGTGCGCGTTTCCGAGGAAGAATAGCCAATAGGAGCTACAGCCTGACCGCGGATGATCTGTGCTGGCACCTAGGTCCTAGAGGTAACGGGTTGCTGAAGGCGAGAGGCGACAACCTGCAGGCTCTAGCCCAGCTAGAACTTTGCTTGCTGCTCTGGGCTTTGTGTCTTCCGTATCCTGGTCTCTTCCCTCAAGCATGTAGGTAGACGCCTCTCCACTCAGGAAAGGCCTGGGGAGCCCAGCTGTGTAAGCTGAGGTCGTCACGTGGTAACGAAGTGAAACCCAAACTTCAATCTGCATCGCTTTGCCAAGTTCTCTGTAGTACTTACTGAGCGTTAATTATGTGCTAGGCACTGAACCAAGCAGTCGCTTTAATTTATCTCATTTGATCTGCAGGACGCTTGGCAATGGATGTGATTTTCATTTTACAGATAAGATCTTCCGTGGTTTTTCAAATTTCTGTATTTGGGATTGTTGAAAGTTTTTTGGGAAAGGAATGCTGCCTCTTTTGTTCATAGCCGGATTCTCTATGTAGTTAACACATCCTAAGTACTTGAATAGGTTTAAATTTTTTCCTGAAGGAAAATGATTTAAACAAGGCCTCACAGCTAGAAAATACCCACTAAGAATTAGAGGTCTGTTTTCTTACCAAAGCCCACACTAACCTATGTTGCTCAAGCATTGCCTTCAGCGGTTCTTAATCGCTGCCTTGTAAGAGATGTAAAACAAATATAAAATGAGGTGTTTTCCTTTAAGCGTATTGTGACTTAACAAGGAGAGAAACAGATACATTCCAGTTTGCAGTTTCGTATAAGCAACTGTGGATTTTGGGGAAAATAGTGAGAATTCTGAGAAGGGCATTGTATTTCCCTTATTTCTGTACGATATTCCCAAGTTCCTGCAAGAGTACTTCAGAGTGACAGTAAAATAGGTGTGGAGGAACACTGAACTGAGGATATGTTTTGTTTCTTATTAACAACATTATACAAACACTTTTTGGGGTTTGTTTTTGTTTTTGTTTCTGAGAAAGAAACTACTCCCTTCAGGCCATAATTTATTGGAAGAAAGCTTTGCTTTTGTATTTTATTTTGCCTTTTTTAAAAATATTATTTATAAAAGTAATAACATGCTCATGATGATTTTAAAACTCAATCTGTTGAGGACTTTTGCGATCACCATTTTGACTGTCAATGGTCATTTCTTGGATCTAAAGACGAGACACCTATTGAGTAAATTAAGCAAGATTTATTATCTAAAGGATCTAGAAGGACATCAACACAGAGAGAGCCTCAAGGTTATCCTCTGAGATAGGTGGAGGAGTTGGTATCCAGATCCTCACCTTTAGGGTACATAATTGTGAAAGGTCACATTTGAGTAAACATCACATCAGTCCTTCCAGAAACTCAGCTATTAATTTTCAAATAGCCTAATATAAAGGAGGTTGGAGAACCAATACACGTAGATCAGAGTTTCAGAATGCACAGTATGATTACTAGGGTAAATAATCCCCTACAATTTAGCCTGAACAAACAAACATCTCATCCATCACACTCAGCCGCGCCAGGCTAACTGAGCTCAGATCAAGACTATTCCTGAAGCCAATGCTGTGGAGAAGAGGAATCATGTACTCAGACCTCTAGAAGCCATGCTAACAGAACTAGGCCAGCTTTAGGATCTCTCCCTCAATTGTAGTAAGAAATTAAAAGTAAAAATCTCCCCCACCTCCAGCCCAAAGAAGAATTTTGTTCTTTTATATTACCTTACATCTCCTTCTTTATTCCTGATTTTTCTTTTCTTTTTCTCATATTAGTACTTCCCTCTAGGGTCATTTCTTCCAGGCTTGTGGCATATCTTGTGTACAGTGATTTCATTGCACTCCTTGGTTAGTTTCATTATTTTGAGATATTCTTTTGATTAATGGACATAACATTCTTTGTCCCCCAGAATTTGCAGACTGATTATGCTCAGTATAAATGGGCAGCTATTGCTGTAATTATTATTATTCTATCATAAAAACACCTCTGCCCTTCTTGATATTTAAAAATTGCATTTGTACAAGTGAGAAGAAAATTCTTCAGTTCCTTGAATGTTTTTCCTCTCTTAGAAGGATGGTCAATAAACAATTCTTTAAACAATAAATTTTTTAAAGAATCATCAATAAGCAAAAATAGCCTTTATCTGCTCTTTATCCTGTCCTTTATATTGCCTTTCCAGTTTAGTTTGACAAGTGTACTCAGCTAAAACTTTTTCGATTTAATGAGGTGATATACAAAATGTAATTGAGACTGGGCTATACAGAATTGGCAAACTTCTTACACCTTCAAAAATGCAAATCTTGCACTCCCACAAACTTACAGACCTATAAGATTATTAGACAGTCCCTCTAAACTACACTGTCAGTCTCCCCTCTGACAAATTGTAGGTCTTACTTTTTCAAAGCAATAGTCTACCTTGGGGAGAGGGTGGGTGGCTTTAAGCACAATTATTCATCTATTTGATCACACATGCTGAAACAGTAATTCTTGATCTTGATCATTAGAATTAACTGGCTAGCTTCTAAAAAGTACTAATTGAGGGCTCACCCTAGACAGACTACATAAGAATCTCTGGAGGTGGATCCTGGAGGAAATAGGCGTTTGTTGTTAAGCTCCCCAGGTGAGTCTAATTGAGAATCACTCTAATATGTAATATTACCCTGTAAAGAAATTTGCTAGAAATTATAAAAAATAGTTTACAGCATTTTTTTCTCCCGATATTCATTAACATTTTCTGGTCAATAATACATGGTTGATGAAGAAAGTATAGGAAATG
Source organism: Pteropus medius (assembly GCF_902729225.1). Classification (NCBI taxonomy): domain Eukaryota; kingdom Metazoa; phylum Chordata; class Mammalia; order Chiroptera; family Pteropodidae; genus Pteropus; species Pteropus medius. Next base: position 2,350,129 of record NW_024342471.1, read on the forward strand.
CGGAAAAGTAGAGTAAAAAAATAATTAAAATCATTTGTGGTATCATCAGCCACAGATAATTACTGTTAATAGTTATATTCTTGTCTTTTCTATTTTCTGTATACTTACACCCAGGTATAACAATTTGAGAAAATTGGAATACTGTTGTTATACTGTTTCATAACCTGACTTTTCTCTTTATCATTAAATGTCCTTTGAGAATGGTATTTGAAAGGCTATATGGTATTCCATCTTACGGATTTATCACAATTTCCCTAACAAAGCCCATATTGTTAAACCTCAAGTTTCCTTCCAATTTCAGGGGAATTGTTCATAAATCTATAAGAAATGTTCTTAAACATGCCTCATCTTAGTAAATTCCTCAGATTACTTCTTTAATAATCCTAGATTAGGATTTACAATCCTAGAGATTGAATTTCTGTCAAAGAATAAACAAAATTCTAAGACTTTCCATACACATGTCCAAATTACCACCAGAAAAATTATACCTACTTATACTCCCATCTTCAATGTATAGAAATGCCAACTTCCTTAAACCCTTTCTAATAAATGGGTACTAAAAAAATTTTATTAATTTGGTACGTTTAAATTTTATCTCCCTTTAATTTATATTTCTTTGCTAATTAATATGGCTAACCATTTTTTCATACATTTACTAAGATGGGGCCTTGAACACTGAAAGCCAGGTAACTCTGGCTTTTGTTTAGATGATGCTTAAATTCCCCTTTTCTTTTAATTAATTTGAATTGGGTTCTCTGTCATGGAAATCTAAAGTATACTAACCGACACAGTGCTCTCAGGCATACTGAAGTTTTAAAATTTATGTAGTCATCCTTTATGTTTTATTCCTTTTATGTTTAGAAGCCCACAGCAAAATCTCATAAATATTTATCAAAATACTTGGGCATTTCTTATTAGTTCTACATTTGTTTGAATTTTAATTCTTCAATATATCTGAAATTTATTTCAGTGAACTTCAGTGACTAGTTTAACCAATTGTTTGATCATAATTTACTTAATTAATTGTTTTACTGATTGGAATAGCACTTTTACCAGATGTTAAAGTGATCCTCTTAAAATAAAATTGGATCATGCCAAAGACCTTTTTGATAACTTTCCTTTGCATTTACAGAAGGCTTGCAAAGTCCTATAAGATCTCACCCCTGCCTCTCTTTGCAATCTCACCTTGCACAACTCTCCCCACTGTTCAGTGTGTTCCAGATAAACATTAAGTCTTTGAGTTCTATTATATGTCAATTATATCACAATAAAACTGGAGGAAAAAAATCATCTCGCCACCCCCCCCACCCAAAAGCTTTGAATTCTAAAACTAACTACTATCTCAACACCTTCTAAGCATGCTGTCCTTTTTAAACATGCTATTCTTTCAGTCCAGAATTCTCTTACACTTCCCAAACAGCTAGCTTCTCCAGTAAAATGCTACTTCCTGGGACAGGCCTTCCCAGACCAGAGGTCATAGTAATTCATGTGTCCTCATTTCAACTGATAATGTGCATTATGAGTACCACATAGATGAGTTTAATTGCTATTTTAAATGTCTTCAAATCCATTACACTTCGATTTGGCATTAAACCAAAATGTTGTTATGCAAGCAAAAAGCAAAATATGCATTTGTTATTAGCAAAGCAAATGTTCCTCTCCTGGAGGAATGAACACATGCCACATTTTGCAAAGGAACCAGAGACTCTTAAAAGACCTAAGAAAGAAAATACTCAGGAATAGAGGAAACTGTTACGATTGATATTAAGATATACGCAAAAGGATAGTTGATTACACATAAAGCAAGAAAGTGCTGGATTCAAAATTTACAAATGCAAAACCATCATCAAAATGAAAAGATAACCACCTGAATGGGAGACACTAATTGCAAAACATATATCTGACGGGGACTAATATCCAAAATATATAAAGAACTCGGAAAACTCAATGGCAAAAAAAATCCAATTAAAATGGGCAGAAGATCTAAATAGATATTTTTCCAATGAGAACATACAGTTGACCAACGGGCACATGAACAGATGCTCGACATCATTAATCATCAGGGAAATGCAAATCAAAGTCACAGTGAGATAGTAAACTCATCCATGTGGTACTCATCAAAAAGACAAGAAATATGTGTTGATGAGAATGTAGAGAAAAGGGTACCCTTGTGCACTGTTGATGGAAATGTAAATTGGTGCAGCCACTATGGGAAACAGAATGGAGGTTCCTCAAAAAAAATTAAAAACAGAACTATGATGATTGAGCAATTCTACTTCTGGGAATTTATCAAACAACAACAACATTAACTTGAAATGATGTGAGCACCCCATGTTCATTGCAGCAGTATTTGCAATAGCCAAGGTATACTACCTAAGGGTTCACTGATGGGTGAATGGATAAAGAAGGGGTATATGTGTACAACGGAATATTATTTAGCCATAAAAAGAATGAAATATGGCCATTTGTGATAACATAGATAGACCTTGATGGTATTATGCTAAGTAAAATAAGTCAGACAGAAAAAGACAAATAGTGTATGATCTTTCTTATATGTAGAACAACGCCCCTCCTCCCCACACCCCACAAAAAAAAGAGCTCATACAGAGAAGAGATTTATGGTTGCCAGAGGCCAGGAAGGGAGAAATGGATGTACTCTTTTTTATTATTATTTAAATAAATCGAATTAAAATTTTTTTAATAAAAATTTACAAATGGGCAGCAGAAACTTGGAAGGAATTCCAGAGACAATAGAGTAGCACTCATCATTAGCACCCTGGACAACAGAATATGATATATGGGATAACAGCGTTATCAGCAACTGAGCGGGAAACTGGGAGAAATATTAGGAATGCCTTTACCCATTAATTTTTTGTTTGTATACATATTTTAATATATGCACAAGAGTCATATAATACAAATGTTTTAAAAAGTCTAAAAGTTCTTTCAATAAACACAAAACAAATTCTAAATAAGCATGTATGATAGTTTGACATTTTATTTTCTTTCTTGTGCTGCAAAAAATAATGGCGCATCTTACAGTTGAAGGTATCTTAAATTCAATGAAATAAATACATCTAATATAAATGCCAGTGGGAGAGAATAGAGAAGAGAAAGGCAATATTTGAGGCCATAATGGTTAATATGCTACACTTGATAAAATACATGAGCCTTCTGATTCAGGAACATAAAATTCCCTGCCCACAATAAATAAAACTAAATCCACACCCAGATACATTGTAGAAAAACTGAAGAATTCTACAAACCATAAGATATCAAATGCAACTAAAGGGAAATGCTGCAATCAAAGCAAGAGAGAAATCGGGGAAGAATATATATAATAGGGAAAAGACTACTACAATATCTAAAGTGCTTCTTTTAATAAGAAAAAGTTTAGTAGAAAAAAATGTAAGCATGTAATTGTCAAGAAATATATGAAAGATGCCTGACTTGAAACACTTTTTAAATATGCAAATGGAAATTTTCACACAAATGAGCACAGATTTAAAATTGAGATTGCTAATATCTATAGTTAGGAAAATCAGAGGAAATGAGCATGCTCTTTGTCTTGGCTGGCACGGAAAGTGCAATTTTTAGAAGTCAATTTAGTAATATTAATCAAATATTTAATGTGTATGCAGTCTACAAGGAGTTGTCTCACAAGCACCAAAGTACCCAAAGGTGTTTGTAATTATGAGAAATTGGTAAATTAGATTACAAACATAAGATACAGGCATATCTCACTTTATTGCACTTTGCTTTATTGTGTTTCACGTTTGTGGTGTTTTTTATAAATTGAAGGCAGAATCCTGCCACAAAAAGATCAGGGTTCTCTATTTTCCATACTGTCTGTATTGCGATGGTCTAGAACCAAAGATGCAATATTTCTGAGGTATGCTTGTGTTATGCCCTCTTAAAAGGTACTGATATAGAATACCTGTACGTAGCTTAAAATTAAATATACTTTATTAAGTGCATTGAAGAAGTATTAACGATATGAACCCATTTTTGTTTTTTTACATGTGTATTTTCTACATAAAAGGCTTAGAAAGCCGTAAACAAAACAACTGAGGGATATGAGCTTTGTATGGGGGCGGGTGTTAACAGATGGTCGTCGGGAGCTGAGATAACTGTTAAATCGGAACTATACACCATCTTTATCTTTGACTTTTAGGAGCGCGTCACATTTATTGCACATTTAAAGCAGCTGTTCTCCTCAGGCTACAGGCGGTTTTTCCTCTCCCCCGTAGTGTTTCATTTTCACGACTGGAAACTTTCTGTCCTCGAAGCGAGAGGCTGAGAAGGCACCACAAAGCTGGAGCTCCACGAACCCCAACCTGGGCCTCACTGACGCCCACACATGTCCAGCGCTCAGACTCCAGAACGTGACAAAAAAGAGCTGCAGTCTTGCCCTACTCCGCTGTCACTCCCAGGAGGTGCCGCGTACCTGCCCCGCCCCTGTCCCCACCTTCTCCAATGGATGCTGGGGGAAGAGGCGTCTTCGCGCAGAGCAGGCACACGATTGGTCCTAGAGTCTCTCCGCAGGCAGTGGGCGGGGCAGCGTGGTGACGTCTTGTCACGGGGCGCAGCGAGAACGCGCGCTCGCATACGCGGCGTATTAAACGGTTTGCAGGCGCTGCGGGCTTGTCATCTTCCTCTGTCTCAGGCTCCTACTGCTACCTCTCGCTTGCTCTCACCCTGTGAAGCCTAAGCCGGCTACTCCTCCCTCCTTCTCTTAACCTGTAGCCGCGTCGTTACGACACCTCCACCATGTTCGAGGCGCGCCTGGTTCAGGGCTCCATCCTGAAGAAGGTGTTGGAGGCGCTTAAGGACCTCATCAACGAGGCCTGCTGGGACATCAGCTCGAGTGGTGTGAACCTGCAGAGCATGGATTCGTCCCACGTCTCCTTAGTGCAGCTCACCCTGCGTTCCGAGGGCTTCGACACATACCGCTGCGACCGCAACCTGGCCATGGGCGTCAACCTCACCAGGTGAGCCCGGGGACGGCGGGGAATCGTGCCTTCGTCCTTTCACCCCCAAACCCGGTTCTTGGCGGGAGTGCCTCCGAGCCGGGCCCTCAGTGGCTGGCGTGGGCCATCGGCGCCTTCTTATTGGCCTGTTGTGTTGCGGGGCGGGACCCAGCAGAGCGCGCCGTTCCGAAAGCCCGCGCTGACTGCGGCGCGAACCGACTTTTTCCGCGCCAAAGCACAAAGCGGGTGGTGGCGGGAAAATGACGGGCTTCGCTGCGCTGTCAGGAAAACACTTCCAGAGCTTTTTAGTCATTAGGTGCTGGAGGCCTTGGTTGAGAAACCATAGTCCTGATTGACTTTAACCGCCTTATAATGTTCTCTAGTTCTGTCTCCTTACTTAGGGACAATAAGTTTTTTTTCTGGTCCTTTATTATTACAGAGTTGCGGTGAGCACCCCTCTTGGACTTGGAAAATTTCTCCAGGGCAGTGGCTTTCAACTTTAGGTCGTTTTTAATGGTCGTCACAGCCCAATAATTTATTCACCCACTAAATAGATTTGCAATTTATTTTTTCAAATTAATTTATTTTTTACGGTGACATTGGTTAACAAAATCCAATGTTTCAGCTGTACCCTTAAACAGTGAGGCACATATATGTTTACACTGTTCATCTCCCATAGTTAGATTTCTTTCTGTCACTACATATTTGACCTCCTTTATCCATCTACCTTCCTCCTCCCCACTACCCTCTGGTAACCACTAGTCTATTGTCCATGTGTCTCTGTTTGTCCTGTTCATTTGTTGCTTTTATGTTTATATCCCACATGTAAGTGATATGTGATTTTCAACTTTGGCTTATTTTGCTTAGCACGATTATCTCTAGGTCCATCCATGCTGTCGCCAATGGCAGTATTTCATCTCTTCTTATGGCTGAGTAATATTCCATTGTATATATGTACCACAGCTTCTTTAGCCAATCATCTATCATAAGACACTTCTATCGCTTCCATGTCCTGGCCACCGTGAATAATGCTGCTATGAACATCGGTGTACACATATCTTTTCGGATATGGGTTTTCAAGTCTTTGGGGTATGGATTTGCAATTTAGAAAATACTGCTCTTTTATTTATGTCCAGAAGTAAAATTGCTGTTGATAGGCTGAGCTTTTTAGTTTGTAAATATTGTCAGATTGCATTCCAAAATGGCTGGACTGGTTTAAACGTCCTAGTAGTACCTTTACCTAACTTGCCAATTCATCAGACAGCCTAATGGGTAAAATGGTAACTCCTTATTTTAATTGCTTAGAAATCTAATGATCTGGAGAAGATGGTGTCTGTTTTAAACCCTGTGTCTTCTCTGTCTAGCATGTCCAAAATACTAAAGTGTGCTGGCAATGAAGACATCATTACACTAAGGGCTGAAGATAATGCAGACACCTTGGCACTAGTATTTGAAGCTCCAAGTAAGTCTATTCTTCTGTGTTATGCTGAAGAAAATTAAAATTCAGTGTCAGTATTTTTCAAAGCTGTGATAAATTTAAGATAATGTTTGCGATGCTTCTAAAATTTACATTGTAGTTATAAACTTACATGCTTTTCTTCAATATTTGCTTCCTTTTGGTAGATCAAGAAAAGGTTTCAGACTATGAAATGAAGTTAATGGATTTAGATGTTGAACAACTTGGAATTCCAGTGAGTATCAGTTTCTGACTGGGTATACTGTACACGATAGTTACATAGCTATGTTAATATAATTTAAAGCATACTTCCTAATAGTTATATATCTTCTCTGGTGCATGTTGCAAAGTAGGGTTTTAGAGTAGATTTTAAAGATATGGTGGCAGGAATTTATTAAGATTAGATTTGTCAACATTAAAGGAGAGAGGAAGTGTTGAAATGTCTGAAATGCCTATATATTGTTTTGGAAATCAGGTAGGCCTTCTTGCACCATCATTGTCCCTGTGCCATACTCTCATGGCCTCTTTTTTAGCCCTGGTGGGTGATTGGGGGAGGCTCTAGTTCACTGGAGTGCATTTACTGTTAAAGGTTTAATTTAAGGTCTAATTTGTTTTCTTAGTATGATTATTCTTATACTTGTTTTATATCTGCACTTTTTGAGTGGTGGGAGTGTGTTAAGAAATCACAATGAGAGGTTTCAAAGTGATCAAAAGTCTTAAATTCTGAGTTCTTGTTTAGATGCTGATTCTTCAGAAAGTGAGTGTGTCAGATCTTTCATTTCCAGCAATAGACCTTTAAGTTTTTTTTTGTTTTACAGGAACAAGAGTATAGCTGTGTAGTAAAGATGCCTTCTGGTGAATTCGCACGTATATGCCGAGATCTCAGTCATATTGGAGATGCTGTTGTAATTTCCTGTGCAAAGGACGGAGTGAAATTTTCTGCAAGTGGAGAACTTGGAAATGGAAATATTAAGTTGTCGCAAACAAGTAATGTCGATAAGGAAGAGGAAGCTGTAAGTAATTCTTAAGTAGATAAAATATATTGAAGAGAATTGTTCACTGCTTAATATTAGGTTGTGTCTTAGTCTGTTTGGGCTGCTATAACAAAATACTATAGACTAGTGGTTACAAGCAATGGAACTTTATTTCACAGTTCTGTAGGCTGGGAAATTGGCAGATTCCTTGCCTAGTAAGGACTTACTTCCTGTTTCTTAGACTGCAGACTTCTTACCTGGGGCAAGGGAACTCTCTGGAGTCTCTTTTATAAGGACACTTATCCTATTTGTGCAGGCTCTACTCTCATGACTCTAAAGCACTTCCCAAAGGTCTTATCTCCAAATGCCATCACGTTGGTTTGTGTGGGGGTGGCGGGGTGACAACACAGTCAATAGCAAGGTAATTGCTAAAAGAGAAGACTAAAGAAAAACAGACAAAATTTTATTTCTATGTAATTTGTGAGATGTGAAAGATACTGTTGAAATCTGCCATCTGATTTATAATTTGTGAAAAGGGAATGCAGATTCAGTGTTGCCTTTACAAACCATGGAACAATGAGTTTGTATCAAACTCAAGCTTTCTGGAGGTGTTTACTCTGCTTTTATCAAATAGTTGAGCATAGGACAGCAACTCGATAGAAGGGATCTAGTGAGGGGTAAAAATCTAGCTGTTACGAGCTCTTCTATAATCCTCACGTTATCTTTTCTGTTAATTAAGATTAACAAATTGGTTCTAGTAGTAGGCCCAAAAGGGGACCTAGAGAACTTTCATTTAACCAAAAAAAATAACATTCTAATTCCTAAATATCATTAAATTAAGATTTTCCTTCATTGTTTTTTCAGATCCTTAGAGTATGTATAAACTAATATTTGGTAATTATACTAAAATAAAACTTGTTAGCCTGTGAACACTGTAAAACAAGGACAGCTTAAGGGCTTAATCTCACAGGATTATTAAGATTTAAATATGGTAACATTCAGAGTGCTTCACATAGTCTCTAACATAGTGTAAATTTATATTCAATATTTAGTATTGTTTTCTTGTCCCTTGCATGGGTAAGTCAATCCTCAGTTTAAATGAAAGTAAAACTCTTTAAATACATTAAGAAAATTATATTAATAACAAAAACCTAGGGGATAATTCTGAATTTTATCTGTCCTAAATTACATTTCAGTCCCTTGCAACTTTGATTTTTAAAAAATCTCATAAGCATTAACCTTTTACCACATCTAAGAAAATTATTCAATATTAAGGAATTTTTTTAGTGTTCCTCTTTCCTTGGTCATTTCAGAACTGTTTGAATTAAAATTTTAAGGTTATACATTGCATTGTAGTTGATTGATATGTCCCTTAAAGTTCTTTCAGTTCATTGGTTCTCTTTTCAATTTCTTTTTTTCTCTCCATTATAATTTCATTTGTTGAAGAAACTAGGTAGGTCATTTAGTTGTCGTTGAGTTTCCCAGAATACAGAATTTGCCATTTGCACTCCTTATGTCAACAGGTTCCTCTACCCTGTATTTCCTATAAACTAGTAGCTATAGCTCTATATGCTTGATGATATTCAGGATATCTGTTGTGGAGTGGGAGAACAAGAATACTTAATAGATGGTGGTGGGTACCTCTAGTAGGACTCATGAGGTGTCTGGATGCCTTTTTGTAATACTGACACACAATTATTGTTTAGATTCATTAATGACTTAATGAAGTCATTAGGGTTTACAGAGTTCTAATATGTTAACATTTCATTCATTTGTTAGCTGGTTTATTAGAAACATTCCTTTAAAGAGAAGCTCTCATCACATAACTTGATTACCTGAGATTCAGTTCATATGGGGAAGGGTAGGCTAAATACCTGATTCTTTTGCTTTGTTAACCTGTCTTCAAAATTAGTTTCATAGCAACCTCCAAAAAAATGAAAGGTTTTTTTCTAATTGATATTATAAACTAATGGGTTGCAACTTTTCTTGATGTTTTTCAATTTTCCAAATCCTTTGTTTTCTCCCTTAGGTTACCATAGAGATGAATGAGCCAGTTCAGCTAACTTTTGCACTGAGATATCTGAACTTCTTTACAAAAGCTACTCCACTCTCTCCTACAGTAACACTCAGTATGTCTGCAGATGTTCCCCTTGGTAAGATAATAAATTTCTTGAATATTGTTTTGTAGGTAGTATATGTGGTACTTCTCAGTAACTGTGTTCCTGTCTTTCAGTTGTAGAGTATAAAATTGCCGATATGGGACATTTAAAGTACTATCTGGCGCCCAAGATCGAGGATGAAGAAGGATCTTAGGCATTCTTAAAATTCAAGAAAATAAAACTAAGCTCTTTGAGAACTTCAGAGATTCCAGCATGTCCTTAAGTCTCTTCTGTCACCAAATGTGTACCTCTGAGTATACATGTAGATAATGTTTTCTGTAAATAATCTATATTTTTGTCCATTCTCTATAATTTGTTTAAAGGATAAAGTCCCAAGTCAAACCTGGTCTTATTAATCTAGAACTACTTCTGCCTTATCTAGAAACTCCTTAGGATTTTTAAAGACCATTAATGCAGTTTTAAGAATTGTTTTCAATTTAAATAAAGTTATTTGCATTTCAAACATCACAGGACAGTGCCTTCATTTGGACCTTGACTTATTGCAAGTATCCTAGGGAATTCTCAGCTAATGCTACCTTTTGTGTAAAATGTGTTTATTTTTTTAGTCTAGAGCAGCCAGATATAAATACATTAGATATAACTATAAAAAGTACTCCAAATACGGTAGGTGGCAAGATATTTTGGGGGATGCCAAATTTAATTTGGTATTCTAACTTGAGCTCAAGAGCTGAACCCCAGGGGAGTAGAACAAATTTTCTATGTCATTTTTGTTAGCAAAAACTAACACTTTCAGAAGGTTAATGTACCCAAAGTTGTGTGGGCTTTGTAAGATGCATTATTATAGGATGATGTTTCTTTAGGAAATATTTTACAAGAATCTTGCAAGTTTCAGATCTGTGATAGGGCTCAAGGAGTATGTTTGTGCAAAAATAATTTCTCTAGTATAAGTAGCCTTATTTGGGACTTATTCCCTTAAAGGATAAAGATGGAATTTATTCCATGGATGTTAAATTCAACCAAGAAAGTGAAAAGGCCTAGCATTTGTCAAACAAATGTTTAAACGTTCCCAGTAATTGTGCTACAAGGTCACAAACTACACACTGAGAATTGCCTTATAGTCTTTTTTTCCCTGGTGTATTTTGTTTGGTGTATTAAATGTATCTGGACTGAATTCTAGTTGACTTTAGAACTATCCATTGATTACTTTCTGTGTGCCTGGGGCTGGGGCGAGGAGATTGGCAGCAAATGGGGCCTAATGGATTTTTGATGAAAATATTTTATCTAGGCTGGTGATGGTTTCAAGACTGCATTTGTCAAAACTCATTCAATTGTACTTGTATGTAAATTACCTTAATAAATCTAACATTTTAAAAGGCTTCACGTGTGGCAAAATGTCCATTGTGGGCGGGCCTCTTACGTTGGCAAGGCCTGATGAGAGGGAAACAAGCACAAGAATGTGGGGCTACTCAAGAGTAGTAGTGGCATAACAGAGACCTTGGCAAGCCTCCGTGAGAGGCTCAGTGCGCTGAGCAGTAGACCTGGCAGCTCTGGTCTTCAGGAAGCTCCGACGAGCTTGGCTTCCGCCTCCTTGGGGTACCACTGAGCTCCCTACATTGCCTGAGGGGTCAAGGAAAGCTATGTAGCCCGTTCGCCCTGGGCATGACTGACCCAGGCGGGCGAGCACCCTTGAGTCCTGCCCCTGCAGAGATGGTTGGCAGCAAGCCCAGCTCCGCTGCCTCTGTAAACCTCACGGGCATAACTCCATCGGCGCCTCCCGAAGGCCCAGATTTTTAAGGCCGCCCGCGTTAGCGTAGGGCTGAAACGGGACGTTTCGGGAGAGCCGGATGAGAAAACGTCGCTCCCGGTGACGTCACTTCCGGAGCGCCGGTTTCCGGCGCTGAGCTTGTTGGGGCGGGGCGGCAGTTAGGTGACGCATACCATGAAGGCTCGGGCGTCCCTTTTGCCAACCGTGAGCGAGCTGTTGGCGCGCAGGCAACCTGGCGCGGCCCTCCGGTAAGGCGTGCGTACGACGGGACTGGCGCGGAAGCGTCCCTTCAGACTCAGCGTGGCGGAGACGGCACTCGTCGCCAAAATCAAGCCCCGAGTCCTCGGTGTGCAGCGTTCGCCCGCCTCGGCTGGCCTCTTTCCAGAAATTGGTTTTGTTTGTTTTCCGTCTAAATTCGCCTCGGTTCTTATTTCTCTTCCTGGTGAGGTCTGGAGACTGGAAAGTAGTGTGTGTGCAGGCGCTTAGTGCCAGGCACTGAGCTATTGTGCTAAGTGATGCCGATGCGTTTTAAGTTCTTGCAACATTCAGATGCTGAGGGAATTTGGAGGTTGGGTGGAGCCTGTTGGGAACTTGGACTGGTACTTTGAAAACATCGATTTACGTTTTTCCTTTTCTCTCTTTTAGCATTTTTACTCTGCCACCGATAAGCATTTGCCTCTCCCTCTCCCTCATACTCTGCGCTTTTTATATTTTGATGTGGGTGTATGAACAGTTAATGGCAGAGTAGGTAAACTTTAAAAAAAAGAAAGACTAATACAAATCAGAGGTGATTAAATGCCCTCAAAACCCCCACATATAGGTAGTTTGGACCTTAAGTTTCATAGAATTCAAGTTAGATTATCACTTAATCGGGATCGCAACACTTAAAAACCTAGTATTTGAGGCAGTTTGACCCAACCCTTTGTTAAAAAAAATAAAGAACAGGGCAAAATGCAGTCACTTTTTGCTAAGCCGTGTCACCAGACCAAAACCTAATAACTAACCTTATTGTAGTTTCAACCCCCTTTTCTGCCTACAAAAACCTTTTTTTGTACAACTCATCAAAGCTCCCATTCAGTTGCTAGGTGGGATGCTGCCTGATTCATGAATCGAATAATAAAGCCAATTAGAGCTTCAGATTTACTTGGTTGAACTTTATTCTTTAACACTTTTCAGGAAAGCATGAGTTAGCATACACTTTTTTCAATACTTGATTTCTGCACCAGTATGTAATTACTAAAAAGTGGCATGAGCTTTTAGCACCAGTTCATTCATGATGCTAATTATTCTAGTTGAATGTAGGCCACTTAAAACACATTAATATTCAGGATTAAGTACATATAAAGCACCTGGCACCTAACCAACACTAGGTAATTATTAATTGCTGTTATTATAATGATTATTTGTAAAATGTCATACTAAAAGACCAATGCGTTTTTTTATGTTGCCCTTATTGAAATAATCAGTTTCCTCTTTTAAAAGATGTTTCACATTTAGAAATGAAATACCTTCACAGTTAAAATAGATTTATTTATATAACTGATTGTATGGAGGAAAAATGCACAAATGTATTTCAACTTAAATGTCATTGTTCTTTATCAAACTAGTGACAAAATAGCAATGATTTTTTTTAAAACGTAGTTATAGAAGTCATGGAAAATGAAATCACTAGTTTCACTGTTTGGGTGGGGCAGAGAGGCAGGCAAATCAGAATACATTGGTACTGTACTGATAGCCAGTAGCTTATCCAAGTTTACAACAAGCTTTACAAGTCCTTTGCATTAAAAGGATGACATCCATCACAGGGAAATAGGCAAATTGTTGAGGTGAGTGTATTGTTTCCACCCTCACTTCCCTCTGGAAAATAAGATCACTTGAGTATACGCTCCTCTTGCTTTTTTCTGAAGCAGGGACAGGAGACAAATGATACTATAACAGATGGTTGAAAGTGTGGACTTTGGTGTCCAATGGATTTGAATTTAAGTTGCCACTCTTCCAGCCTTTGTGACTTTGGAAAAATTAGGAGGCAGGGGAACGTTGGTGGCAAGGTAAACATGAGTTCTGGTTCTTGGCCAGTGTCTTGACTCTCATGCTATCAGGACAAACCAGAGTAGATATCTAATGAGGGAAAGTGAGTCTTTTCACTTTGTTAAAAGAATATCAGGTTCTAAAAGCAGTGGAGCCTATATTGCCAGTTTCTAGTGTGTCATCACAGCCCAGAACCCTAATACGCAGCACCTGAGAGGCCTGAATTCATTGGTTATAAAACATTGTTGCTTGCAGACAATAACAGTGTTTTTTTTGTTTTCAGACTGTAGCCGTGTCAGTGTGTTATGATGCCATCTCGTACCAACCTGGCTACTGGAATCCCTAGTAGCAAAGTGAAATACTCAAGGCTTTCCAGCACAGACGATGGCTACATTGACCTTCAGGTAAATGCAGAAGAGAGCTTATGAGACTGGCTGGCTCTGTTTCTGATGAGTTAGCAGGAATACCTTCCAGGTGGAGGTTTTGTTAACTGTCGCTGGGGATTAGTGGGAGCAGCAAGAAAGAAACTTAGCTCTGAGACCCTTTCAACTATATCCTGCAGAAGGAGGAACCCTGGCAGAGCAGTTTCAAACCAATATAAATATTGTCCATTTGTAAGAATTTTAAGTTATAATGCCATAGCCCGGTAATTGCAAATTTTATTTAGTTTATCTAGAAAATAATCAGGTTGTGTTTTGTTAAGTAGAATTTTTTTAAGGACTGCCTCATTGGTTTACACTTTAGTCAAAGCCAGTTCATCTTTTAAGGGAGAAACTAACTGCTAAAGCCAACAGCTTGTGGAAATCTTCCTTCTTTCCTGATGTCCTGAGATCCAATTTATTAAAGGTATTCTTTGTGGCAAACAGTAAGTAAAACAGAGAATATTAAGTTTGTATCCTACCCTTATCATTTTTTTTTTTGTAAAATGCTTAATGGCATAGCATCTCCTTTTGCTCACTTCATAGAATAGAATATTTTAGGTGAAACCAGGGTCAAGGAGGAAGTCTCAGGAAGCTATCCTTTTAATTATAAACAAATCAATTGTTCTTTATACTCTTTGGACCCTTACTTGAAGGAGAGAGATTTTTTTTTAAGTGCATTTGGGAAGCTTCCAGCCAGTTAGGTCAGATAAAACCATGAGCCACGTCTTAGAAATCATAACCTTGAATCATAACCTTGAATTGAACTTGTTAAGGTTAACCTGAATCATAACCTTGAATTGAACTTGTTAAGGCAGATTACTTGCTCCGTGGGGTAGACAACTAATGCTTTAGGAGAAGCTGGTTCTAAATCCTTTGACTATATACTAACTTAACTTTGAAAGCCAGAAATCACTTACTTTCTTTACTTCTCCAGAGCATGATGTTCACTCTTGAATATCCCTGTAGGTTAGCACAACCTTCCAAATGCCAGACACTTAATAAATACATGCCTAATCAATGAATGACCATAAAGTGTTTTTTGTTTTTGTAAGAAAGTAGTTTCTTACAGTCTTTGGAATGAGACTAGAGCTAGAAAGAATAACATTCTCCTGGGACTCCTTTGAGTGACTGGTAGAGCAATAAGTAGAGCTTCATCTTCTGCCTGTCCCTTTCCCTTCTCTCCCAGAGCTGCACTGGGTAGGACTTACTTCAAGACACACAAAGCTTCCAGATTGTTTCTTATTGTCCTCCCTGCTTTAAAGTGTTTGAACCCTGGTATTTGCATAATGTTCTTCCTTGTTTTTTTTTGTTTGTTTCTCTTCCAGTTTAAGAAAAGCCCGCCTAAGATCCCCTATAAGGCCATTGCACTTGCTACAGTGCTGTTTTTGATTGGCGCCTTTCTCATTATCATAGGCTCCCTCCTGCTTGCGGGCTACATCAGCAAAGGGGTAAGCTGAAGGGTTCGTGGGAGTGTGCCATGAGGTCTTTAAATTGTTTTATATTCATATCTTGTACAGCAGATTCCAGCACAAAGAAGAAAGGGTTTTGTTTTGTTTTGTTTTTTTTAAAGATTTTGTTCTCTAATGACAAAACGTGTTTTCTTCCTTTGAACAACAAACTTCTCTCACAGTTCTTCTGAGGTAGGTGGTGACAAGTCAGCAAATTTTCCCTCTGAGATGTCGAGCAATTTTCCTGCTGTTATTTGGAACAGCAAAGCTGAGCCAGGGATCCAAGACTTCTGACTGACAAAGGCAGTAACTAAAGTAGAATGCTGATTTGTAGCTTTGTAGTACTGCAGACATACTAGTTAGTGTTTGGAGAGAAGCAGTGAAGCTTGTGAAGGTCTGGGCTACTGACCAAGCCAGGACTTTTGGCTCATGAATCAGATTCTTATATTGAGTTTGGTTGTAGTTTCTATTGAACTTCAAAATGAAACCTTAGGAATCTAAAGTGTTTGATGGTTCTTGGGCTACATACAGACACATAAACACAGCATCTAAGTTGTTCTGAACTACTATTGATCATAATTCATTTCCATTCTTCAACATACCAGGCCAAGAGATGCAGAAGGAACACAGCCAAGAACTAAAACTGTGGGGGTTATCATTGGAATTGGCAGTAGTAGCACTGTTACAATAAAATAGCTACATATGGCTTTTAAGAAGTATATCTAATTTGCCTTAGGTTCTTAACTATTTAAAACTCTCATATGGCCACCAGATACTTAAGGTGCAATCTAAATTTGAACACCTAACTTCAAGACTGTGCCTTTGGTTAACTTTCATTGTAGCGTGCACTATAAATCCCAGGGGTATAGTAAGGAGTCTATTAATGAATGATATTGTAAAAATTAAGAGTGGAAGTGAGATCCACATGCAACAAATATCACTTTGTGTGGTTTATAAAACTGCTTTATAGGTAAGGGTAAAGATGTTAAGAAAATCACTGATAGGTTTTGTTTTTGTTTGGGATTTTTTCACGTTTCAAACAAAACAGAAATAGATGGAGTAATATAATGAATCCCTGTGTCTCCACCACCCAGTATCAATAGTTATAAGCGTTTTGTTTCATATATCTTCCCAACTTTTTTCCTATATATTAAAGCAAAATGCCAGGATAAATTTTGCTGATAAGTTCTTAAGTGTGCATCTTCAGTATGCATCTCTAACAGTTTTTATATAAATCTAGAGGTGCTATCTCAACATCGTTTGCCTTGTTCTATTCCTCATATTTCTTGTAAACTGTTAGATTTAGGGACTTGTTTAAATTTGGATTTAGTTAAGTTATGAAATAGGAATATATCATAAGAGTTGCTATGTATTTAATATTGCACATTGGTTCTCAAACTTGAATGTCAATCAGAATTACCTGGCCGACTTGTTAACACAGAGATTCCTTGGCCCTACTCCTAGAGATTCTGATTCTGTAGGTCTAGGGTGAGGCGTGAGAATTTGCGTTTCTAACAAGTTCGCACATAATGCTGGTGGTCCAAGGACCACGTTTTGAGAACATTGCTATAGCATTACATTAAGAGGCACATAATAGTTTTCCTAATTTTTAGTCGACATTAAGATTGATTACTTAGTTCAGATATCTTAAGCCTAATTTATTGTAAACTGCCCCATCACCCTTTGCACCTAGTAATCTAGTTTTATCATTTACTGCATTTATCAGCTGAAGTTCTTCTGTAAAGGGCTTTCTCAAATCTGCTGTTTGATTATCCTGAAATACAGCATGTATGATGAAGGTAGAAAAAATTGATTATTTCTCTTTATTAACTTTTATAACAGTACACCTAACAACCTCAACAGATGACCAAAGAATTATTAGTATCATTATAAACTCATCATTTTTTACATATGTTTTTCAACTAATTGCATTATTTATTCTTTTTAACATATAAATTGTCCCAAATTTGGTCAGTAGGAGCCCTTTCAACTTAAGTCTGTGTTTTTTAAACGGACCCAGGAAGCCTTTGATAGCTTTCTTGTTTTCTGGTGCAGCATATTATGCCAGTTACACATTTCTTGCCCCGCAATTTATAAATAGCCATATCTCTAAGGACCCTGGTTTCCTGAGAAGTAGCCTTAGAGATCAGAAACTGGGCATTAATGGTGATCGTTGCTGTTGATTTTCATTGTTTCTAGGCCTTTTCAGTGACAGAATCAGGATATAGATATCCTTTAGAAAACAAGAGAACATAATATATAGATATATATATCATATAGATATACACATATTTCCAATGCAAATTTAAGATTAGAGTTTGAACCTAATTGATTTTATATATGTATGTCTATCTTAGTGATATCTATCCTATAGAGCATGCCAATCCCTTACTTGCCTTATTCTGTATTATACATATAACTTCACAATAATGGTGGCAGTATTAATCTAAGTATAGCAAGGCTGAATGCGTTGTAAGTTTTCTTTGCAATTCTTTGAATCCTTAGGATATATCGAATTAGGGATATATAGTCAAAATCCTGCAAAAGAAAGAAGCAGAAGAGTAGAAAATGTAAAATAATATAACAGAAATAGCACCAAGTATGTCCAATTATAAGAGTTGTAGTATTCTTTTTGATGTTCAACTAGTTCATCTTTGGCCTGAGGGAGCATCTTCAAAGTCTCTCCTTAAGTTTAAGCTCATGTTTATTGAGTCATTGTGTGCCAGCTGGGGCCACTTGTTTTATATGTATTACCTCATTTAGTTTTCACTATAACCATATGAGGTAAATACTTCTGTTTCTGTGAATGAAGCAGCCAAAATTACATTGATTAGATAATCTCTCAGTATACGTCGTGTAAATAGCCCTGTTAAAAGGAGTTTTGTTTTTTTTTAAATACATGATGCTTCTTTTAATGCAGCCAAAAGTGATACTTGCTTTTCTTGGAACCATAACTGATACAGGATACAGTGACCAGTTCATTCCTTACAATACCTGTGTTTCTTAAGGGGTTAGAAGACACAAGTTACCTCTAGCCCATCAAGGAGCTAGAGGCAGCATGGTCCCTTGGCCTCTAGTAGGCCTGTCATAAAGCAGGACCTGGCTGTGCAGCCAGAGGCTAGTGGAGGTGGAAAGAGGCAGTTGGTCTTTCAGTCCTGTGATTTGGAGACCAAGGGATGCTCATCAAGCTCATTGGGCAAGGGCAGTCCATCTGCATGCCTGTCGGATTCTAACAGCTTCCAGAGTAGAGGATATGTGCGAGGCGTCATGACAGTTATCACCTTTGCACCTGCCTTTGGCCAGGGACACCCTGGGTCTCAGCCTCTTCTAGTGCCTGGGAAGGCCTATAGAGCATGCCAATCCCTTTCCACCCCCTCTAAGAGACAAAGGAGAAGGAGATTTTTAGATTGGGTTTAAATCTTTGGATGAGGGAAATCTTCCTAAGCTTAAAAACAGTGGGAAAAATCACAAAGGAAAAGAAAGATAAATTTAACTGTGTAAACATTTAAAACTGTACCTGAAAAACTAAGAGTAGTTTTGGGAAAGTGAATCCATTCATGCAGCACATTTATTGAGCCTCTGTTATATGTTGGGCATGGCTAGGAATGCAGGGATGAACAAAGTCCCTGCCCTCATGGAATTCTCCTAAAAGCTGAAGCCCTACTGATAAAGAGATTAACTCCCATTCCTCCCTCGTTGAGCTATGAATTGGCTCATGGGAATATACACTAAGGAAATAATCTGAATGGCCAATAAAAACACTGTAATTTATTTTGGTATCCTGTATAGTCACAAAAAGTGAGAGACAACCAAAGTATCTAACAGTTAAGGTAGGGGTGGGTGGTGGTTAAGTAAAATTGTGGTACATTCATTAACAGTGGAATGTTATAAACTAATAGTGGACATATAACATATTAGTTTCAGGTGTACAACATGATTCACTATTTGTATATATTTTGAAATGACCACCTCAGTAAGTCTAGTTAACATCGATCACCACACATAGTTATACATTTTTTTATGTGATGAGAACTTTGAAGATCTATATCACAATGCTGTACATTACATCTCCAGGACTTAGTTATTTTATAACTGGAATTTTGAACCCTTTGAGCACTTCACCCATTTCTCCCCCCCCCACCCCTCAGTGAAGAGCTTTTAGTAATTTGGCAATAGCTTGTTATAATAAGAGAAAAACAAGGCACAGAGATGTTCACAACTAAAAACATTGAAGAAGGAGCAGAAGAATATAAGCCAAAATATCTGTAGATGAACATAGAGATCATTTTAGTACTCTGCAGTTTTTCTACAATTGATAATCAGGAGAAAAAGAGATAAATCTTTTCACTTGGTAGTGTATTACCCAAAGAAAAACCTCTATCCCCCCCCCAAAAAAACTATAAGATACTGATCTATAGATTGGACCCATATCTTTATTTTAAAATTCATAACTTGCATGGTACTAATGCGTTTGCCTCTTTCTGCCACCAGGGGGCAGACCGGGCCGTTCCTGTCCTGATCATTGGCATCCTGGTGTTCCTGCCAGGATTTTACCACCTGCGCATCGCCTACTATGCATCCAAAGGCTACCGGGGTTACTCGTACGATGACATTCCAGACTTTGATGACTAGCGCTCATCTCAGCCCTGAGAAGAGTCAGATGGGACTGAGCCCAGCTTTAAGACCTTGAGCAGAAACTATGGATAAGGGCTAAGGAATTCTGCAGTTTGCAGATGTTTAACAAAACAACGGCCAGGTTTTATGGATCCATCCTAAAGATGTTAACTGAGCTTACAATTAGCTAATTAGTACATGTTCTATTTCTCATTTCCTGGCTCTAGCTAAAGCTCCTGACAAGTTTTTCCACATGAACCTGTATCATGGAATAATAGCAGTGTTAATTGTATAGAAAAGTGGGAGGTTATTCTGTAGCGAGAGGTGTTGCCACCACCTTTTTTAGAGTTGAGTGTTACTTTTAAATAGTCTTTGTTGTCAGTTCTTGTGGCAAATGGAAAAATGCGGTATGTCAATTTCTTATTACTAAGTAATTTATTTTGAAAATATCGTATCCCCTATACTCATCTCTTCTTGTTCTAGTGGAAGACCTTGGCAAAATCAAATATTGGTGCATCTGCAATATTTTTTACTCGCTTTCTTATTAATAGCAACCAGGAATTTTTTAAACCTTAGAGCAAGTTTTCAAAATACAAGCACTTTCTCTGTTCACCAGTCCTAGACCAGCTCTGATCTGGTTCACAGTAGGTTGGCCAGTATGTAATTTGGGTCAAGATGTTCTGTATATCATGCCTTTAAGGATCAGACTTTTGGCTATTTCCTAAGGAAAAGTGTAGATAAGTAGTTGTTATTGAGACTCTATAACCCCGTTGTTAGTGCCTTGTGTTACATCATTCTGCTGAAGATCTCAAGACTTGGCCTGGATCCTAGAGGACTAGACTGCCTTATTTTGATTCTGTTCCCTAGCTTGCAAAAAGTGACTTATGTTCAAAAGAAATTAAAATGTCAAAACCTAAATCCTACACTTAAATTGAGTTAACTTTAAACATATTTCAGAAAACATTTTAATGATTATATGATATCTTTGATCCTAGTACCTAGGACTACCTTTATTTTTAGAAAACTGACAATGTAGATCAGACAGGCATTCTTTTACTCTGAGGTTGTGGACTTGGGTGATTAGAAACCTGGAAGTGCTATCAGCTGAGATTTGGAGGCCTGAGGGTAGAGCAAGTTTACTGAGGAAAATGAGTTAAGCTTTAGGTGTGTTAAATTCTAGATACCTACTTGACATCCAAATGGAGCTATTGACTAGGCAATTGTATTGCACAGGCTCAGTTCAGGAAGGGAGTCTAGGCTGGATGTAGAAATTTGGGAGTCAGTGTTCAGACAATATCAGAACCATGAGGCTGGATGAGGTCACCTACAGAGTGCACATGGAAAAAAACACTATGACTCAAGAAATGAGGGACAGAGAGGGTGACTTGAAAGCTTCCAAAGTTAGGTACATTTGTTAATGGGAGGGTAGGCTCAGGAGTCCAATAGTCTAAGTAAAATTTTTGGGCCTTGGCAGTGAAAATATGAGGAAATGTATAAAGCTTTTTCCTGGGCAGTGTTTGCAAAGCAAAGCTCAAACCGGAAGGTTTGGGCCAAACCAAATTACTTGGTTCTTTTTATAATGGTAATGATGCTGCTGGTAAGGAGGGAGAGAAAAATGGAGCAGGAGGGTATAGAGTGAAAGGTAAGCATTTGGTTGGGGAGCAAAAACATTTGCTCCCCCAGCCCGGTCCCCAAGGTTGTCTAAGTTTCTTATATACCGGTCCGGAAATGTTCTAAGCATGTGTGTGTGTATATATAATCTTAAAAAAAAACCTCAAGGTCCCATTGTATAGTTCTATAATTTCTTTTTATTCCCCACTTAACTCTATTTTGTATATATTCCCATATCCACAGAGATCAGCCATATTCTAATGTGAATTATAAGCATAGTTTGCTATGCTATGCATATAGTCATAGGGTTCTCAGAGCAGAGACCACAAAAGTCATATTCCTGGAGCAGGAATCACCTCTTGATGTCCTGTGAGGAATGGCCCTTGCTGTTCTATTTGGAACATTCAGGTTTATAATTTTATTTCAGTTGGAATTGTTACAGGGATATTATTAAGTCCACATCAGATTCCTTGTAACTATGCATTGATAATTAAATATTCTGGTGCTTTATAGAAAACATCTAAACCTCTATTATAATCTTGAACTCTTTGCCTGTTTTGCCAAGCACTCGCATGAAGTATTCTATTTCATTTTAATCCTTAGGAAAACCCTGAGTTAGGTAAGAGTCTTAGGTAAAAGGTTGGATATTTGCGACTCAAATTTGGGCACACCCTGATTTCCCCTATTAAGTATGAAAGCCAAATGCCTTTAGGGGCTGGACAAATAAAGAAATGGGGCAAGGTATTGATAGTAGTAGTGGGGACAAAGGCCAATTGCCAAATGTGTATTTTACTTAAAAGCAGCCGCTTCCTCCTCCCCTCTGTCCCCGACCTTAAAAGGTTGGCAAAATCACGTGCCCTAGCTTTATGAGGGTTTCCTTATTTGTAACAACTGTAATGCCTCAGTCATTTCCAAGGCTAGAAATCCTCCCCGGTTGCATCAGCTGTTCTACATACGATAATGATTCCAGATCCATTGCCTCTGGATTAGTTTCACTTGGTGTGCCAGACACATACTGCTTTTTTCTGCCAGGGATTGTCAGGTGCTGAAGGTACAACAGGAAAAGATAGGATTTGGTTAGCGAGGAATAGTTTGCAAGCTAGTGGCTGCATGTTGGCCTACATTTTGTTTTTACAAATGGAAAGGTTCATAGGATCTTTGGCTTTTCTTTAAAAAAAGTCAATAGATTTTTTTTTGTTACTGAGAGACTACAACCACCCAGAGCAAAATAGTGAAGCATCTTCAGCTGAACAAAATTCTCTCGTTCACTGCAGTGCCCACCACTGCTTGGTTACTTACATACCCAACCTGCTGATCTTCATTAAGGGCCCATAGTATCTGACAGTCCCGCAAAGTCTAGCACTGTGCTTGTGGTCAATTAGGTTTATTAAATGAAGAACCAAAGCCAAGAGTGCATTTCCATCCCAGGGCACCGTTCCTTTGTCATATAGATAGATGGGCTGGTACTATTTGATTCATTTTCCTAAATGACTCCTCTGTCAGCTGCCTGGGAGGCCAGCTACTCCTCAGAATTGGTGCTCCCTAGTGAGTCAAGTCTCTGCCTGCTACCACCTCCTCAGGCTAGTGAGCCCAGTAACAACCACCTGCAAGTCCCCTCATGGCCACACAGTGTCTCTGCCAGCTGACACAGAAGAACCTATGACTGGTGTGATGAGGGAAGCTAGTAGAGGGACAGTCACAATATTGACTTTCTGCTGGTCTTCAAAGGACATAAACCAAATCAAGCCACTTTAGTTACCTTGCTCTCTCATCTAAATTCCTATCCTGAGGCTTCTCTCCTAGATTCAGTCCCACAGTCTCCTGACCTCACAGGTGCATGATTCAGTCATGGTTTAGTGCCAGGGTAGGAAGGGCATAGATTGGGCATAGATTGCTTATTAGTTTTAAGGTATTGGGCAAATTACCTCTGGAGCCTCAGTTTCCTACTTTATAAAGGTAGAACAAACCAGTTTCTACCTCACAGGGTAATTGTGAAAATTAAAACAGTGTGAGAGGGTGCTTCACACAGCCTGGCACATAGTAAGCACCCAGTAAGTGGAAGCTGCTCGTTAAGAAAGTGAAGAAGGTCACTCCTTTGGTTTCAGGGACTTGTGCCTGGGGAGAAGCTGAGGAGGAGAGAGCCCATCTGTTAGCCCTGAAGCTGACCTGAAGAACCTGCTGTTACTTAGCAAAACTGCCCCAGGGCCAAGGACCAGAGCCAGTATGGCTTTTGGCTCTAGCCAAGACAGGGTTCCCTTCCCTAGCAACTGCCTACGGGAGGGTATGAGGAGGTCTCCAGCCCCTGACCCTTCTCCAGCATGAACTGAGTGTGGGGGGCTGTGTGCTCCAGTCCTCTGGTAAAAGGGGAACAGGAAGTACCAAAGCACCCCTATTGTAGCCAACACATTGTATCAAAGCACGTATTGTAGCCACAGAGGCCTGCCCCTGCCTGGGAGGGCCTTGCAGGGAAGCCTGTGAAATGAGATGATGCCGCTAGAGCACCATCAGACCAGCTCCCTCTGGAGCTTGTTTTTCATGCTCTCGCTCCATTCTTTCCATGATCCCTGTTCTCACCTCATAACACTTCCTGTCTTCAGTCTTGCCCCTTGCTTTTTAAAGTGTGGTCTGTGGACCAGCAACATTGGCATCACTTGGGAGCTTATTAGAAATGCAGAATCTGTCCTGGGCCCGCCCTAGCCCTGTGAATTCAGAACCTGCATTTGAACCAGACTTTCAGGGGTCTGTTGCATGTCAGAGTCTGAGAAGCACTGATCTGGGGTCCCTTGCACCTCCCAGTGCATTTCCTCATCTGAGATGACTACCTGGCAGTGCCAGTGGCTGGATGTGGGAGGCACCTGGAAGGTATAGACCCTCCTTGGTCCACCATTATTCGCCAGCTAAAACAGTAACCCCCAGGGTCTTGAGAAAGCATCACAGAAATAGCACAATAACAATGCACGGAGCTTTGTGAAGATCTTTTCGTGGGCAGTGAGAAATGAAAACAAGCCCCACAGATGAGAAAGGTTTGTGACAAGAGTGGAAGCATGCTTTGGTTCTCTGAAGGCCAGGGGAAGGTAGCAATGTGTAATTTATGACCCAGTGACCGGCAGGATATCTTTTCTCTTGTTTTCTGAACACTGGAGGTGCTGATGTCCCCATTCTTTCATTCCTCTCACTAACTTGAGAAGAGCCAACTAAAAAATGCTCCAGTCTGAAGGACTCAGTTTCTTGGCCAAGATGCTACTCTTTCAAGAGGGATCTCTCTAGGATTACTACTCACAGAATTTGCTCTAAGACCACCACCCACACCACCACTATCCTCCTACAACTGGAAAAATGACAGAAGCAGAATCACCAACACACTTTAGGAGGGTGTGTGGCCTGGCAGAGTTGAGGAGATGACTCCCACTGGCTGAGAGGAATGACCATGAGGAGCTGGGGTACATCAAATCTCTGGACATTGGCACAGGCTCCTTTCCCTGTAGCTGTGATCTGGACATTTTAAGACTTAGCTTACTGACAGAGGACTTGCTGAAAGCACAGATTTCCCCTTTTTAGGGGTATCAGAAGATGCCAAGTGTTTTCCCCATTCAAAGGAGAGTGAAACCACAGTGAGATCAGAAGAGCCTTGGAATGATGTTGGGCCAAGATCAAGGACACCTGCTCATTCTGCACATTGACTCAAGATGGTCTTCGACTGTATTGCTCTCCCAGGTGTTTGCATCCCGCCTCAGGCAAGGGGACAGGGAGTCTTATCTCATCCATTGGCAATAAAAAGTTAATTTGCCAAGGTGCAGAGATTAGGACTTTGCAATCTGGAAAAACAAGGCGGGCACAAAGTCTATAAAGTCACATAGGGTGTTGGCAGGATGGACCTATGTTTACTTACCAAAGCCCAGGTCACTGAAACTTGATACTTAAAGTACTTTGGGGGCAAGATATCTATTTATTAAAATAAGTCAACTTAAACATTAACCAAAACAGTGGACCTCAGAGCTTTGAAAGCAGCTCTATCTTGATAAAGTTAGGTCCTCTGCTTGTCTTAACTATTATCAGACACAGCTTTAACCTTGGTCCTATCTCCAGACATTTATTTTAATTTGCCTGTCAATTCACCTTATATTCTACTCTCATGAAACATTTTCTGGGCACCTACTATAGACATAGCATTTTGCTAGTTATCAAAAAGGAATCATTCACTTGCTCCAGAAGTTTGCAACATAACCTAAGAGAAAAAGATTCATGCCTGAACTAGCTAAACAAATGTAATAAGTAATAATAAATGAGTAATTTAGAAAATTGTCGCTCTCCTAAGTGGATTGGAGAGGAAAAGAGGCTATTTTAAAGTCAAATAGTTCTACCAGACTTGCCATGAAAACCAGTTGTTCTTAAATACAATAGAATATATAGATGTCAAATTATAATGTACACCTGAAAATTATATAATTGTATTGACCAATGTTACCCCAATAAACTTAAAAATAAAAATAAATAAAGAGAAAAAACCAGAAGTTCTCCTCATACTCTGCTGGTGGGACTGCAAATCAGTACAGCCACTATGGAAAACAATAGGAAGGTTCCTCAAAAAACTAAGAATTGATCTACCATATGATCCAGCAATCCCTCTACTGGGTATTTACCCCAAAGACTTGAAAACCCATATCCCAAAAGATATTTGCGTACCAATGTTCACAGCAGCATTATTCACAGTGCCAGGATATGGAAGCAACCGAAGTGTTCTATGATAGTTGACTGGCTAAAGAAGCCGTGGTACATATATACAATGGAATATTACTCAGCCATAAGAAGAGATGAAATACTGCCATTTGTGACAACGTGGACGGACCTCGAGATATTTGTGCTAAGCTAAATAACTTAGAAAAAGTTGAAAATCACAGGATATCAATTATATGTGGGATATAATCCTAAAAGAAACAAAGGAACAAGACAGAGACTCATGGACATGGACTATAAACTAGTGGTTACCAGAGGATAGGGGGAGGGAAGGGGGAGGAGGTAGACAGAATAAAGGGGGTCAAATATGTGGTGACAGAAGTCTATGGGAGGTGAACACAGTGTAAACATATATATGCCTTACTGTTAAAGTGTACAGATGAAACACTGGGTTTCATTAACCAATGTCACCATAAAAAAAAATAATAAAAATCAAGAAAAAACAGAACGAAACAGTAGTTCTCTGCAGCCCCTCCTCCCTCACTCCTCAAGAGTCAACTACCAGTTCTTCCAGCTGAATCTTTTTGTATTCACTTTGATATCTCCACATGAAGTATTTATATTACCACTTCACAATATTTTAGTATTAGGCCTAATCAATTGACTTTATTCAATAGAAGATGTAGATTTTGCTCTGTTCTCTCATCATCCCCCATTATACATACTTTCAGCTCTTCCATTTTCTCCATATAATTGTGTCATTTTAGTTGGGTCAATGTTAAGTGCTGACATAGTATTTATAGAATTTACATAAACCTTATTCATGCTAAACCAAGCCACACATTATGACTTACTTCCTATTGGCACAACTTTTAGTTTTCCTTGGAGTTAACAATCTCGTTTTGTTTATTTGCATGATTTTCTGTCTACCTATCACTAATTCAAACTGCTGCCATTTGTATATATCTCCTAGTAGTACATCTATTTCATCCTGAAGAGCTCTCTCTGGGGCCTGCTGCTCTTTTCTCTATCTGGTCATTGTTCCTCAGAAGTGAGGATATAACTGCACCGCTTTTAGGTTTCCTGTGTGACGTCTGTGGAGATGTCTGGTGCCACTCTGATTCTAGGTCTTTTATTTTTCTGTTATTTCATTTTCCTAGGTTTTTCATTTTTCTCCAGATGCTTGTAGGATTGCCTTCAGTGTCCTGAAATTTCACAATGACATGTCCTCTTGGTCTCTTTTAATCCAGCACTTGTCTATTTTGACAGGTGCTCTGGGCCCTTTCAGTATGGAAACTCGTGTCTGTTTATGTTAGGGAATTTTTTGAAATTAATTTCTTTGATAATTTCACTCAAATGTCTCTGTTTTCTATGTCTAAAATTGTTTTTTTTTTTTTTAGATGTTGGTCCTTATCTTTTCTCTCCTATTCTCTACATTATTGTCTTTTTCCCCATATTTTGTCTTTTGATCTTTGAAGATTTCCTCGGCTTTATCTTCCAACTCTTCTGTTGTAGTTTTTTTTTTTTTTTGCTATCATGCTTTTAATGCCCAAGGAATGTTCTAGCTGTTCTTTTTATAGCAATAAAATTTTATTTTGTGGCCATAACTTTATCTCAGCATATTCTCTTATCAACATAAAATATTCACATATCAGCATAGCAGTCAGAATGATCCTTTTAAAACATGTCATATCATGTCATTCCTGTCAAAATTCCATATTGGCTTTGCATTTGACAGTAGAAGCCTGCCTCCTTGTAATGGCCAGCAGGACTCCACATGACTTCTTGTCCTTCTTGCCTCCCTATTGTCGACTGCTCTACCTCTGTTCACTCTGCTACAGCCACACCAGCCTCCTCAGTGTTCTCGACTTCTCTGGGCCTACTCCCACCTTAGGATCTTGGTTTTAGCTATTCTTTCTGCTCTTCCTTCAAGACTGCTCAACTTGCATCTTCCCAGTAAGGCCTGCTCTGGCCTCTGTGTTTAGTACTGCAACCTGCCCACACATGCTGTCTGTCCCTAGCATCAGCACTACTGGTTGCCTTTCTCCTGCTCGACTCTTCTGTAACTAATTATCACCTTCTAACTCACTATTTAATTTTACTTATTTATTATGTGTATTCTTCATTGTTTTCTGTACCATTCCACTCTCTCACCCCACCCCATTTAGAATATCAGCTTATAAGGGCATGTATCTCTTATTTTGTATATCAGTGTTCTCAGTGCCTTAGAACCATGTTTTTTGGCACATGGGGCACCAGTGATCTTTGTTGAGTGAAAGGATGGATGAATGAATGAATGAATCTCCTTGAGGATACTCATGATTTGTTTTGTTTCCTTCTCCCTTCATGCCTTTCTTTACTCTGTGTTGCTTTTTCTATTTCTTTGCTTCAGTCTCTATCTTTCAAGTGTTCTTTGGCTGTCAGCGCATGTTAAAGAGTGAAGAAATAAAACCCAGTGGAGTCTATGGCCATGCCATCCTGAACACGCCGGATCTCGTCTGATCTTGGAAGCTAAGCAGGGT
The DNA here is from genome assembly GCF_902729225.1 of Pteropus medius. Lineage (NCBI taxonomy): Eukaryota > Metazoa > Chordata > Mammalia > Chiroptera > Pteropodidae > Pteropus > Pteropus medius. The sequence goes on from NW_024342471.1 coordinate 2,378,733, forward strand.
TAGGCCTGATTAGTACGTGGATGGGAAACCACCTAGGAATACCGGGTGCTGGAGCTCTGTGCTTGTGAAAGGGCTTTGATGATTGTAGGGTTGTCTGTGGTACACTCTGCCTGGCCCATGCATTATCTGTAACTGTAGATCTTTCCCTGAGGCTGGTCTTTCCCAGACAGGGCTGGCCACCAACATCTGGGAACCAAGTTGTTGAAGAAGGCTGGGTGTCTCAATGCTCAGGATGTAGACTGACTTACCCTCCAGGTTCTGAGTATGGTCTCCCACCTCTGTAAATGGTATCCCTCAATCTCTCAGTCAAAACTCTAATTTCAAAACCATCTCCAAAAGAACAAACTTTGAGATTTCTGCTAGGGTCTGTGAATGATCTTTGCACACTTGCCCAAAATTGGGGAGCAGAGGTAGGGTTTATTTTTTATCAAAATGTAGTATACATATAGAAAAGTACACAAATCAAAAGCTTGATGTCTTCGTAAAGTAAACACATAAAATCTAATTCTTAGGTAGACTTTTAGTCAATCCACTTACACATATATTCACCTCTACCCCACTTTTAGTGCTACTTAGGCATCACGAGTTCCCTGCGTTTTGTGGGGTCCTGTATTATAAGTTCATGTTGCTTCTGTGCTTTTCCCCTGTGATTGGGATATGTTATTCTGAAGTAACTGAGATTAAGGTCAGAGTGGGAGAGTCTGCTCAGTCTACTTGACACTGAGCAGATGAACTGCTCTCCTAGGACTGCCCAAGGTCTTATGGTCTACATGGGTCCTGGATAAAGGGATCCCAGCTATCAATGTCACAGCAAAGCAGTGCACAAACATTTTCTTTCTCTGCTTTCTGCGCCATGAATGGGAGGAAAAATGAGTTATGATTTCAGTACCTGAGCCCTGATATTGTTCCCCTTGCCGCAACCAGTCCTTGTGTTTGGCTCTATTTTCTTATACCTCGTTCCTGCTCTCCTATATTGATTCCCACAGGATCTTTGCTAGCATGCATGTTCCCTTCTCCCCTAAGCCTTTCCAGGGCCTAGATTCTGCTGAGTTCCCACCGCCATATTCAGATGAGCCTGTGCCATCAACAGTGCAATTCCACTTGCTGCTTAACCTTCAATCACCAATGCTATCTCTTAGCTACTAGACCTGATTCCTTCGCCTTTGCTCACACTTCTGCTGACCTAGCCAAGGTAGGAGACATGAGCACTACTTCATTCATTGACATATACCAAAAGTGCTCAGTAAATACATTTTATGATATTCTCAAACAGGAATAGCTTCCTTCCTTTTCAAACCTCTATCTCCCACTGAAAATAACTGTGACTTTTTTTTTTTAAGAGAAATTGAGTTAGAACTAATTGTGTTTGAAGAGCTTATTTGAAGAATTTTTTTAAAAGTCCTATTGCTCTTTGAGATCCTTAGAAGGCCGCTGGAATATGCAGAGCCAGACCTGGCAAAGATTAGGTCCTGTGGTTAAAACCCTTAGGAGTGATTGACAGCCTGCAATGAGGGTAGAAGGCAGCAGGTCAAGGCATGGTTTTCTGTGGTCCAGGAAGGAGAAAGCTGGGTGTCGAAGTCTCTCTGGACAGAGCCAGGCCTGTGAAGTATGTCTAGTTATCTGGGGTCAGCCCAGGATTTTCAGTTTTCAGGCATTGAAAAATAATAATTTTATTTAAATATAGAATTGTATTAAGAAAATATTGCATTGACAGTTTGCCATCGCATTCATTCTTCCAGAAAAAAATGCATGTATAAAAATTATTATAGATTGATACTTTTTAAACCATTTTCATCATGAAATATAATTCCTATACAGAAAAGGACACAAAACATAAGTGTATGGTTTAAATAATTATCATAAAAGTGAAAACCCAAGCACCTCCCAAGTCAAGAGCATGACATGAGCATCCTGGACAGATGGAGCAGCACGGGCAGCATGGTAAGAGGCGACAAAGCAGATGTGGCCTGAGAATTGACCGACTTCTTTATGGCTGGTAGGTTGTAATAGGATAGGCCTAAGGAAAGGATGCAGGCAGGTGATATCTTGGAGAGCCCTCTATGCTGTGGGAAAGAATCCCAGCCTACTGTCCCCTACCTCAGCTAGGGGTGCAGCCCTTCTCTTTACTCTCAGCTCATCCTCTAAAACTGGCAAATAAGCCCAGAGATAGTCTAGTCTCTTCTCTGAGACTAGAAGATTAGAACAGGAAACCCCAGTCTTTGATCAAAACCCATGAAACTCCTGACACTGGACAAAAACAGACTCTTTTGGGTAAAGATAAGCACTTGGCTTGTGAAAAGATTCAGGAACATTAAAGAAAATGAAGCAGGAGAATTGGAGGAGAGTTGCTTCCAGGAATGGGAACCTTATACAAAAAGATCATCTTTGTGATGAGATTAGAGAGGACATTGGAGGGGGCCACCTGGAGCCTAAGAATACTATTTTCAAATGAAAGAATGATTTAGGGATAGACACTCAAACAAGAGACTTTTAACGGATGTGAGAGTTTAAAAATGGAAATGAAATGTATTTTTTAAAAATATAAATTACTAAGATTGACTCAGGAAGAAATGGAAAACATAAAAGATCTACTAGCTCTAGATGATAAGAAAAAGGTCTTTGAAGGTTTTATTCCCTCAAATTTTCAGGCCCAGATGGGTAATAGTATGGAAAATTTCTAGCAAATCTTCAAGGAATTTTTATATTGTATAATCTAGAGCATAAGGAAATTTTAGAAACATTACTATTCATTTTATAAGCCCCATATCAAAGCTTGTCCAAATGAATGTTTTAAAAAAGTAAACTAAACATATTTGTGAACATTAGTTTTAAAGTTATAAATAAATAATAAACTTAAATCCCAGCTGTGGGTTTACACAAATAGACAAAGTCAAAATTATATTAGGAAAATCTGAGGAGGAATTGGCCAAGGTGGTGTAGCAAGTAGATGCTGTGCACGCCTCCTCTCGCAACCACACCAAAATTATAACAAAACTACGGAGTGACCATCTCTGGGAATTGCCTAAGGTCTGGCTGAACAGAAGTCCTACAACTGGACGCATACACAAGAGATCACCTAAAGGCTGGTTGGAGGGGTGGAGATGTAAAATGGACTGGTCCTACAACTGCAAGTGGCAGTCCAGAATTGGGAGGGTTATCTTGGCTGCAGAGCCCCCTCCCCCACCGATGAGCGAGGGATCTCGGCCCCACACTGGGCTCCCCAGCCCAGGGTTCCAGTGCTGAGAAGAGCAGTCCCTACAACCCCTGGCTATGAAAATGAGCAGGGATTGCGGCTGAGTGAGGTGGAAGGCTGTAGGAGTTGCAGGCATTTCTCTTAAAGGGTCTACGCGCAGACTTACTCACTGATGGACTTACTCACTCCGACTTCAAGCTGGGGCAGCTGCTTGAGGAGTGCCAGGGACACACAGAGAAACATTGAGTTGTCAGGCTTCAGAGTGAGGGCTGGAGGGGCGGCTTTCTACTGGACAGAAGTGCTGGTGGTATCCATTGTTTCTTTGTTAAGCCCTCCCTCTCCTAGTGTGTGAATGCAGACCGTTGCCATATCTGAGTCTGCACAACCTGGTTAACACAGGTCGCTCTGCCCAGGTGATTCCCTGAGACTCTACCTCTCCCAACTCGCGGGCCCATCCAAGCTGCCTCCGGTGGTTTATTATAATGGCCTATCTTGGTTCATGCTGCAGACTTTCCTGAAATCTCACAAAGGCTCACAAAACCCAAAGAACCAGCATCTGACCTTGGCATGCCCTGTACCTCTTGCTGAGCAGCACCAAGCCTGGCACTAGCAGCAGCCAGTTTCTGACCTGGCCTCTCAAGGCACCTATAAGCCCAGCACCGGTGGCAGCCATTTGCAGATTGCTTGGTGACTCTTACCAGGTGGCCCTGGAAGTGCACAGGCTGAGACTGAATTTGGCCTGCAGCTGTGCCCCTCCCAGGAGGCCCTTGAGACGGTGGCACTCCCAGTGGCTTGCTTTGACTAGCAACAATAGAATGGCAACAGTGGAACCAGAGCACCACCCAGGGCTGCATTGAGGAGGACACACCCGAAGGGCAGACTGAGCAGGTACCAGAGTCCTGCTAAAGTGAATCCTGCTCGGTAGCATCAGCCCCTCACCAGTCAGTCCTCACAGCCAATCAGCCCAAGGGTCAATCCCTTACATCAAAGTGCAAAACAGCAGCCAAGGCTCAACTGCATCAGAAGGGCACACACAACCCACACAAGGGTCACACCTCGAGCACCTTGCTTGGGTGGCCAGAGAAGATCATGCCACTGGGCTCCCCAGGACACCTGCTACATGAAGCCACTCTATTAAGACTGGGAGACTTAAGAGCCCTACCTAATACATAGAAACAAACACGAGGAGGCAGCCAAAATGGGGGGACAAAGAAACATGTCCCATGTAAAGGAATAGAACAAAGCTCTAGAAAAAGAACTAAAAAAGTGGAGAGAAGCAATCTACTAGATGCAGAGTTCAAAACACTCATTATAAGGATGCTCAATGAACTTAGGGAAAGAGTAGATGAGCTCAGGGAGAACTTTAACAAAGAGATAGAAAATATAAAAAATGGAGATGGAAAACATAAAAGGGAACCAGTCAGAAACGAATACAATATGTGAGATGAAGAGTACATTAGAGAGAATCAACAGAATGGATGAAATAGAGGATCAGATCAGCTATTTAGAGGATGGAGTAGTGGAGGACACTCAATCAGAACAGCAATAAAAAAAAAAAGAATCCAAAAAATGAGAGTAGTTTAAGGGACCTTTGGGACAACATCAAGCACCACAACATTCGCATCATGAAGTTACCAGAAGGAGAAGAGAGAGAGCAAGGAATTGAAAACCAATTTCAAGAATTAATGACTGAAAACTTTCCTAACCTGGTGAAGGAAATAGATATACAAACCCAGGAAGTGCAGAGAGTCCCAAACAAGATGAACCAAAAGAGGCCCACACCAAGACACATCATAATTTAAATGCCAAAGGTTAAATACAAAGAGAATTTTAAAAGCAGCAAGAGAAAAGTAGTTACCTACAAGGGCACTCCCATAAGACTGTCAGCTGATTTCTCATCAGAAACTTTGCTGGCCAGAAGGGCTTAGCACAAAAGATTCAAAGTGATGAAAAGCCAGGACCTACAACCAAGACACTCTACCCAGCAAAGCTATCATTTAGATTTGAAGGACAGATAGAGAGCTTCCCAGATAAGAAAAGCTAAAGGAGTTCATTACCACCAAGCCAGTATTACAAGAAATGTTAGAGGGACTTCTCTAAGAAGAAAAAATATATATCAAAAATATGAATAAAGAATGGCAATAACTACATATCTATCAACAAGTACTTCAAATGAAAAAGAATGAAATGTGCCAATCAAAAGATAGGGTGGCTGAATGGATAAGAAAATAAGACCCTTACATAGGCTGCCTACAAGAGACTCACTTCAGATTAAATGACACACACAGATGGAAAGTAAAGGGATGGAAAAAGATATTTCATGATGGATCTAGAGGGTATTCTGCTGAGTGGAGTAAGTCAGATAGAGAAAGACAGATGCCATATGAGTTCATGTACATGTGGAATCCAAAGATCAAAACAAACATCAGAAACAAACACATAGACACAGAGAACATTAAGAGGGTTACCAAATGGAAGGGGGATTGAGCAGATGAAAAAGGGAGAAGGGATTAAGAAGAACAAAATGGTAGTTACAAAATAGTCATGGAGATATAAAGTATAGCATAAGGAATATAGTCAATAATATTGTAATGACTATGTATGGTGTCAAATGGGTACTGGATTTATTAGAATGATCACTCTGTGAGTTATATAGATGTCTAATTGCTACGTTGTACACCTGAAACTAATATAATATTGTATGCCAATTATAATTGAAAAATAAAAATATTATTAAAAAAAGATCTGAGGAGAAAATTCATGACTCTCTTGATAGATGCCCAAAAGGCATAAAATTCAACATCTATTCCTGAGTTAATAACAAAACAAATCTTTCTAGCCAACTTCAAATAGATAGATCTTAACATCATAAAAAATATGAAGAATCAATAGCAAATGACACAGTAAAATACGAGATGCATTTCATTAAAATCAGCAACAAGGTAAAGGTGCCCCACTAGACATTTGTCATTCTAGTTAAGCAAAGCAAAAGCAACCATGAATCTCAGTTCATAGATTCAAATTTGGAAGAAGGTGTTCCAATTTTCTCTGGTTTTCTAAATAACTTCATCAGATTTTAATCATGAGTCACCTTTCTATCAGTTGGCTGAAATTTACTCTTGGTCATTATGAGTGTTCCCCTTCCTGCCAGGTTTACCATCTCATTTGGAGAAGGAGGGTCAAGACCTCCAGGGAGGGAAAGAATCTGGCCCTTGTGTATTTGCATTGACATTTGCTGAGATGTCCTTTGTCTCGTCTAGACCTCAGGTGTTGATCCATACACGTAGCTGTGGTGTCCTTTCTTGATGGCACATTTTCTTCAAGTCTCTGTCTCTTCTGCATATGAAGGTATGAAGTGACCCTTCTGCCTACCTAGTGGGAGTGTCCAAGGTTTTTTACTGCCTTTGGTCTCCTTTTGGACACACATCGAATTATTCTACTTCACCCAACCCCATGCTGGGGTGCATGGGAACTATGTGGGCTGCCTCTGATCCAGCTGTCCAACTCCACCCATGGCTTTTTTATTTCTCAAAGAAATTATAGGGTCTTGCTGCTTCCCAGGCTTTACTTAGAAAAAGGGCATGGGTTCTTTCTGATTCCAGTTTCCCAGTCTGTCAGGATATCTCTTGTTCTCTTGCTGGCAGCTCTCCTCTTCCATCCCCCGCCCTCCGTTTATGGCAATACTTGGGCTTCTGGGGGAGGGGAACAGGATGTAGGCACACACTGATGTTTTGAACCCATTCCCTTCCCTCTAACTCTCCTCTTTTCTCTGTATCAAGAGCCTTTTAGTTAATCTAAAGAAGCACCAAACTAAAATACATTAACTAAAGAATGTTAAAGATCAAACAATCTGTGGTGAAGAGCCTTTTGTTTTACTTTCAATTGTCATGGATTAATATTTTTGGTTTATACACTGTTCAGTGAGAGGAATCTGCCAATCATGCATTTGGACATTGTGGCAACATCAAATTGCTGTAAAAGTTTCTAAATGTTCGTTCTCAATATCCGTACTTACTCATGGGCAAGTGACAAAGAGCAGTGGCCAGAATGGTCCAGAGACCACAATGAATAACGTGGTATAAAGGCTCAGTTGCCTCCTCATCTGCTCTTCTAACTCTGATAAAGACGTTCGAAACTAAGAATTCCAAGAACTTGACTCCTTTTCCTGTGCATTCTTCTGTGTCATCCCTTCCCTAAGTGAGTAGGCACAGAATACCCTCGCTGCTTCCCAGCTCTGTCCCTCTATCATTTGGCAGCTGGGGACCCTAGAAGTGGGCTGGAGAGAAGTGGTCATGAAGTCACAGAAAATAGTGGAAATGATCATTGTATTGGCTGACACAGCAAGTTTCACTCTTGCTGCAGACATGAGAAGTATAAAATTGGTTTTTAAAAAGGAAGAAAAAAAATAGGAAGAGAGCAAGAGACTAAATGTTATTTGTAAATAAATAGAATGTAACCTATGAAAACCAAGAGATTCCTAATAAGAGTTCAGTTGGATGGATAGTTACAAAGAATATCAAAATCAAGAGCCCTTCTACTGTACTAGAATAATGATTAGAAAGCATAATAAAATAATGGTCTCATTCATAATAACTGTGAAACAAAATACTTGGAGATCAAATTAATAGGAAGTTACTGAATAAATTTGAAGAAAATCACATAACCTTACTGAGATACTTAAAAGATTTTATTAAACTAGTCAGTCTTATATTGTAAAGAGGTATAAATATGTCTACAAATTCAATCCAATTCTAATCAAAATCACATAGGAGGGGTAAAGAGGACTCGACAAAGTGATTCTCAAATCTATCTAGAAATTAAAAGGATGATAATAGCTAGAAAACATTTCAAGGAAGACTCTTGAGGGAGTACTAACCTTCTTTGATATTGAACGGCATTAGAAAGCTACAGAAATTAAAACAGGACAGTTCTGCACAGGCATCAAAAGGGAAATCAGTGCAACAGAAAGACTATCTAAAAAGAGGCCTGAATATCAATAAAAATTTAGTATATGATAAATGGGCAATTAAATCACAAGCAAAAGGATGGGTTGTTTAACAAATAGTATCAGAACTACTGATTAACAAATGGGCCTAGTTCTCCTGGGTTCCTGTTTGGACTGTATTTCCTCGTCCCTTCAAGCTGGGTGTCACCATGTGACTTGCATTGGCCAATGAAATACAAGTTTGAATGATGTGTCACTTCTGAGAAACTTTAAGAGCCAGACAGAGGAACTGGGCTTTTGTACTCCCACCCCAGTCTTTGGCTACTTGCCCTGGGGAAGAGCAACTTAAAACTTTCAAATACTTTCAACTCTCCAAGAAGTCATGGAAGCTTCGGTGCCCAAGAGCAGTCTTCTGAAGGTGGCTGCTGGCAGCCATCTACAGCAAAGCTGGCAGGAGATGGGTGCACAGAGTTAGTCAAAGGTGGGCCTTCAACAGAGTCTACTGCAGGGCAAGCATGACCAGGATCTGTTGTGAAAGCTGGTGCCAAATGGGCAGGCCAAGGGAGCCCAAGAGTAGGGCAGGGGGCCAAGCATTGTACCTTGAGGGGAGCTGCTTCCAGAAGTGGTATTCAAAGGAGTAAGCTGTAGGTATGGCACAAGGAACACCCTGCCACAGGCCTGGGAGAGTGTAGTTGAGAAGAGCAAAGTGTGATGATATTGAGGGGGAAGCTCCAAGAGTGAGAGGGACAAGGAAGCCCTTTTACAGTTCCCCCGTCTTGCTGTATCAGCAAGCCTCGATCCAAGCCTCAGAATCCAAGCCTCAGACTGGCCTTGGACTTGCCCAACTCTGAGCTGGCATCCTGCTTGCCCAGGCTCTGCATGCTGCTCTTCACCTGGGCCCCAGGGTAGTCGCTGGTACCAGGCCTCAGCCTGAGCCTAGCTCCAGCTCTGTCCCTCTGGCAGCACCTTGACAGCACCCTGGAGCCACCAAAGCCAAAGTCCAAAGAAATAAGAGCAAAAGTCCTTCAGTCTGGCTCCATCTGGGCCTCTGCCTCTGTCTGCGCAGTAGTTGCTGTCAGCACTGTGTTCAGATCCTCTGGCAGCACTCTCACTGGGTATGTGTGCCCAACCCTGGGCACTTCCTGTTCTTTCCCACGCCTACGACTTCCACGGGAGGACTGCCCTGGAGTTCCTGGAACTGTTCGATAAACACTGGATTTACATTTCCCAGGCAGCCCTTAATCAAGGAGTGATGGTATGAGAGGGAGAAGGAAAGTCTTGTTCTCTTGCCTGGAGGCAGGACAACCCTGGATGCAATGGAACTGACAGCAGACAAATACATTACTTAAAATTATTGTAATTACTTAAAATTTTGATATTACTTAACATCATTTTAACAATTTTTCTGTATGCTAAAAATAATGCTGAGAATTATTTTTTTAAGTGGGATATTTGGTCCATCTTGAGCTGGATATTTCATGCCTGTGTTGGTCAGAATTCTAGAGATGGATTCCCTCCACCTCAAATTCTCATCCACTGGTTAGTCAAAGACTAATTTAGGTGCTGCTGAAAAGGGATTTTGCAATTTAACTAAAGTTTCCAATCCATAGACATTAAAATACGGAGGTTATCTGGGTAGGCCCGATCTAATCACATAAGCCCTTTACAAAGCAGCAGAAGAAGCAGAAAAAAAAGACATTCATAGCATGAGAATGACTTGACAGGCCATTTCTGGTTTGAAGATTGTGGGGGCCACATGAGAAGGAATGTGTGTGGCATTAAGTAACAGAGAGAGGCTCCAGTCACTCAACAGCCAGTGAGGAGCAGGCCCTCAGTCCTACGACAGCTAGAAATTGAATTTTGCCAACACCTGAAGAAGCTTGGAAGAGGATTCTGCTCTAGTACAACCTCCAGAGAGGAAGGTAGCTCTGCCTACACCTCGATTTCAACCTTGTGAGATCCTGAGCAGAAGACCTAGCTCAGCCTGCCCAGATGTCTGATCTACAGAAGTGTTAGATAACAGAAGTGTTAGATAACAAAGAGGCCTTGTTTTAAGCTGCTAAGTTCATGGCAATTTTTATGCAGCAACAGACAACTAATAAATGGTTAGTTCTCACATATGGTCAGCAAAAACTTTTGATGCTTCATATTTCAAATACCCCCTCAAAGGATGAAAGTTGTTTACATTGAAATGAGTTCATTAAATTATAGACATATTCAGGTGCTATCATTTATTTAAAGTCTGCACCACAGGTTCTGAAAACAGTGTGCTTATGAAGGAACACTCACAAAGAATCACTACTGTACTCCTAAAACACCTTGGTTGAAAACTGGATATTCATCATATACTGTAATTTATCAGTAGTAAACTATCACGGAACTAAAACATAACTAGGTACATTATTAGCTGTTTGGGACAACAGACACACCTTTGAATGTTTCCCAGAGTATGCGATGCCCCCTTTTTCCTAATGCTAGAAGCCGTCTGTTTGCCTCAATGCCCTAACTAGTTGGGAGATAACTGAATCTGTTTGCCATTCTGAAGCTTTCCTACAAACTGTTTTATACTTTTTCTATAACTTATTTTTCTTAAGAAAATAACTTTATTTTTGGACGAATGACACACATTTAGTTTAGGAAAAGCAGGATATATTAGATAAGCAAAAAGGAAAAACATCTACTTGCAATCGCACCATGCATAGGTAAATAAACTCATAAATATACACACCCCTTCAAATTTTTCTGTATATTTCATTCTCTAAATGCACATATTGGTGCCTATATTCATTTTGCTATGTATATACGTATATATCACTATAAGTCTATATTCATGTCTCCATCTTTTTCCATCTCCCCATCTTCACATATCTGCTCCTGTTTCTGCATCTGTCCATGTGTCCTTCCCTTGGCCCTCCCTTACAGTGAGCCCCACAGCCAGTGATGCATACTTCCTGAGCCAAGACATTCACTAATGATGAAGTCAAATATAGTCCTACTCCCAAGTTTTACCATCATTTCTGGGCCATCTAAAAATATGATCTGATTTTGAGTACCACTCCATTGCCGTCCGCCTGGAAATAGGGCATTGTCAACTCCTAGCAAATAAGAAAAACAAACAAAAAATTCCATACATCTTCTGAGAGGGCTGTTTCTTTTCCACTGCCACACTTGCTCCAGAGCAACCACCACCACTAATAACAACATACAAATAAAACCTGCCAGGTTATTCATGCAAGTATTTATTGAGTCTTCTCCCAATCACTAATTAAATACTGCTTTCCACTTAACTTGGATGAGTGGAACCACTCTGGTGAATGCGTGCCACTTGTCACCTGCCACAGCACTTAGCTCACCTGGAAAAGGAGTATGGCAGAGCAGGTGAGCTGGGCTGTGCTCTCAGCAGTGAGATTCCGGGGTGATCAAGATAACTTCTTCAGGGTTCTCTTCCCTGGATTTTCTTTTTGCCATGTATCCCAACCCTCACTTCCTCCTAGAATCACCTCTAAACAAACTATCCATACCCAGATTTACTTTTCTAGGAGCTCAGATTAAGACTGGTTAGAAGTCAATGGGAACACCTAGAAGCTCTAAATGGGGCTCAGATGTGTATTATTTGGCAGCTGGGGACCCTAGAGGTGGGGGCAAGGAGATTGGACACAAAGAGGGCAGTGGGGAGATGAACACATTCATGTCCACAAGCGGTGACGTTTGGTCTGATTCCAGACACATTCCAGGTGTAAAACACATGAGTCACAGGTTTGAATAACACAGGAAGGGGTTTTTTTGGGTATGTTTGGGTATTTTTGTTTTTAAAGAAATACTCTTTTCTGTGCTTCCCAGTCTTGCCTTTTCTGGGATGTTCCGGAACTCTAGAACAACAAACAAGCATTTCATATCCTCTGTCAGGGAAGGCAGTGTCTTCCAAAAAGAGTGACTCCACCCTAACTCGCTGGCAAAATGGTCCAAGGTCAGTCCCAGCCCAGTCAGAAGGAGGCCTACTAATGTGGCAATGATGTGTCATCTGCTCGGTTTATGGGCCGTGAGTGGCCTGACCAATTTGGGGTGAGACTGTGAGGTTTCCAGTCTGGGCTGGTGTGGTGCGCGTGAGCAGAAAGGCGCTGAGGGTAAGGGCAGAGCCTGAGCAGAATGCCAAAACTGAGAGATTTTGTGGGCTCTTTCCACTACATGGTGGCTCCTTTCCACCCTTGCTCAGGTTGGCTCCTGCTTCTCTCATCCTCATAGCGACAGGGATTTCTGATACAGCCCAGCCCCATCATGTCACCGCTCATCTGCCGTGCAACACCAAGCTGACCTACAATTGTGGTATTTGGCATGGCAGGGGTGCAACCCGCACCCCATACAAATGATGAGTCACAGCCTTTGTGGTCCAGTCTGTGGGATGGTCACTTCCTGTTCTTCATGTGAGAGGCTTGCGCGAGAGCCCAGTTATTAGACAGGCCCTGACTTTAACTCAGTTATTTCAGAAGCATCCCCACATGTGACCGGGGAAAGCAAGAAGGTGCTGGTGTTAATGGGCCTCTGCTCTGGCCTCCTAGCCACTTCTAGGCCCAAGCAAACAGGCCCCATGCACTGCCCCTCCCCTGCCCACTAATCTCTGCTAATCCCCACAACAAGGGCCATTGGTAATAAACAACTAAGAGAGGTAGATCATAGAAATTAAAGAAACAAAATTCTTTATTCCATCTCCCCCAAAAGCACCAGCCTCATTGTTCCCGACAGTTTGTCCACCTCTCAGCCAGCATCTGAGCCTGTGATGTTTCCTTCCTAACACAGGTCATCCCATTCGTGGATCATCCCAATTTGTTAGGAAATGATTCTTTATAAATGAAACCAAACCTATTTTCCTATATTATCTTTTCATATGTTTATTGGATATTTGTATTTCATTCACAAACATCATACCTTTAAAAAAAAAATTGCTATCTATTGCTATAAAGTCGTACCTAGTATTTTTTATCTGTTCAAATATCTATATGTTGTTCTCATTAAAAATATTATTTTTAGTTTTTTAGTTTGATAACACTTCAAAAAATGTTAATTTTATTGTTTTTCCTTCAATGCATTAGCATTCAGTTTGACTGATCAAATTTATTCCCTGGGTTTTATTTGTTTTTATTCCATTTATTTATGCTTTTACCTTTAGTAATTTCTGCTTATAATGCCTTTGGATTTATCTTGCTATTTCGCTTACTACCTTCTTAGGTTGAAAACTTAATTCACCTAATGTCAGTCTTTTTTCGTTTTATCAATGCACCTGTGGAAATGCATTTTCCTGAGTTCTTCTTTGACTTCATCTCCCAGCGTCTGATATGTAGCTCTCTAATTATTGTTTATTTCTCAATAGTCTATAATTTGTTGTTTGTTTGTTTGTTTTTCCTTTTGAAACCAAGAATCACTTAGAAAGCTTTTATTAAAATTTTCAAGTTAAATTTTTGGTTAGATTTCTTTTATTAATCTTTAATTCTATTGCATTGTGATAAAAAAAAAAATACAGCCTGTATGACTTTTCATTTTTCTGTTGAGACAGGAAAGGAAAATCTGCTCGAGGTTAGACGTTCACAGTAAAACATGTGTGGCTTCACTGTCCCAGGGTTCCTTTCTGGAGATGTTCGAACCTTTCATTGTCCTCCTTAGCAAACTACAGAGGCAACATGGTGCTCATCAGACTGCAGGCCGCTGGGCACTTCCTCTTTTGCTCTGGAGATTGTATTTCTCTTAACATATTTCAAAGGTGGCTTTGTGTTTTTTATAGCCCGGGCCATAAACTAAAGCTCCAAGCCAGTGTTTCCCACACTATGTTCTATGGAATATAAGTCCTGTAGATATTAATAGGTATATATACCTATTAATATGTGTGTTTGAGGACGGCTGAATTAAACACAGAGCTGTCTACCTTGGGTACCTCAGAGCCTCTGTATTTTTTAGTGCATTAATTGACTTCATAAGGGAAAAAATAATTGTGTTTCTCAGACTGATCTGGAATGTAACCCTTTTGTGGGACACATGGTTAATGTTCCAGAAACAGACACCATATGCCATGCTGTCCTAAGTCCTATTTTCAAATATATTTGTTTGAAGTCTTTTGTCTTGCTCAAATTTTATTTAGCCCAATGGTTAGAGTCAGTCCTTTACTCCACCTTCTCAGTGTACTTTTATCTTGATTCTGCATTCCAGTGTTTCTGCTACTGCGCTAGGATTCTTACAGTTAGCAGGTCAGATTGGCCTGCAGGTCAGATCAGCCTGCCACCTGTTTTCTCATGTGATGCACACAAAAGTGCTTGGAAAGAACAGGACCAAGGACAGAGCCTTGCAGTGTGCCTCTGGAATAGGGAAAACACAAACATTTCATCCCATGGAACAACCTTGATTGATAGAAGCTGCCTAAATCAGTACTTATGAGATTTCCTTGTGCAGGTGAATCACCTGGCAATGTTGTTAAAGTGCAGAATCTGATTCAATGAGTTGGGAGTAGGGTCTGAGATTCTGCATTTGCAACAAGCTCCCAGTGCTGGGACTACAGTTTGAGTAGCAAGGTATTAGAGCACTGTGCTGAGAAGGAATCTGAGGCAACATTTATGTTCAATGAAAGTATGCATGATCCATTAGAAATGTGTGTCATGGGCAGAGGAATGAGCTGTGAATACATGCCTTCTTTGCCCCACTAGTCTTTATGTTTAAAATGTTTTAAGACAGTAGAGAAAAAAATAAATTATTCATACCACAGAATATTATGTAACCATGAAAATGGATGTCTATATATTCTAGGTGGCATAAATTCCAAGATATATTGTTATATTATTTAGAAGGTAAGGTTGGAGAATAAATTATACACTACTCTCCCATTTATGTAAAATCAATAATCATGTACTCTGACAATACCAAGAATTGATAAATCTTACATGATAATAGAAATGACAAAACTACAGCTATATGTGATTGACTATCACAAGCAAAATGTTGCTTGAAGCAAGAGACACAAAAGAGAATACATGTATGATTTCATTCCATAAATTTCAAAAAACTGGAAAAACTAAATTATGTCACTTAGGGATAGAAATGCAGGTACTAAAGATTTTTTTTTTTTTTTTTTTTTTGCAAGGAAATGACTCAGAAAAGTCAGAATCACAGGAACCTAAAAGAATGAGATGGTTATGACCATGAGGGGCATACAGGGAACTCTGGGGAGGGAGCTTCTCATTTCTATTCCTTCACCTGAGTGTTGGTGAGGTTTTTTATTGTTAAACTCTACTTGCAAGGTTTTTAAAAAATTTTTATATATACCATGTAAAATACATGCTATACACAATAAACTCATGTTTATAAATATATGTGATTGTTGTAAAGAATTTTTTTGTAAGGAGATAGGAAACTGGTAATCATGATATTGAAGGGAACTGGGAGCTGGAATACCCAGATGACAGGTTTACTTTGCATTTTATTTATTTTTTGGGTTCAGTTTGAATGTTTTTTCCAACTCTTTCTATTAAAAATAGTTCATCAAAGATCAGTAACTCCCATTGCCTTTCTCTCTCCCAGCTCCGCAAAAAACAAAAACAAAAATAAAAACAAAAACATCATTCTACTTATATAGAGAACCTGTGACAGATTATTCCATCTAATCCCCTCATATCTTGGTTTAGGGGAGGATTCCACTTCCTTATCCCTTGAAATTAGGCATGATCATGTGACTTGATCTTGCTAATGAAATACGAATAGAAGTGACATATGTCACATCTGGGGAGAAGCAGTTAACAGACAGTAAATGTTCTCTGTCTTCCTTTCCCTCTGTGGTGGTGACCAATGGTGTGACAGATGGGGAAGCCCCTGGTAACTTGGCTTTCTGAATTGCAATGTATGTGTAATGTGAATGAAAAATAAACGTGTAGATTTGAGCTGCTTAGATTTTTGGCATTGTTTGTTAATGCAGCATTATCTAATCTGTACTAAAACAGAGTCCTCGTTTTTCCAAGCACAATTTCATACTCATACTCATATACCCACCTTTTAACCTATTCCTTTTAGGAAAATATAAATGACCATGAGTGATCATGGTGGATCTTTAGGTGTCCAAAAGATGAAAGTCAAATTCTTCTGCAGTTTAAAGGAAAATCAAAATGGATAGTTATCTGTGGAAAGAACTCTCTTATACACTTTCCCACAGGTGGACTCTCAGTATGTCTTCTACAGGACTAGTATATCTTCTTGTGGGGAGGAAGAGAGTGGAAATTAGGAGAGGGACAAGGATGCTGATAAGACCTACTTAGTCATAAAGGGATTTTTCTTGCCTTGTTCTTCTACATCTCTTTTCCCATCAACCTGAAGACCCTCCTGTTCTGGCCCTGGAGATAGGATACAGAACCTATGGGGGGAGGGGTGTCCCTATCAGAATGGGGCATCAGAAATAAGGAAGAGAGGGCATTTACCAAGAGTGATGGGGCCATGCATGCTTTCTAATAGCAGGGACATGTGGGTTGAGGATTTGATAAGACTTAAATAATTGATTAAAGGAATCTGAATGTAGGCCTTTTCACCAACCCCTCTTTAATTTATTTTACTTGTTCAGTCCATCTTTCTAGCTCATGGAGAGTGCCCTAAAACCTGGCGTTATCATCTAATGTACTAACAATTTCTTCACACTTTGAGTCACTTACAATTTGATAACATTTTTCCTTTTTTTTTTTTTAAAATTACAAATCACTGATAAACATGATGAATAAATAGGTCAGGGGAAAGGACAGATCCCTGTTTGTACACTTTTAAAGAATGTAGAAGTAAGTTTCCTTTAACAAAAAATCCACTCAGTTTCTTGAGTATGTGCACAAGGGTATCTTAAATTTGGATAGCTTATTACCATACAAAGGTGTTGGTATCTGACTTTTACCAGGGTGATACTATGTAAGGCTATGAGCTTCTACCTTTGGGGTCCAGGAATATACCGAAATATTTTTTTAAATATAGGATAACATTATTGATTAAACTATATCACTGCTGATAAAGGGTCTGAAATTCTTTCTCCTTTTAGGCATGAATTCTATTTTCTCAGCCCTCAGGATTCTAGGAGCAACCTTTAGAAGATATCATATAAGGTCTATAAATCATTTGGCTAATTGTGTTCTTTTTTTTTTTATTGTGTGGTCTATAAGAAGATATATCTTATCTCTCAATCTAGGTGTGGTCACCAGACTTTAAGATAGTCCCAATGATCATCACTTCAGAATATCCATGCCCTTGTGTACTCCCTCCCATCCTGAAGCAAGGCTGGCCTGTATGATCAATAGAATATGGCAGAAGTGACTGTGTGTCTTCTAAGTCTAGGTCGTAAAAGGCATCACGAATTGCTTGCTCTCTTGGCCTCTCGAATTGCTTGCTCTGGGGAAAGCTGGCCTCTATGCCATAAAGGTGCTCATGAAGTCTCACGGAAAAGCCCATATGGAGAGGAGCCAAATTGCCAGCCATGGGAGTGAGCCTTGGCCAAGTCTCCAGATCACTACAGCCCTAGATGACATGTGACTGTCGCCTCAAAGGATACCCTCAGCCGGAAACCCTCAGCTAAGCCAGTCCCAACTTCCTGAACTTCAGAAACTGTGGGAGGTATTCAATACTTATCATTTAAGCCACTAAATTTAGAGTAATTTCTTACACAGCTATAGTAACCAATGCACAAGTCCTGGAGTTTATGACATTAATCAATATTTAAAGTTGAAGCTTTGATAGGGAATAGTGCAGCAAATAGGTGGAAACACAGATTAGGGACAAGCCCTGTTTACCATGCTTACCAAAAAAAAAAAAAAGCTTTCAGCAGCTTTTCTGACCCAAAGATTAAACCATGCAAAATCCCAGGACTTCTCAGCACATGCATGGAGAAATAAGGCTCTTTCTGCCCCTAAATCAAGTTCAGTTCAATTAATTAGAAATATAAAGAGCACCTGCTATGTGTCGGGCCCTGTGTGAGGTCCTGGGGGTTTGAGGACAAATCATACTGCTTTTCTTCCAAGAGCTCACATTTTACCAGGAGAAGCAGCCTCACGTGCACCTAATAATTGGGCAGTGAAACAGATGTTCCTGGTATATTGTGATAGTGGGAGGAGGGAGGAACAGAAAGGATGAGGGCACTTGGAGGTGGTGGGGCCTTGGGAAAGAAGCAAGATTTTTCCAGGCGAAGTGGGGATGCACAGGTAGGAAAAAGGCATTCATTCTAGGTAGAGGGAGTGGGCAAACATGAATTCACACCCAGTCTGATGACTCTGGGAACTAGAAAGATGGAGCGGGGCCAACTGGGAAGAGTCTTGAAGACTATGCTAAAGAATATGGATTGTCTCCTGCAAAAAGAAAAGAGTAAGTAATGGAGGGTGGTGTTAGGAGCAAGCCGGGCAGGTAGCAGAAGGTTTCAAGCCAGACCAAAGTTAATGGTTAAACAGCAGTGGTTTTACAAAAAGGCACTCTGAAGAAAATGTGGAGAAACTGAGGCAGGGAGCCTTGTTGTGAGCTATTGTCTAGGGAAGAGCCGATGATGCCTTGAGTTGGGATGGTGGTTGTAGGAATGCAGGGGACAGTTTCAGGGCCACTTCAAAGTTGGAGGAAACCAAATACATCAACAGTAACTTCCATCTTCCATTCTAGGGTTAAAAATGGAATAATCCTAAAGGTCTAAGATAAGAGTCTTAAATCAGGTTCTCTAGGAGCAGAGCCTAAGGCAGAGATTAGGTGTGTGAGAGTTTTGGGGGGAGTGCTCCCAGGAGTAGAGGAGTGAGGGAAGCAGATGTAGAGGAAGAAGCTGAGAAGGATGTGATTTCATGTGGAATCTTGCCTTAGCATGATCCCTGAAACAGCTCTGTAGCATGAATAGCACTCCAGCGTTAGTCTCACGTTGAAGCAAGAGGGCCTGCCTTTTAAATAACAGTGTCAGGTAATTTTCCCAGGTAAGAGGACCCTGGTTGGCCAAGAACAACACTCTGGAGAAGGGGGCAGTTGTAGGTCATCAGCAACCAACACTCAGTGCAGCCAGGGGAGGGATGCATCAGGCAGGTGTTACGGGCTGAATTGTGTTCTCCCAAAATTCTTCTGTTGAAGCTCTAATTCCCAGTACCTCAGAATGTGACTGTATGTGGAGAGAGGGCCTTTTAAAGTGGTGGTTAATTTAAAAAGAGGCCATTAGGGTAGGCCCTAATCCATCCTGGCTGGTGTCCTTATAAAAAGAGATTCGGACACACAGAGAGACACCAGGGAGAGTACATGCACAGAGATGTAATTTGTAAATAATTTTGACTAAAATTGGTTAAAAGACCATCGCTAAACACAAAAAAGTATGTAAAAAACAAATTAAAAAAACCCTACCTCATTCTACACTGCCCTGCCATACACCTCTGTACTTTGGTTAAAGCCAAGAGAAATTAATAAACAAAAAAAGTTATTCAAATGCTAAGTTTTAAAAAAAATCATAGATTAATATCAACAAGACATATGAACAATAAGCATTGGTGTTATAATCAAGCACTATACATACTATATAATACTTTGGGTCAAATGGATTTAGGAAAGTTTACACCTTCTGTAGCTATAACTATATCTCTAAATATTAATTGATATAAATACTTTATCTTTTTGTCATTGCATCCCAATAAAAGTGTGACATATAATTGAGTGCATGGACACCCAGTATTAATTATTAATTTTAAACTGCAGTTTGGGATTAGCAAATCATTCTTTATAAAGTATAAGTTTAAATTTTTTTTAATATAATACAACCAATAAAGGGGAATAATTTATTATAAGAATATGAGGTATATCCTTATATAATAGAAATGCAGAAATGCACGAGGCTGCAGGAAGGGACTGCAACCAAGTTGGACAAGTCAGAAATCCATTCAATCGTCCCTCTGACCTCTGACCTCTCTCATCACCTTTCTTTGCATCCTTTTCTTCCTTCTCCTTCTCTTAACTCCTCCTCCTTATCCTCCTTCCTCTCTCTCTGTCTCTGCGAATTGGCTTTTTCTGCTTCTTGCGCCTTGTGACAGAAGATGGCTGTGGTGATGTGCTGGAGCTACCTTAGGGATTAAAATGGTGGGAAAGTAAAAATCTATAGTAACATTGGCTTGTTTATTCATAAGGAAGTGAAGGGAAACATAAGAATTAGAAACTGCAGTCGATAGTTGGTGGGGGAGGTTTTACTGAGAACATAGCGGGTAAGAGTGGGAAAGAGGCTGACTGAATAACTTCACACGTTTTGATTTGGATTTTAAACCACGTGAAAGTATTACCTATTCAAAAATTAAACTTAAAATAGTATGTTTTGAGCTTCATAATAGCATATAATTAATATATATATTCAAATTATGTATTTAACATTTGCTTGGAAAAAAGTACTTTAAAGATATACAGCAGCTAGCTGAAAGAGGAAGCAAAATTAATGTCTCATGAATAAGGAATAAAGTAAGTCATAGTATAGAGTGGGTTGGTGCACACAATCCAAGTCAAATGTCCTCATAATTATTTCAGAGCTGATTACAATACTAAATGCCAAAGTAAAAAAAAAAAGAAAGAATATATATAATCTAAAATATAATAATTTAGTAATAATAATGTTGCTTAAAAAACTCAGATTAAGGGGAGGGGGAGGTAGATGGGGGAAAAAAATTAAAATCATTAAAAAAAAAACCCACCTCAGATTATATTATAAATTTTGAGAAGGTCCCAAAGATAATTTCACTCCAACTATGACAGATATCATAGATTAAAGAAAGCTTTTGAAAACTGTGAAGTCAACTACTAATAGGACTGAAAATAGGATATATACTTTGTACAATTTCATAATTATGAAAGATACATACATACTATGTGCAATTTTCAAATTATACTTATGAAAGAGGAGAAAGTGTAGTCCATATAGCAAAAAGTAGAAAATGCAGAAAAAAACATAAGAACAGAATTAAATGCATAAGTAAGATGAACTGTGCCAATTGTAGTAATAATATAAGCCAATTAAACTCTATTATTAAAAGATGGTGATTTGCAGATTAGGACACAAAGCCATAACCATATGCTGTTTACAAAATATGTCTATAATGAAGTAAGCAAAAAGGTTAAAAATGAAAAAAAAAAAGTAAAAATTATATCAGGGAAATACAAATAAAAAGAAAGCAAGATAGCAAATTTACATCAATAAAGTAGAATTCAAAGTGTTCCTTTACACTGATAAAATTCACAATTTTATTTCTGTGCATTAAAATATTCAAAATAAAAAATGTTTGAAATCAATTTTATAAAGTATAAATTTAAAAATTTCTAAAAATTTTTAAAGAAAGTAAACAAAACATAATCATTATAGAGATTTAATTCATTCTCAGTATTAACCTATCGAGGAGGGCAAGAAATAACACTATAGAAGATCTGAATAATATAATTAATAAAATTGATTTGTTAATTATTAATCAAGAAGTATCCCCTAGAAACATAGAGTATGCCAATATAATCAGCATCCAAGGGACATAGGAAAAATGAACTATTTATTAGAAAACAAAAACAACAAAACTCAATATACTTGTAAAAGCAGAAAATGTCCTGGTCACTTTCTCTAATCGTAATATGATTAAAGCTGTAGATGAAAAATAAAAGTTTAAATTTAAAAAATTTAACTGCTTGAAAAAAATTTTTAAATCGCCCTTCTAAACAACATTTAAGACAAAGAAGAAAGAATAATTGAAAACTCAACTGTTTAGAAAACAAAAATGACAAAATGAGCTGAGCAGTGGCACTTGCTTGGCCGTCTTGATAGGCGCAGCACACCGCCGCTGCGCGGTAGCAGCAGCCACAGCCGCCAGGGCCAACCCTCCGGCTTCTTGCGTTTGGTCCCGGCCCCTGGTCCAGCTGCCCCTATCCAGTCAGTTCGCTGCTACTTCTATGGGTCACGTGAGACAAATGAGCTGTTTGATGCTCACTGGATGACATACTTCGATAAGCCAGATAGTGATGCCTGGGAATTGTGTAAACTTTACTCCGTGAAGGGATGAACACACTTGTTGGCTGTGATCTGATTCCAGAACCCAAAATCGTCGACGCTGCTTTGCGGGCATGCAGACGGTGAAATAATTTTGCTAGTGTTGTTCACGTCCTAGAGGTTGTTAAAGACAACGCAGGACCTCTTAAGGAAATCTTTTCTTATGTCATCCAGGAGCTTAGACCAACTTTAAATGAACTGGGAATCTCCGCTTCATAGGAACTGGGCCTTGACAAAGTGTAAATCCCATGGATTGGCTTCCAAAGGATTTACTGATAATGCTACTTGGTTGTAAACAATCACCTGGAAATACTGATGATAACATGCTACCTTATTTGAACAAATTTTTCTTTATTGAATACCAAACATGTAATGGCAACTTGGACTTTAATAAAAAGGAAATGAGTTTGAACTGAAAAAAAAAAAAGACAAAACGATACATCAAAATTCATGCAATAGGGCTCAAACTGGAAATTCATATCTTAAAAATTTTCAACATCAATAAAGTGTAACGAAGTAAGTCAAATTCAAGAATTCGAGAACATAGTAATGAGGTAAAACTAGGGAACATGAATAAAAGAAATCAGTCAGTCAAAAACAGCTAATAAATTAATAGAATACTACATAAACTTTTATATTTATATTAATTTTTAAAAGAAGCACCAAACTTTGCCACTGTTGAAACATAATATTTATTATGATAGTGTTTTATAGACTTGTGGGGACTCTGTCAGGAGTAGTATAACACAAGGTTACCTAGATTATCTGATTATCGCTTACCTCATACTTGCGGTCTGAATTAAGGATAGAAGCTTTGTTGAAGACACAGGACCTTTTTATAAAAAAGAAATAAATTATAAACTTTCGCTAAACAAAGTTTTATATTTGGATTAAGGAATGATCATATAAATATCCAAGATTTTAGAAATTAAAGGACTTAAAGGACTTTGGAGAATTAAAAAGAACCCATAGATTCTACAAAAAATAAAAAAAGTTTGAGGAAATAGCACATTCAACAAAATATAGTAGTTCCCTCTCATCCACAGGCGATACGTTCCAAAACCTCCAGTGAATGCCTGAAAATGAGGATAGTACCAAACCCTATATACAGCTGTATGTTTTTTTCTATACATACATACCTATGAAAAAGTTTAATTTATACATAAGGCACAGTAAGAGGTTAATAACAATAACTAATAATGAAATAAAGAATTATAACAATATATTATAATAAAAGTTATGTCAATGTGGTCTCTCTCTGATAACCGATATGATAACCAAGACAACTACTAAATGATGAATGGGTGATAGCATATACAGCAAGAATCCA
Source organism: Pteropus medius (assembly GCF_902729225.1). Classification (NCBI taxonomy): domain Eukaryota; kingdom Metazoa; phylum Chordata; class Mammalia; order Chiroptera; family Pteropodidae; genus Pteropus; species Pteropus medius. The sequence continues at coordinate 2,402,215 of NW_024342471.1, forward strand.
CTAGACAAAAAGGACAATTCATGTCCTGGGCAGGATGGATCAAGATGGAGTGAAATTTCATCACATTACTCAGAATGACACACAATTTAAAGCTTATGAATTGTTTATTTTTGGAATTTTCCATTTAATATTTTCAGACCATGGTTGACTCTGAGTAACTGAAACCATGGAAAGTGAAACTGCAGATGAAGGGGGACTACTGTGACACAAAAGAACGAGGAAGGCTTGTTTAATTAATCATATCAGGATAACAGATTAGTAGGAATTCGGGGGAAGATATTTAGTTTCTCCTTTCACATAATTCAGCAAAAATCAATTCACAGTATATTATATGCTCTCTCTAGGGCTGATTTTTAAAGTTTTTTTTTAAAAACTTTTAATTATGGAAAAATAGATGACACAAAATTTACCATCTTGGCCATTTTGAGTGTGTAGTTAATTAGTATTAAATACATTCACATTGTTGTATATTTTGCAAAGCTGAAAGTCTACACCCATTTAACAACAATGCCTTCCCTCCTCTCTTCAGTCCCTGGCAACCACCATTCTACTTTCTTGATGAATTTGACTACTGTAGATACCTCTGATAAGTGGAATCAAGTATTTTTGTGACAGGCTTATTTTGCATACTGTCTTCAAGGTTCATCTATGGTGTAGCATGCATGTGTCAGTACTGCCTTCCTTTTTAGGGCTGAATTACTTTTCGTTGTGGGTATGTTTTGTTTTGAGAAGAGGTGGCAAAGTCATACCCATGACTCATGTCCTGATTCTGTCTTTGCCAGCAATTTATTTAGCACAGGTTCCCTGTGGGAATTTTAATAATTCACAAGCCAATATCATGCAGGAGAATATCTTTTAATAAGCAAAATAAAGAAATAACGTACTCTGAACAAATGACATATTAATTATACTATTAAAGGGAGTCAAAAGGAATAAAGTTCAAATTTTAACAGAGGAGTACCTTTTTATATGAGTTCGGTTTCTCTGGAGAAATGGCTCATCCAATCACAAGCTGACTATTTTGAGCAAAGTTTTGTACATGGTGTTAGGTAAGTTCCAAATTCGTTTTCTTTTTGCATGTGGATATCCAGTTTTTTTCAGCACCATTTGTTTAAAAAGACTGTTCTTTCCACCATTGAATGATCTTGGCATCCTTGTCAAAATAATTTGACCATATATGTGAGGGGTTATTTCTGGGCTCTCTAGCACAATGGAATTCCCTGGGGAGCTTTAAAAACATTGAATCTGGGGCCCCATTCCCAGGGGCTCTGATGTAAGTGCAGCCTGAGCACATAGATTTTTAAATCTCTATAGGTGCTTCTAATATGCAGCCAAAGTGGAGTATGAAGAGCTAACATTGATTGAGAGCTTATTCTGGGCCAGGCTTCATTCCATGTTTTACATCCTTTAAATCTCACAATAGCCTAATGAGTTAGGTCTATTGTTTTCCTGTGTATAGAGGGGCTAATAAGGCACAAAGAGGTTACGTATTTGCCAAGGACACATAATTCATAAGTTGCAGAGTCTTCACTTGAACTCCAGAGCCTGTGCCCCTTACAGCCATGCTGTGCTACCAAGGGTCACACGGAAGTCCCTGTCATGATCCCTGCCTCAAGATTCCCTTGGGTGTAAAGATGGCCCATAATCTAAAAGGCGGGAACATCTCCACCCCTGCTAGACTGTTCTGGGCTCCAAGGACAGACCTAACAAACACAAAAGGGAACCTCGGAGTCTATTTAAGCTTCTGGACCCTCCCATGATGTGACTTTCAAATCATGACTGAACTCCAGGCCACCTGGCTCTTCTCCAGCCCCTTCTAATTCTCGTCACTGTTTGTCCCCCCTCCCTTTCCCGATTTAAGGAGTATGTGGATTTCATGCTTGCAGTCTGGGAGCCATTAACACCATTCCATCAAATCACATGTGTATGTTGGGACCCGTGGTCCTACGGAGAATCAAAGTGGTTATTTTTCCCAATTTCCTGGGAGATCTTTTTAGGGAATCCTCAACCAAGCTGAGGAATCCTGAGGAACCAGAGGGAATCTGGGAATAAAAAAGTCTCTGTCTCCTACTCCCTTCCCAGTCATTGTGAGCATAAGTCCTAAAAGGAAAAAGGAGTGAAAATCATGATGAAAGTGGAGGAAGTTTGTTTGTTTGTTTTAAAAAAGGCCTAAATAAGTAAATGTGAGTTTAGAAAATAATCTTTATTTAAAAAAACAAGTCCAATAAGAATTTTTTTTTAAAGTTACATATATTAGTTATCTATTAATGCCTAATAAATTACCTCAAAATTTAGCAGCTGAAAACTACTATAAACATTATCTCGAGTTGTTTCTGTGGGTGGGTCAGGAATTTGGGAGCAGCTTAGCTGGGCATTCCCCCTCAGTCTCTTTAGAGGCTGCAGTCAAGATGGTGGTAGGGGTGGGGCTACGGTTATCCAAAGACTTGACTGGACTGGAGGATCCACTTTCTAGATTTGAGTGGCTATTGGCACAAGGCCTCAGTTCCCCAGACATGGCATCTGGCTTCCTCCAGAGTAAGTGATAGAAGACGACACAAGCCAAGCCACAGAAGCCATCCATCATCATTTCTACAACGTCTCATTTGGTATGCAAGTCCCCCTCCTTCAATGAACTACCAGGAGGCAGGGATCACTGAAGACCATCTTGGTAACTGAATACCATACAGCATAAATAAAAATACGAGCTAGCATGTCTGTAGTGCTCATTTTGAGTAAGGCACTGTCCCAGTGTATTAATACATTTCATTCTCCCTATAGCCCTATGAGGTAAATCTTGTTCTTATTCTTATTTTACATATGAGGAGAATGAGGCACAGAGAAGTTCAGCTACTGGGCCAAGGATCCACAGCTAGTAGGAATGGAGGCAGAAATTAAACTCAGGTGACCTGGTGCCAAAGTCCTGCAGTCAACCAGGATACACCACTATCTCCATGGGGCATTGAAACAATGAGGATTACATCAAAAGAGTTAGAAAAAAGATAAGGGAAATTTTAGAGCAAGGATAAAAAGCAGGGGCTTGGGAAGAGGAAGTCAGTGAAAATAAAGGGATAAAGTAGATCAATAAGATGGCAATGGTTTAAAATGGAAGCCATAGAAGGCTAGAATAAAAAGCAGGATAAGATTATAGTTTAAAATTCTGCAAAGCAAGATTAAGAGTTTTAAAAAGAACAATAGAGGGAGAGACACAAAGCTAAAGCACAAAAAAGGGTTTACAGAGATATAAAAGAAACTGAAACCAAATCCATGCATAAGAGATAATCAGTGAGGAGGTCAAAAAAGGATAGAGGGTAGAAAAATCTTTCTAGAGGCAGCTGAAGAGGGACTGAAAGAGGGTTTTTAGGATACTTCAAGCTCAGCCTGTCTGAAAATAGGCAGGAAAGCCTCAGGTACCCTTCACATCCGATGTTTTCATTCTCTGTGGCTCCTGGTCCTCTGAGCTGGGCCTCTTACTTCCACCTCAGAAGACCTGGGACAGAGTTTTCTGAAACACTGCTTCTCAAAGCAGAGTCCTTGAACCAGCAATATCTCATCACTGACGCTCGTCAGAATGCAGAGTCTGAGGCCTGACCTCAGGCCCGCTGATCCAGCCTCCGCATTTTAGCAAGATCCCAGGGGATTTGTGTGTGCATTAAAGTTGGAGAAGTGCTGCTTTACAAGAAATATCTCATTGCTTCCTTTGATTTTTAATTTATGACATTTTAAATATCCAAAGAAGTATAAAAATAATTCAGCAAATGCTTTGGAACCTACAACTCAGATATCGTAACTTAGCGTTTTGACACATTTTCTCAGATCTACTTTTCTTACCTTAACAAAACATTAGAAATATAGTTTCTTCCCATGCCCACATGCCTCCCTCTTCAGTTCTGTTTCCTTCCCTGAACATGGCTACTGCTATGAAGTTGGCATGTTTCCTCTCCTGTACTTTATTTGCACCTTTATTACAAATGGTAGAATCCATAAACGCAGAGTTGTTCTGTGTGCATTGCATTTTATATAGTGTCATACTCTATGGTTCTTTCTGCAGCTTGCCTCTGTAACTCGGCATTGAGTCTTAAAGGTTCATACCTTTAAGATATATATATATATATAAGCTGAGTTCACTCATTTTAATAGCTGTATATATTCCTTTGGTTGCATTTTGTGAAATGTATTAGTTCCCCTATTGAGTAACATTTAAGCTGTTTCCAATTTTTTGCTATTTCAAAAATAAATAAATAAAGCTGAAATGAATATTTTAGGTCTCTGTGCACAAGTGTCAGAGTTTCACAACTGCAAATACCTAGGAGAGGGTTTTGTGGGTTGCCCTGTATTTAGGACTTTATAGCTACTGAATATTGTCAAATTGCTTTTCAAAATGGCAGAGCTGATTTACTCCTACCAACTATGTGTGAGCATTGTTCTATTGTCGAACTCTTACCTACATTTAATTGTGTTGGCGTTTTAGGCACTGTGGGCTGGCTAACCGAATACCTGCCCTAACCCTTTCTGCCTGGCTTACTTCTTTATAGATATTGGAAAACTAATGTTGACATCAGGACATCCAAACCTGCAGAGAAATTTCGTAAGAGTTTATTTAAGCCAAAACTGACAATTGCCAGGAAGTAAAATCTCAAATGCCTCCGAGAAATGATAGTTTGCAGTTTCTTTTATGCATTTGGAATGAAGGAGGGAACTAGGGGAGATTACAGGAAGATGGAAGAAAGCAAGGTGGGGATTGGATTACAGGATAGTTAACGAGGTTATGTGCTCCCTTGAACGTGGTTATGCCTGTCTCCCAGGAGTCTGAGAAAGAGAATTACTTTGCCATTTTAAAGGTGTGTTAACCTAGATAGTAAGAACAATGGACAGGGCTTTCTTAAAACTTTCTCTAAAGAAATTATAGGCCTTGGTTGTGACTACCCACCATGACCTGCCCAGTTAGGGATTTATGATCAGATCACCCTGTGAGGTTACTTTTGGACACCGATTTATTAAAGCATCCCTATTTTGTTCATACTAAATACCCACATTCTCTTCTCCATTTTATCAGGATGGCCATGTAACAGTCCTGGACAGGGTCTCTCTCTCATGTTTTATTAAAGAACAAAATAGAAGCAAAATTGGCAAAATGTTAACATTTATTATGCATTGATTATAGGTACATAAGTGTTGAGTTTTATCATTTTCTGTTCTTTTCTGATGTTTGAAATACTTCATGTAGCAAAAGTTGGCTGGAAGGATTCTACAGCTTTTGCTTTTCTGACCAGATGAACAATGTATTCACTTTGATCTTTCTTCTGGCTTTAAAACTGGGTGAGATGCCTGAAGGCTCATCAGCTACCTTGCAATCGTGTGGTTAAGCTACTGAACTGATGTCCACAGTTTTGTACCTCCAGACATCTCCAGAGTTCTTGTTATGTGAGAAAAAGAATCTAGTATCTGCGAGTCATGATACTTAGGACTTGTTGCTTGTAACCTAATGCATTCCTGATTAAAATAGCTAGGTTGCTAATTTTTGCCAATATGAAGGATGTAAATGGTATCTCCTTGTGTTTTAATATGCGTTTCCCTGCTTACTGAAGAAATTGATCTTCATTTTATATGTTTACATGTTTCATGTGTTTATTGGTCATAGAATTCATTCTTTTATCTATTTTCTTTTTCGGTTGTGTGTCCTTCCCTCGCTTGTATGTTTAAAAAAATATTTTGGATACCAATTCTTTCTCAGTTATATACATTACAAATTTTATCTCCCAAAGTGTAGCTTTTCTTTTTCCAGTTTTATTGAGAAATAATTGACATACATCACTGTATAAGTTTAAGGCATATGGCATGGTGGTTTGATTAAAATATATTGTGTAATGATTACTACAATAGATTCAGCTAACATAAAGCTAGCATAAAGATAATTCAGATGTTCAGCTAACATAAGGATAATCTTGCAGTATTTTCTTCTGAAAGTTTTACTTTTAATACGTAATATTTATTTTTCAATTAACAATAATTAATTTTAATATTTAAGCCTTTAATCTTATTTGTTTTGAATGTGGTATGAGCTCAGAATCTGATTGGTGCTTTTTTCTGTCTGGATAACCAATTGTCCCAGTCACATATATTAAAGAGTCCACTCTTTTTTCTATATATTTGTAACTCCGCCTCTCTTATATACTGTGGTAGGTAGCCTCTAAGAAGACTCTCAATAATCCTATCTCCTGGTACTCAGGTTATCATGTAGTCCTCTTCCCTTGAGTATGAGCTAGACATAGGGACTCATTTCGAATGAATGGAATATAGTAGCAGGGAGTATGTCACTTTTGAGAATAGACTATTATAAGATTGTGATTTCCATCTTGGGTTTTCTCCCTATCGCTCTCGCTTTCTGAATCACTCATTCTGAGGGAAGCCAGCTTTCATGTTGTGTGAGTAGCCCTATCCATAGATAGGCCCATATGGTGAAAAACTGAAGCCTCTTGGTAATGCCCATGAGAGCGTGTTTAATCGTGGATTTTCCTCCCTTCATATTACTGCAACCCTTGTGCAGTAAGTGGCAGAGTCTCTCAAGAAGTTGTAGGACAACAACTTGCCTACAACTTCTTGAGAGACTCTGCCACTTAACCCTGGACTCCTAATCTTCAGGAAATGCGTGAGATAATAAACGTTTGTTGTTTTAAGCTTCTAAAATTTGGGGTAACTTATTATATAGCATCGCTTAACTAGTACAGACATCACTTTCATATTGTGAAATTCTCCAGGATTTTCTCTGAAGACAATCATAATATCTGCAGATAACAACAGATTTTTGTATCTTTCCAATCTTTTTTACTTTTCTTCTTTTTTCTTTAAATCTTTCTTTATTTGAGCAAAAGTACTAATAGAGGCTATCCTCGTTTCTTTCTTTAAAGGGAATACTTCTAACAATTCACCACTAAGAATGAAGTTGTGTTTTGTTTTGTTTTGTTTTGTTTTTGCCGCCGTTGTTGTTTTTGGTAAAATTTTTAATAAAAAACAGATTAAAGTTATTCTCTCCCATTTCTGGTGTATTAAGTGTACCCTACCCATATCTTAGACCTTTCAGGGAATCTGGGCCCTCATTCAAATGCCTGAATCTGCCTCTTGGGGCCTGAGGCCTCGCTGATCTTTTTAAAACCTGGGAAGCTTCTTTGCCTTAGTGAAGGCTGGATGTGCTGGGGAATCATAGCACCAGGATCAGTTCTCAAAGCAACGACTTTCTCTAGAGAACTGGAGTATAAATCTCCCACCTCCCTTAATAATTGTGAGGATCTACTTCTGAGGGAACCCAAACAAGAAGGCTAAGTATTTTTAGAAAATGATTGCTGAATTTGAACTTATCACTTTTTGTTTTTTCTAAATCTATTGAGATGACCATATGGTTTTTGCTTCTTTAAACTGCAGCTGAGTAAATTATATTGCTATTTTTCTAACGGTCAAATGACATTTTTATTTTCTTGGCATAAACACTCCTTAGTAATGCTTATTTTCCACACTGTTGCATTTGGTTAGCTAATGGTTTATTTACAATTATTACATCTATATAAATGAAACTAAGCTATTAGTTTCCGTCTTTCACTGTCCTTTCTGGTTTGGGGTCAGGGTTACACTAGCAGTATCTAGCATCTAGCCTTTTACAGTTGTTGAATCTTGTTTCTTAGTTTGAATAAGATAGAGGTTTTCTGTTCCTTGAAGGTGATACGAGCATCTGTGAAGAAATTTGGATTTGTTGAAGTATTTTGTGGCTAGAATTTTTTAATTTAGATTCAATTTCTTTAATGTATAAGTAATTCTATTTGGGTTTTCTATTTCTTGAACAATTTTTGGTAATTGATATTTTTTCCAGGTTATTGTCTGCTTTATGCCATTTTTCAAATGTATAGTTTAACACAGAGTTCAAAGCTTTAGAAGGAGAGCTGCTTGTCTGTTCTCCCTTGTCAGAGTTAGGCACACCCTGAACAGTGCAAAGAAAAAAGCAGCTTTTATTTGTCTCTGATGAGTACCAACATCAAAAGACTTGGGAGAGGAGCTGTTCTTTTCTCAAATACTCCTAGTTACCCTCATTAAAGACTTTTCATTTTAACTTTTAAAAAGCTCATTAAATAATGCAGATGTTCTGAGTGTGTAGGGAGCAGGTGAACAGAGACCCCCAGGGCAGGCAGGGGCACCAAGAGTGATATCTAGCGAAGGTAACACCAACTATGTGGAGAAGCAGTTTTCCGGGCTCACCTGGCACAGAGGCCCCACCCGTGTAATGGATACCTGGAGTCCAGGTCAAGGAGGTAGAATTTTATCCTGGAGTTACCTGGTATTCCACCTTTGGCCCAATGCACCATTTTGGAAAGAATTGCAGGGCTGGAGAGGAGGAAGAGACAGACATTTCCCTGCTACTTTTAAGCCCTGTTTTAAAAGATCGCTTGGGGATAGAGGAGAGATAAGGCTAGGGAGAGGCAGTAGGGGCAATGTCTCCAGAGGAGCTGAATCTCAGGTGTGACCAGGGCATGAAAAGCCTGCAGTTAAGTGAGAAGCTTTGGCCTGAGTGTTGGGAGGAAAAGGTGTGAATGTGGCCTTGAACAAGACTGCCCAGGGGGTTTGGGAAATCCAGGCTTTTGCAGCTGTGACCTTGGGCAAATTAACTTAACTCCTATAGCCTTGGAATACCAGACAAATCTTCTGATTTTCAACTGAGTTCTGTGCTGTTTTAAATTCCTGTGGCTTGGCCATGGGATCTAGAGATCAGCAGGGTCAGGGGAGACTTCAGGGTTGCATTTCTCAAGGACCCTCTTCAATCTCGGTAGCACCCCTATTCTATACTTGTATACTGTGCACTGGGGATCCCAGCAATAGCATTGTGTTTGGGAGGCCAAAAGATCCTGTGGTATAAAAAATTAAATAGTGAAAAGGAACTGCCGTGGATGTTCAACGACCACTGGCATTTTTTAAACAGTGAAACATAATATCCTAGAAAAATAAAGGCACAATGATGCGCAATGTGGATTGGGGACAGAAGAGGATGAACCTTTGCTCCTCAAGGAATGGTCTGTGGAACAAGAACATCACCCAGCATCACGTGGAAGCTTCTAATAAAGTCAGACTCTTGAGCCTCGCTCAGTCCTGCTGAACCAGAATTAGTATTTTAATATTAGGCAGTATAGAAACATTTTAAGTCTATGCGAATTAGGGCCCAAACCAGGGGTTTCAAATCGACTCACCTGCTAGGATCAGGGAGGTCCTGTAGATGAGTGAGGGGTGCACTGTGTGGGACTGGCAAATGATAGAAAGACCCTACCCCTTACCCTGGTGGGGGCAGAACCTTCAGCTCCAGCCCTGAAGATTGTCGTCTAGTAGAGACATTGCCAGTTTGGTAACAGAGGCCTAGCTAACAGTTTCCTATAACAGTCGAAGGTTATTCACTTCCCTTCCCATAACAGGTAAGGGACTTTTCAGTGTCACAGCTAATGTGGCACAGACCACTGGTCCTGGTTGGTCACTCCCCTTATGGTCCACCAATCAATCAAAATATACTTTCTTTATATAGAAAAAACATGAGGAAGTATAAGATGAGTATAAAAGGGAAAGCCCCACTGCTATTGGGGCTCAGCCTTTGAATGTGAATCCACTGAGCTGGTGCTGGCACCAATAAATGCTACTTCCTGCTTATTGCCTCAGTGTCCCATCTCTCTGTCCAAGTATCCTGAGGCATTTCTGGGGACTCATCTGGAATCGGAGATGGTGAGTTTTCGCTTCCCTTGTCATTCAGGTTTGGCCCCCGGGATGCTGGGAGAAGCAGACTCCACCTGGCCCCAGCGGACCTGTTGTCCGTAGGGGAAAACGACCCTTCCAGTGGATCAGGGAGGTGGCTCCGAGAGCACAACAGAACCCAGGGAGGCACAGGAACCAGCGCAAGAGCACCGCCCTGCAGACTGGTGAGGACCCGGGTCCGGTATTTGACCTGCCCCTAAAGAGGCAGAAGGAGAATCTGATCAACTCCCGAGTAGTCTCTGGAGGGAGATGAAACCGTGACCTCTCAGGTTTATTTTGGGCAGAGGGTGGTGTTTGAATGACGAGTGCCTAAGTGTGAATGAGAAGTGACCTTGCCACGAAGTGAGAGTTGAGCCTTTATCCACGGTTCCGTGGTGAACCTCACATGGCTTAGGGATCTCTGTGAAGAATCTACTCCAGTGATCTGAGTCGGGGTTTTATACCAACCCACCAATTGCTAAGAGGCGCCTGAAATATCCCCGCAAGGGGAGAGGCCGGGGAGATGGGTGAAGTGAATCCCTGAGTGCGTGTGCGTCACCATCACATGAGTGGAATATGGGTGGACAAGAGAGTAAGCAGACCCCCTTAGGATGTATGATAAAGAGTTTTAAGGAGGGCTTTTTCAGAAGAGTATGGTGTGAAGCTCACCCCCCCCGAAACTTTGTACCTTTTATGAGATAAACTGGCCCTCATTTGATGTGGAGTGGCTATCAGAAAGATCCCTGGACAAAGCAGTCATAGCCAGAGTCTACCAGGTCATTGTAGGGAATCCCGGTCATCCAGACCAGTTCCTCTATATTGATAGTTGGCAGGATGTGGTCCTGACCTGACCCCCTTGGTTTGAGAGCCTGTCTAGAAGAGAACTGCACAGTAATGTTGGTCTGGGCCACTGCAACCTCCAAATGCCGAACTAAAGAAAAACCCATCTTGCCAAGTGAGCCAGAGGATACCCCACCACCATATGCTCCCATTTATTTGCCCCTGTGAAGGGCCCCGGAGCAGCTAGCTGTACCTCTGAGATCCTTGTCCCTAAGTTTGCATGAAAACAGCCTGGAATCCACTGACAACCCATCCTTGACCTCTGTAGATTTTTTACCATCTCCTGTCCTGATCCCCTACGGCCCGACTGGAACCCGACCAAAAGCAGCAGTCTCTAGAGGAGAGGCCCTACAATTACTGCTGCATGAAATAGGGGGCCCCATGTACTATGACCAGGATGGCCACATACAGGGCGGCTGACGCACCTTTGTGTACCAGCCCTTCACCATCACTGATTTCAATCATCCAGATGCATAAGCCCACCTGGGCTGATTGCCGCCAGCTCCTCCTGACCCTCTTCACTACAGAGGAATGCCGGTGAGTCACCGAGGTTGCTTTAAAGTGGCTAGAGGAACATGCCCCAGCAGGGACCTTAAATGCTCAGGCCTATACCCAAAACCAGTTCTTCGAGGAGGACCCCCAATGGGACCCCAATGAGGACAGGGGACTCCGGATGCTCGAGCGCTGTCAGGAGGCCCTCCTAGGCAGTCTGAAAGAAGGAGGAAAGAAAGCCGTGAATATGAATAAGACCACGGAGGTACTCCAGGGACCCGAGGAAAGCCCAAGCCAATTCTATGAGAGGCTGTGTGCAGCGTTTTGCCTTTACACCCCCTTTGACCCAGAGGTGGCCGAAAAACAGAGGATGGGCTGAGATGGGGCCAGAGGAGAAGGCAACTGGAAGAACCACCTCACTCAGAAATGAAGTTGAGGTAGGACCAGTGTGTTTGTTGCCGCCAAAAGGGTCACCGGAAAAATGAGTGCCCCCAACGGTTAGGCAGTTACCAGCTTGCTCCAGGCCCAAGAGGAAGAGGCCAAATGCTTCAAGGATGGTACCAGCTGACATGGCGACCAACCGAGGTCCCAGAGGACAATTTTGTTGGCCTGGCTACCCTGGGAGACTACTGAGGCCCATTCCTTTAGGCTAGGAGATTCAGTGTGGGTCAAGGAATGGAATGTCCAACCCTTAAAGCCTCTTTAGAGGAGCCCATTCACTGTTATCTTGTCTATCCCCACTGCAGTAAAGGTTGCCAAGATAATGCCTTGGATTCACCATAGCAGGCTTAAGCCAGCGGCCACAGACTGGGAGTGCATTTTAGACTCCGCAGAGCCCCTCCGAAAGAGGACGTTGACTGGACTTGCAGATTGAAAGAACATTGGCCTCGCTTTGGTCACACCGGAAGCTGACCAATCCACACACAGCAGAAGCCTGGGGATAGTGTCACCCCACCAAGATGGCCAACATACCCCTAAAGACTCCGTTTGTGACCCCTGAGACTATAAATGTAAAGAGGGAATCAGAATAGGTAGTCAGGTCATACAGTATGGAAATATTAGCCCTTAGGCCAAGAATAGAATGATGTATTTTTATACAGTATGGAAATATCAACTCTTAGATCACGAACAGGAAGAACAGCCCAGTCTTGGGCCAGAGCATCAAAGCAGGGAATGTGGAAGCAGAGGCCGAGCTAACCATTTCCTATAATGGTTGAAGGTTGTTCACTTACCCTTCCCATAATAGGTAAGGGACTTTTCAGTGTCATAGCTGACATGGCACAGACCACCGGCCCTGGTTGGTCACTCCCCTTATGGCCCGCCAACCAATCAAAATACACTTTCCTTCTTTCTAACATGAGGAAGTATAAGACGTGTATAAAAGGGAAGGCCCCGCTGAGATTGGGGCTCAACCTTTGGATGTGAATCCGCTGAGCTGGTGCCGGCACCAACAAATGCTACTTCCTGCTTAATGACTCCATGTCCAGTCTCTCTATCCAAGTACCCTGCAACACCAAGACTTCTGATTTTTCAAAAGAAGCATGAAATTCAGATTCCAATATGAAATCTGACTGTTTAATCTTGATAACCAATTTCTTAAATTCTGCTAATTTTGAAAAAATTTTTTAAAGAACTGAGAAGAATAATAAAACAAATTTGTTTTATTCTGAGAGTAGGGGTAGGGGGAAAGAAGGAAAGAAGATGAATTCTATAAGCTAACACAGATGACCTGAGAGTGGCCGTTTGTATATTTGGTAATTTACAGAGTATGGGGCTAGGACGTTGTGGGAAGGGTTAGAGCTGCCTCCCAGATTTCGGGGAGGGGTGCCTGGGAGAATCATGGAAGTAGGAAATTGTAGGAGGAGAGCAGGCAGGCCTCTGGGAAAAGATAGGGAAAGTCCTGCTTCTGTCATGATGAATGACTTACAGGCTGTTTGGCTCTAGAGTCTAACTCTTTCCCACAGCTATGGATGGGAATATTATGCTGCCCTGAAAAAGCATGATGAAGACTTAGTCCAGTGATACAGGGCTATCTCCAGGTTATGTTAGGCGAACCAAGCAGGGTACGAAACAGTGTATACGGTATATTATGGGTCTTAGTTTGGATTTCCCCTTAAGTAAACGCTGAGAAAAGGATTCAAGTGCAAGTGGTTTACTTGGGAAGTAAGCTTGGGATACACTAGGAAGGGAGTGAGGAAGTGAGAGAGGGAAGGGAAAGCAGCTGGGAATGGGTGGGTCATCCAAACAATAACCACTAGGGGCAACTGAGCCGAATCCTGCAGAACCAGCACAGAACTTGCACCCAGAGTTATCCCATTATAAGGAATTGGTGGGAAGTTGAGGTGTAAAGATAACACATCTTGAGAGTCTTGGACGAGGCCGCTCCTGGGCGGGAGGAATTGCCTCCATGTGGCCTGCCTGCCGCTAGCGCTTGCAAGGGTCTTCTTGTCCTGTCAAGCTCTCAGGCACAGAGAACCACACTGGCTGGCAATGAGTTTGTAGGAGCACGTTGAAAAGGTAAGGTTCAAGGGATACAACCTTTTAATCTTTTCAACAATCTTTTGGGAAAAGTACTAGCTATGAGACCTTAGGCAAGTTACTTAAACTTTCTGAGCCTCAATGTCTTCATCTGTCACGTGGGGACAATAATTGTGCTTACCTGATAGGTCTGTTGTGGGGATTAACTAAGTAACAATTAGTTAAACTCTTTGGAACAGTCAGTTCCTTGATCACAGTAAAGTGCTCAATAAATGTTACTACTATTGCTATTATTTTTTCACTATTAGTATAATTGACTCATTTCACAGGTGAAGTATCTGATCCCCAGAGAGGTTAAATAACTCTTCCAAGCTCACGCAGCTAGGTTTTCCCTGTCTGGCTCTTCATCGTCTGTCCTCTGTTATGTTACTGCCGTAAGATAAATCTATCACTGTCATCCAGACATTTTCCTCACCTAAGTAGCCTCCATTTCATTCATCTCCTTGCCCACCTCTCCAACCTCCACGCTCAGTGAGCTTCTTAAGAAACATCTTAAATGCCTACATGGGGTGTTAGCGGATGCTCTCAGTTCTTCCCCCAGATGCCCTGGGGTCCCATTGACGATTTCTGTGTCACCTGCCTGGCTTCTCTGTGCTTTTGCTTCCAGTAACCTACATCTATACTCTCTTTAGAGGATGGCCCTACATCTGTACTGGGCCACTGGAACTGCTCTTCCTAAAAGCACAGCTTATCTCTTGACTGATAAGTGTGAGCACTCAGCTCCTTTGCCTGGAGTAGGAACCAACCTGAAGATATAATTTATTCTCCAGGACTCCCCTACGGGATCGGGCTGAGGCCAGGACCTTACCTAAAGTCACCTTTCTTAGCACCTGCTCCTTTCCTATTCTGCTTTCCTCCAGTGCCTTACCAATTTCTCCTGTGAGCCTTTCCTTCATAAATCACTTGCAAAAAAACCCTTATCTGAGGTCTGCTTCTGGAAAATCTAATCAAAGATATTGTGTCTAAGAGAATGATATACAAGGCTCTCAGGAGTTTGATCTGACTCCTCTCTTTAGTTTCTTGGTGCTTTCCCTCTGTGAATGAACTATGCATGTATTAGCCTTGTGGACTGCATGGAGGAGAGAAAACTTGACTATTAAGTGAGACATCACAGTGTAGACCAGCCAAGAAACTCATGGCATAGTGCAAGGGACTAACCTGAGTGCTGTGGAAAAGCAAGTGAGAAGAATTGACCAAAGAGAGAAGGGTACTATGAAGATTTAAGTACATGTTTATTGCAGAAATGTCAGAACTTCAAGTCCGACAAAGAGACTAAGAGTCATTTGTAATTCTACCATTCCTGTTAGTTACTTATTGCTGTACAACAAATGATTTCAAAAGATAGAGGCCTAAATCAATAATAAACATTTATTGTCTCACTTAGTTTAAGTGGGTCAGGAATTCCAGGACAGTTTAGCTGGGTGGGTCAGGTTCAGGGTCTCAGGAGGTTGCAGTTTAAGATATTGGCTGGGCCTGCAGTCAGCTGAAGGTCTGACTGGGACTCAGGGATCCTCTTCCAAGATGACGTGCTCACATGGCTATTGGCGGGAAGCCCTGGTTTCTTGCCACACTAACCTCTCCATAGGGCTGCTTCAGCATCCTCATGACATGGCTCCTAGCTTCCCCCAAAATTATTGATCCAAGAGAGAGCAAGATGCAAGACACAATATTTTTTATAACCTAACCTCAGAAGTCACACACTGTCATTTCTGTAGTATTCTTTGATTACACAGGTCAGCCCTATTCATTGTGGGAGGGGACTACCCTGTAAACCATTGATCTACGGGTAAACCATTCACAAGAGTGTGAGTAATAGGCATTAAGGATCATTGAGGTCCATTTTGGAGGCTGGCTATGGCAATTGCCTTCCAAACTTCTCTCTCATCTACTATTCTCTCTTTTATTGTACGCACTGTCTTTTGTAAGAAATAATATGGTTTGCTCACCCAGCTGTCATTCCCTCTTTCTTTCTTGTTAACAGAGCACCAGTTCATTCAAGTTTTATTATCCAGGATTCTTATTGGCAGACAACATAATCTACCCTAGCAGACAGTTTTGTATATTGCTCACAGAATCATTGGCAGCGCTGAAGAAACATGATCTAGAGGTGGGCAACTATGGCCAGCAGGCTTGCTACTGATTTTTATATAAATAAAGTTTTATTGGGACACGGCCACATCCATTTGTTTACATATTGCCTATGGCTGCTTTCACACTATAATGGAGATCTGAATAGTTGTGATGGAGACTATATATCTCACAAAGCTTAAAATATTTACTACCTGGCCCTTTAAAAAAAGTCAGAATGGTGCAGCTATTATGGAAAATAGTATGGAGATTCCTCAAAAAATTAAAAATAGAATTACCATATGATCCAGCAATCTCACTTCTGGGTATACATCCAAAAAGATTCAAAGCAGGATCTCCAAGAGATAGTAGCACATCCATGATCTTTGCAGCATATTCGCAATAGCCAAGAGGTAGAGGCAACTTAAATGTCCACAGTGTGGTATATATATATATATATATAGTGAAATGTTATGCAGCCTTAAAAAGGAAGGAAATCTTGTCACATGCTACAACATTGATGAACCTTGAAGACATTATGCTAAGTGAAATCAGCCAGCCATGAAAAGACAACTAGTGTATGATTCCACTAATATGAAGACTCCAAAGTAGTCAAAATCATAGAAATATAAGGTAGAAAGTTGGTTGCCAAGGGCTCAGGGGAGGAGGAATTAGTGTTTAATGGGTAGAGTTTCAGTTTTGCAAGATGAAAAAGTCCTAGAGATCTGTTGCACAGCAATACAATATACTTAGCACTACAAACTGTACACTTAAAATGGTTAGGATTGTAAATAGAATGTTATGTGGTTGTTTTTTTTTTTACCACAATAATAAAAGTCACAGAATTACTCCTCACACCACACTGATAACTGGAACGCCAAAGGCCCTGTTGTTCCTGCCATAATCAGGATGTTACAAATGAAGAAGCTGCTGCTACAGCTGCCACCCCCAGAACCCCAATCTATGTGCCAAGTTCATACTAGAGCGTTGATTTTCCTTGAGTCTTGCCTCTCCTCTCTGTGATTCAGCTTTTATTCATAAGCTCACATGAGCGTTTTGATGGGTGGAAATGTAGTTTTAGCTTCCAGGCTTCTTAGCCCAAGAAGATATCCTAGAATACTAATCCCAGTGTCAACCATGACTATCTATCAGTCCTCTCCTGGTCATGTGCCAAAGTCACCTGTTCAGGTATTTCCAAGTCAAGGGTAAATCCTGAATAGTAGTCAATGGTTTTCAAACATCACCTAAAGGGCTTGTTAAAAACCCTACCCCCAGAGTTTCTAACTCTGGAACTTTGGGCATGGAACCCCAAAATTTGTCTTTTGAAAGAATTTCCAGGTGATGGTGATGGCTTAAGGATTACCCTTTGAGAACCACTGGTCTAAGTCACTACTTCCTGACCCTTTCACACCCGGCCCCATCTAGATAAATGGATCCTGCCTCTTAGGAGGGGACAGGCTTCAGGTTCACTCAGTCTATTGGAGGATTTGGGGGACCAATATCTTGACTTATCTGTAAACCACTCACAACACAAGCACACCTTATCAGTGACTGATTCGGGGTCAGCTCATGGACCCCTTTCTGATCAGCTGAGCTGAAACATGAGGTTCTGAAGGTGGACATTGGGAAAGATCTCCTTGCTCTTAAAAATATAGACCTTCTTTTTCAATTAGGCATTACCGTGAATGTATGTCTTACCTAGACTTATGGAGCCATCTTGCAACCACAAGGGTAGTTATGTTGACAAGATGGGATGGAAAGATGAAAAGAACTTGGATCCTTGAAGATGTCAACAAGCTGTTTAGCAAACCAGAACCCATCCTACCTCTGGGCTTCTTGTTAGCAGAGAGAATACATTTTACTTCCTTCCTTATATTCTTTATTCCTTACATATAAATAGGATTCAGTGTTCTTTATTATGTTATTGTCAGCCAAAAGTAATTTAATTTAGATACATTTTAATTTGCTTCTGATTTACATTTCATGATTTTTCTGTCATTTGATAAATTTGTACATCATCAAATAAAATGGTTGCATAGCACTTGTGCTGAAATATATTTAACAATTCCCTTGTATTTGACATTTAGGAGATTTCTGATTTTTTATTATTATAAACTATGCTATAATAGACATCCATGTTCATAAATCTTTGCACACATCCATAATGATTTCCTTAGGATAAACTCGTATGGATAGACTTGTAAGATTAAAAGGGAGGCACTTTAAAAAGTATTATAATATATAATTCTAAGGTTTGCAGAAAAGTTGTACCAATTAAAATTTCCACCAATCTGTGGGAGAATTTCCATTTCCTCACATCTTCACTTGGGTATTAAACTTTCATAAATTTTTGCTAATTTGAGAGCAAAACATTGTTGAGGAGTAGGGAGAATTCTCTCCTTCTACATTTCTTTAGTTCTTCTACCTGGACTAATACTAAAACAAAATGGACACAAGATTAGATTAACAGGAGAAAAAAAAAATCAATTTAATATGTATGCATGGGAGAATTACAATAGGATACTCAGATTATAAAATGAGGTTCAAAGAAATGATTGAATTAGGTATCTTCTTATATTTTTTAAACAAAGAAACAATAAATTTGTGGGAAATTGATAGGACCAAGAAAGTTAGTGCCCATTAGAAAGGAATCTAAACAAGGTTTGGGCTTAGGTAGTAAATTAGTAAAGGAGATAAGAGATTTGTTTATACAGGCTGTTTCAACTCTTGGATTTTTAAAAACTCTTATGATAAGGTTATCTCTTAGCCCTCAGGAGTGGGGAGGGCACTTATCACAAGGAGAGTTATTTCCTGCATTTCAAGGGCCAGAGAGGTCACCTTGTTCCAGCTGCTTCTCAAATGATTTTAACTCGAAATAATCAATATGCCATTTGGGGTATCTTAGAGAAGTCTGCCTTCGGCCCAAGGACATGCTATCTCATTTTTGATTTACATTTCCTTATGACCAGTATTTGTCAAGATAAAAATTAAAGATAAAAAAAGTTGTACCTTAATTATCTGTATCACTTAAAATCTGCATTAAAAACCTAATTGTGGACTCTATTTTTATGCCCTGAATAAGTCGATAAGCTGTTTCCCATATATTTTCTGTTCAAAGAAATTAAGTAGAAAAGACATAATGGGGAGCAAACAGGACAGTTAGCAGCTTGGGGACAGTATTTTGACATGTGGTGACAGAAGGTTGCTCAGGCAGAGGCTGTCCTACGAGGCTGTCCACTTGTCCAAACAGGTATCTGCAGAACAGCGGTGAGGCAGCCCCAGCAGGCAGGTGCCTGTAAACACTGAATGAAGAAATAATCCATTTTAAAATTAGACTCTTAGGCAGCCATCAACATTTTCTGACATGGAATTCCACACCTCTATATGTTGGATCTAGATTCTAGAATAAACTTGTTACTAAAAGAAAATCAGACTAGACAAATAAATACAGATCCCACCTCTTCAGAGAATGAAGAATACTCTACTAAATGTCTCAGGAGGCTTTTTTTCCGTGGGACACCTACTAAGCCTGACGGAGATTCAGTTAATTTGTGTTCATTCAACAAATTTTCTTAAAAACCCACCGTGTGCAAAAATGGGTGCAGATCTGATAGGGTTGCCAGAGTCGGCAAATAAAAATACAGGAGGCCCAGTCGAATGGGAGTTTCAGATAAATAAAAATAATTTTTTTTGGTTTAAGTATGTCCCAAATATATATGGCAGTCCTAGCTGGGAGGAGTTCTACTTGCAAATTCTTTCCATCTCCTTGAGTTTTAACGATACTCTTCTGGTACTTATCTGAAGCAGTTCTAGGGACTATATGGAAACTAAATGCAATCCTTTTACGAAAGACTTACACAAGAATGTTTGTAGCATATAATATTCTCAAACTAGGGACAATCCAAATGTCCCCCAACAGCAGACTGAGCAATAAATGGCCACCTTCATGTAATGGAACACTGTGCAGCAGCGAAAAAGAATGAGCGACTGCCACTTGCGATAACATGGATGAATCTCAGACATAACGTTGAGTGAAAGCAGCTGGACACAAAAGAGCACATTCTGTATGGTTCTGTTTATACAAAGTTCAAAAATGAGCAAAACCAGCTGATGGTGATAGCACAGTGGTTTCCTTGGGAGAGGTGGGTAATGACGAAAAAGGGCATGAAGGAACTTTCTAAAAGTCTGGAAATAGTCTATATTTTGATCTGGATGGTATTTAACACAGGTGTATCCATATGCAAAAATTCATCAACCAGTTCATTAATTTGTGCACTTTATTGTAAGTATATTATGACATAGTTTGAAAGAAGAGTCTAATTCTCCTCAGACCAAGAGCTCCTGTTTCCTCCAGGCCAATTATGTGCATGAACCCATTTTCATACCATGATTTTCCTCTTTACTTACTCTCTCCATCTGGGCCGAGCACAATTTTTTAAGGGATGTGTTATTGCTGGAGGGTCCCTGTCAGCTACGGAGATGATGTTCTATGTCCTCTTCACCCACTGCCGTCTCCTACTTAGATGCAGTCTCCTGTGCTGGAGGAGCCTCCTGGGATTCATTCCTGGGCCTTTACTCCTCTCCATCTACACTCTCTCCCTAGATGATCCTATTGAATCCATTGGCTTTAAATATCACACAGTGCTGGTGACTCCCATGTGCATAATTCCAGCCCAGTCTTCCTCCCTGTGCCCATATAAATAAATCTAGTTGCAGCTATTCAATTGTTTCCCCTTGGGGACATCACAGGTTGAAGTCTCTTAGACTGTCCCCCACCCGAGCTCCTTCTCAGTTCGTCCCATCTATGGAATGGCCCCCTCATCTACTTGGCTGCCCAAGCTGCAAATCCTGAGGCCATCTTTTTTTTTTTTGCCTCATGGTCTTTAATCCACTTAGAATTAATTTGCTTATGGTGTCAGGCTGGGGTTGCCCTTTTTTTTTTCTCCAAAAAGTTTTTTAAACATAATTTCAGGCTTAAAATTTGCAAGACGAATACAAAGAATTGCAGTATACCCTTCACTCAGGTTTCTATCATTTCACTATACTTGATTTCTCTGTTTCTTTTCTCTCTCCCTCTGGCACACGCACAAATACACACTCATCATATTCATGAACCATTTGAGGGTAGACTTCCATGTGTATGAACATTCTTATACAGCTACAGTACAGTTAGCAAAATCAGGAAATTAACATTAAGACAATACTATTGTTTAATTAATAGATCTTAATCAGATATTGCCAATTGTCCCATCATGCCTTATGGCAAAAACAACTCCAGGATGATGCATTGTGGTCAGTTGTCAAGCATCTTCAGTTTCCTTTGGTAAGGACAGTTTCATGAGTTCAGAGGTCTTTCTTGGACTTTCATGAGCACAGGCCAGTTATTTTGCAGAAGACCACTGGTTTGGGTTTATCTGTGGCTTCCACAGATTATAATTGATCACATGCTTTAGGCAGTAGTATCAGAGAAATGGGTTGTGCTCCTCTCAGTACACCATCTGGAAGTGTGTGAAGTCCATCTGTCTGTCACCTGGCAATGTTTCAGCTGTGCCGTTAACATGGTGTCTGCTGGTTTCTCTACACCTGGAGTTGAATATATTTGTCTTCAGCCTGAGGGCATATAGTCCAAATGTTATTCATTCACAACACTGTTGAGTTCATTTGCTTCTCATCCTCATCCACATAAGAACGTCCAAACTCATAGAGAATTCTTATGAGTTTATTTGAGCTGAACTGATGACATGTGCCAGGAAGCAAGATCTCAAATGCTCCCTAAGCCATCTTTGATTTCTCTCTTTCCTTTATCCTCCATATACAACCCACTAGCAAGCCCCATCAGGTTTATCTTCACAGGATATTTTGACTCTGCCCCTTATCTCCATTTTCACTACTCACCAGGCCAAGCCACTGTTTTCTACCTGAACTACTGTAACTTCTCCCTTGCTTTACCCTTGGCTTCTCCAATCCATTCTCCACAGGGCATTGGAGTGATCTTAAAACAGAAACAAGATCATGTCACTTCTCTTCCAATTCTCTATTGATGCCCTATCATATTTAGAAGGCTTGCTCTATTTGGTCCCTTCATGAACTTTTCTTCAATCTCATCTCATCTTATTTTCCTTTCTATATTCCACTTTCCAGTGACATCAACTGTTTTTCAGTTTCTAAAATGTGGCATATTCTTTCCTGCCTCAGGACCTTTGTACTTGCTATCCCCTTGCTCTGGAATGATCTTTTCTCAGCTCTTTGCATAACTAGCTTCTTCAAGTCTCAGCAATATTGTCCCTTCTTTAATCTTTCTTTATCAGCTTACCTAAGATGGCCCCCCAACCTATTATTCCTTTTTAGTACTTACCACAAACATAATTATTTCTTATTTGTTTATTTGCTGGATGCCATCTCATGTCTTAGAACACAAGTCCACTGAGCACCTGGAGCCCAGTCAGACACTGTATATAAAATGAGTTTTCTTCTGTTCCCCCATACTTACCAGTGTGCAAGCTCACTGGGGGCAGGTGAGGTGAGTTTCTTATCTATCATTTTGTCATTAGTGTCTAGATCTGTGCCTGCCAGGTAGCATGTGACTGGTGAAGAGTGGCCGTGTTAGTTTACATAAGATGAGTGAGTGGTGCAGCCAACAATTGAGGCCCAAATGAGCTGACTTTCAGGTGACCTTACGTAACTGGAGATCTTATCAAAAACAAAGAGAAGGAAATTTAATGCAGAGTATAAACATAGTCTAGGGGATACTGAGCGTGTGATAAGATGGCTTAAAACCAATTGCAAGCTCAGTCAGTCCTATAACAAGATTAGGACTCTCATACTTTGTAGTTATAAAGCATCATAAAAATATTTGTAAAAAACACGTTCACAGTAATTATACAATTTAATACTCACACCCACCTAGGTGGTAAATGAGGCAGACAGAATTATCTTGAGTTTGCATATTAGGAGACCTACATGCAGGTCAGTTAAACGATTTCCCCAAGATCACTCGGCAAGGCCAAGGTGGGGCAGGGATCCTATGCCTTTTCTCCAATATTACATGAGTCGTATGTCACATTTGTTCTAGGACCAAAGGAATAGTCAAAATTAAACCTTCAGTGTATACATACATCCCTGTTTCCTAAATGCATATTCTTGGAGACAATAACTGGGACCAGTTCACCTCTCTGGGTCTGATTTTCTGTGCTAGGGCCCACTGTAGACAGGGGCTTTATCCCATCTCTGCAGATGGACCACATTATTTAAAACGGGGAGCACCCAATTTATTGAACGTAAATTTGTTAACTGGATTTTTTTTCTAAGTCTAATTATTGCATTTACTTAATTAAAACTTTTTGTAGTATACATACAGATATATGTATGTATATATCACAAGTGTACAGCTTAATGAAGTCTCACAAAGTGAGTATGCCTACATGCCTAGTGCCCAGATTAAGACATAGAACATGACCAGCTCCTCAGAAGACCCCATGGGCCGCTCCTTAGTCACTATCTCACTGCAGGGTGACAGCATCCTGAATTACTGATGCATTTTTGTTCTCTTTCTTCCCTCCTCGCCCCCAAGACTAAGTATGTCCATGAGGTTCTAGGCTCAAATGACTCCTTTACTGAATAAAGCCCCATTTCTTTACCCTGGCATTTGAGGCCTTTCTTTTGTGTTTTGCTGCTAAGCTATGCTTCCCTCTTGGCTTCCAATTCTCCAGGAACTTAGGATTAATTCTGAGTCTCTCCCTTCTCATCTCACCTTCCATTAGTGGCCAGGACATTTTCGTTCAGTCCAACAGGTGAAATCATTGAATCCTTACTGAGCACCTACTAAGTGGCAGGCACTATATGAAGAGCACATGATCAAGATCTCTGCCTTGGGCGAGCTGACGATTAATGAGGCAGGGGAGCAAGACAGTGAAACAAATCATTTCAATTTATTTTTATTTTTTT
>NW_024342471.1:2425941-2498299 GCF_902729225.1 Pteropus medius
TGTAATATAATTTCATACTAAATGCTAGGAAGTACCCTGATACACTCACATCAGCCTAGGGGCTTAGAAGAGGTTTCCAAAAGTGGCCAAACAGGGACTCAAAAGATGAGTAAGAATGATCCAGAGGAAAGGTTAAGGTGATCGGGCGGAAGGAATAGCGAAGCTCCTGAAGGGCTTTTGAGGGGAAACACACATAGCCACATTTCCCTGGCCCCCAACACCTATGTTTGAAGGGGACTGAAGGAAGAGGAGTCTGAGAAGGAGACAGAAAAAACAGGGTCAGAGAAGTAAAAGAACCACTATGAAATACAGCCACAATGCCAACGGAGGAAAGCCTTTCCAGAGAGTGCAGTGCCAACTGTGCCAAATGCCTCCAGAAAGTTGCAGTAAGATATAAAAGATCCCCTGGATTGTGCAATTTAGAGGAAAAAAAGCTAATATACCCGGGAGATTTTAGAGGAAAACAAGGACAGAAGCCAGATGGCCAGGGGTTGAAGAGAGGAGGGAGTCAGGAGACGGGGACAGAAGCAGAACTGAGAAGGAGAGAGAGGCGCAAGAATTGGGGAAGGAGGGGCCGGGGATATAGGTTTCAGAAAGGAGTGGTCAGCACTGAGAGGGATAGAAGGAAGATAGCCGAGGGAGGGAGGTGTCTGAGGGATCTTCAGCCCAGAGCTGGGAGGAGGGGTCCCTCAAGGACAGGTCGGTTGTGGAAAAGGCAGGTGGAGCAGAGGGAATGCACCTCTGAAGAACGGTGTCCTGGAAGCAGGAAGTAAGTAGAGAGAAATGGCTAGATAGGGAATTTGAGGTTGTGTGTGTGTGTGTGTGTAGCGGGGGGAAGGGAGGTAGGAGTTGTCATTGAATTGTACACTTAAAAATGTTAGAGATGGTAAATTTTATGTTATGTGTATTTTTCCACAATAAAAAAAGGAATGTAATACTGATACATGCTGCAGCATGGTTGAAACTTGGGAATACCACTCTAAGTGAAAGAAGTCATTCACAAATGATATTCTATTCAGAAAGTGGCAGTTCTTCCAACACCAAGAGATGGTGTATGGATGAAGCTCCAAGTATTTTCTCAGAAGAATAGACTTTGAGATGAACATCATTTTGTTTTCTTCTATCATTAAAGATACATTAAAAACTATATCAGTCCTATATTACCCTGAAGAGACAACTCAAAATGAAGGGAGTTATGGTTTAGATCTGAGGTCAGCAAACTATGGCCCATGGCTTATTTGGTACCACCTAAGGATGGTTTTCACAGATGAACATTTGCAACCAACCTGATGATAGGAGACACTATCTGTGAGTGCCAGTTAAACAAAATCTTATCCCCCACCATTCTGTTTTTCTTGTGAGTACTCCTTTATTACAAAAAAATTATACTCTATTATTATTGTATTTGAAATTTCATCAATAAAAAATGTGTGGAAATTTGTTTTCTATCTTTATGTAAGTATCTATGTAATGTCCTTGATTTTGCCTCCTGGCCCACAAAGTCTAAAATATTCACTATCTGGCCCTTTACAAAAAAAGTTTGCTGACCTCAGTTCTAGACTCTAGAGAGATACTGGAAATAAATATTGTAAAGAAAAGCACTGTATGAAGATGGAATAGCCTCAAGCTACAATTACCTCTCAAAAATAACACAGCCTGGAAATGACAGAAATTTCAATCAAATTATCCAGGTCATGAAACGATCTTGATATATTCTGCAGATTTAGTTTAGAGAAGTTAAGGGGGAAGGATAAAACACTGTTTATATCAGTTGTAATAGGAAAAGAAAATGAATAGGAAAATGCAGATATTTTTTGAATTGGTGATGATAACATAATTATGTAAAAATAGGAACGTTGGTTGAACACGTACATATTCAAGTACAGAACAAGCACTTTATATAAATGATCTCATTTAAGCCTTACACAAATCTTGCAAGGTTGAAGTCAGGGTCATCCCCTGACACCAACTCCAGTCTGCCAGCAGTAAAAAGTAATACTTTGTCCAAAAAAGAGAGAAGCAACTGGAGACTAGACAATGAAGAGCCTTGAATGTTGTTTTGGGAAATAGCCTATATTCTGTTTCTTTTAACCAGGTTATTTTGTTGACCAGGAGGCCCTGCAGGATTTACAGAAGTGTTGTGAGGTGGTCAGTTTTGTGTTTCAGGATGATAACAAGAATGGCTTGGGGAGATAATTCTTGAGGCCAAGAGGCCAGAGAGAAGCTTTTTCAACAATACAATGAAGAGTGAGTAAGGGTCTGGGATGGTGGGTGCAGAAAAGAGAATTTCAGATACACTTCCCTGCTCCAATTGGCCACAGTTGACAGACTGGACATGGGGGCTTAGGGACAAGCAGTCAAAGCCAAATTTAAAGTTTCTGATGGCAAAATGAGGAAACCAGATAAGAAACAAGTTGGTGGGAGAATAATGAATTGAGTAGTAGAGATGACATATTTGAAATGCTTGGATAATATCCAGAGGAGATTGTCTAGGGGAATAATTGATGTTCAGAAAGATATCTGTCTGGTAAGGAGAGAGAGACTTGGGAACCATAAGGAGATGGCTGACCTTCGGAGGGGGGTTCAAGAAAAAGAGAGCAGGAAAAAGACGGGAAGAAGGGAGATGTTAAGAAAAACTAATATTTCTAGGGGTGAGAATGGGCAACTTCACACATCACAGAGAGGGAAGCGGGGTAGTGTAGGACAGTAAGCAAGACCAGTGATACTATCACTAGAAAAGAGTTTCAGGAAGGAGAGAGAAGTCAATGAAATGTTACAGAGCCATCAAAGAAGAAAAGGACTGTAAACAGGCAATTGGATTTGGCAGTTAGAAGGTCACTGTTGACGTCTGAGAAAGCAGGGAGTGACAGCGCCTGAGGAGTGATGGAGAGGGGTGGGGGGAAAGAAGAGGAAGAAAGAAAGGCGTGAAAGGCCAAAGTCTGGAGGTGGGGGGATGCTGGTGGAATTTTTTTGGGATAGAGAAAGTCCGTAATGTCTATAAAGGGAGAGGGAGACACTGAAGATGCAAGTTACCTCCCCTATTTCTGTCTTGAGAAAATGTCAACATCCCTATTGCTGAGCCGGATGCATAGTAAAAAAAAAAAAAAGGGGTTGACTGGAAAATGCTCTCTCTCTGGTGTCTGGTGTAGCAGGGATGTTAGATGTTGTACAGAGCAGTATGAATTTTTCTCTAGGCGCTAGTCACGGAATCTTATCTCTTACATTTTCAATGGGGATCAAAACATTTCGCCTTCTAGTGTGTATTGAATTTTATAAGCCAACGCTCATATTTTAGGAATGCATGTTATTAGAGGGGTAAATGGGAGGACACGTTATTGATTGTCAAAGACACAGACCACACCTCTCTATTTTATACACTTCTCACAGTTGCTGGACACATACATGTACACACACACACCCCCATTGACATGTGTGATACCTGTAACACGGAGTCCCCCAGACGATAAAACAGGCAGAAAACTCCAATGATAAAATCTGCTTCTCCCCGTATGAGGTCAGACACCGTCTACAATTCTTCAGCTCTTTCAAGAGTTGTTTGGGAACTAGCCAGTTATCATTGGGTTGCAATAGCAACTATGACAGTTTTAAGATGGAAGGTGCTATGAGAATGCGAATTATGTGTTTTGTTTTTTCTTTGGGGCGGGTGGGGGGAAGAAGGGGCTATGCATTCAGATAGTCTTCAACAGTGGCTGGCTAAGTGTGATTCCCAGAGAGCAGCAGCATCTGCAACACCTGGACTCTTGTCAGAAATGCAAATTCTGGAGTCTCATTCCAAACCTTCAGCCTCAGCAGCCCTGGGGGTAGGGCTCGGCCATCTGCGTCTTAATGAAGCGCTCAAGGTGAGGCTGCGATGCGCTAAAGGTCCAGGGCCATGGATTTCCCCGCAGCTTTTCTGCTCAGCGACCCTCACCAACCGGCATCACCTGGGGTGGGGGCATTTTAGAAACGCAGCATCTCGGGCTGCATCCCAGATCCACTGAATCAGAACTTGCGCTTAAATTCGATTCCCAGGGCATTCAGGTCTATAGGAGCCTCCTCGGACTATATGACCTTATTATCTGCATAATGTAGGGAGGACCTTTTCCCCAGTCAGTTAAAAAAAACTGACGGCCTAACTGGAGAAGAGGCGAAATTGCCTTAAAACATCCAATCCACTAAGCCCAGTGCCCCACGAGCTGCGTGATTACCTTCGCCGAGCGCTGACAGGGCTCAGTGTCAGGCAGGGTAAAAAGGGGACACCAGGAGAGGGAGACTAAAGG
Source organism: Pteropus medius (assembly GCF_902729225.1). Classification (NCBI taxonomy): domain Eukaryota; kingdom Metazoa; phylum Chordata; class Mammalia; order Chiroptera; family Pteropodidae; genus Pteropus; species Pteropus medius. The sequence continues at coordinate 2,430,222 of NW_024342471.1, forward strand.
CGAGCACTCTGCGTTCTAGGTGGGTCCCCAGGAGCAGGTGTGACAGAAAAGGACGAGAAGGGGGGCGGCTTCCACGCAGTGGAGGGAAATAAAAGGAACGTGGTGGGGGCGCGCGCCGGGGGATGCCAGGCTGCGCGTTCCCAAGTGAGGGGGCAGCCTCTGCTCCCGGGGGAGGCGGGAGGGCGAGGGTCGGGGGCAGGGAGGGCGGCGCGGGGGCGGGCGGCTCCGCAGCTCCCCGCCCCTGGCCCGCCCCTTCGCGGCGCCATTTTGCAGGCGGCTGTCGCGGGGACCAGAGCAGACTCAGCGGCGGCGGCGGGCAGTGCGGTGCTCACGCGCGGCGGCAGAACGGGAACCCAGCGAGCTGCAGCCAGGTGAGAGCCGGGCCGCCGCGTCCTCCACACCCGGCCCGCGGGGCCGCCCTTGCCGGGCTGGGTCGCGAGGTGCCTGCCGCGCCCACGAGGCCGGACTGGCACGGTCCCCGCGCGCTGTCATCGGCCCCGCTGAGCGGCCTGCGCCCCCCCCACCCCGGCCCTTAGCCGCGGGGCGCGTGGATGCCTGGCGACCTCCAGTCCCCGCCGGGTCCGCCCGGGCTCCCAGGCGCTCGCCCCTGCCCGCCTCCGGAGCCGCAGTGCGCTCGGGCCCTCAGGCCGCGCCGCGGGGAGTCAAGTGGGGTACCCCCGGGACCCGGCTGGCCGCCACCGCCTCCTCCCTGGCCCTCGGCCCCCCACGTCTTGGGGTCTTTTTCTCCTCGCTCTGCCGCAGGATGTTCGCTCGGGGCCCCCCGGATTTTAGGGCCATCTAGAGGGGCTGTGAACGGCGGTGGTGGGGGGGTGCCTTTTCCATTTTTGCTTTCTTCTCTCCTACAAAGGCTGCGCCAAGTAATTTTAGAAGCAGCTGCTCGGACCCCAGCCCAGGCTCTTTGCCTCCGGTCTGTTACCGGGGGCCGCGGGTTCCCCTTGTTGCCACCATGCTGGAAGGAGAAATTGACATTTTCGAGTGTGACTACTTTAAGGGCGCAGAATTTTCTCCTTTCTATGACTCTGTGTGTCCTCTCGGATGGGTAGTTGACAGGAACTGGGCCTGCAGGCTGTGGGCTTTAAGCATGATTGATGGGAAATTCTTGATTGTCAGGGCAAAGGGTAAATGAGGGCAACTGCAAGTGGAAGAAAGTCACCCATAAGGGATTTCTGGGTCTAGGGCGCTAGCAAGTACCTGCTACTTTTATTCTTGCAGCTCGGAGGCAGGAGGGGGAAGATGATGTCTCCCTGCTGACGTTTGGGTCATTCGTGTGCAGAGAAGGCCAGGGATGTGCGAGGACGTGGTACCGGGAGTCCCGAGACAGTCTGGTTTGAGCTGTCATTAGTTGGCCATGTGACCTCCCTCTGCCAGTTTCTTCTCTAAAGGCTGTTCTAAAGGCGGAGGCTAGAATCAGGACTGGCTGCAGCATTTTATTATGGTTTTGCATTTGAATGCTCTTTGGCTGGGGCCTCACCATTTCCAGTTGTCTACACCTGCCTTTCCCCTTCTCACCTGACTTTGCCAGCCCTGGTGTTTGATTCTGATGAGATTTGTAAAGGGCCTTTCAAGCTCAAAAATTCTGAATTCTGTTCTGGGTGAGTTACGGTTGACTCTATCAGGGTCACTTGTGAACCTATCACTCTTGGTCTCTTTTCACTCATCCAAACTTTAATAGCTTTTGAGCACCGGCCTTTTAAAAGGCCAGCAGTGGGCATGCACAGTATAAGCTTTGGTATACCTGTTAAAAGGAGGCAAGCAGGTGGGTCCAGCAGGCTACCTGTCTCACCTGACAGCCTGAGTGTGAGCTATCTGCTTTCCAGACTATTTCCTTTGCCAAAATGGCTTCTTTCTTTGAATACAAGAGCATTTTTCTTTTGGTTTCTTTGCTCAGAATGGGGAATGATTTTTTTTTTTTTTTAAGAAACTAGGTATTTCAAGAACTTTGCATATTGACAGTCTCATTCCCCCCGCCGCCCCTCCATGAATGGCAGTTGTGCTTTCTGACTGTGGCACATTTAATTAAGCAGAGCTTTAATGTCTGTTAGGATGTTTCAGAAATGCTTATGAATGTACCTGGCTGGGATATTGGAGCACTTGCCAGGTTTCATGCTACACTCCTGATCCCATTTGTGTAGCAAAGGCTAGTGGACTTGGCATTGCAGAAATAAGTTAGATGACGCGGGAGCAAGTTCATGTAGTTCATCAGTCTGTTCACTAATTTGATGCCAGATGTTGAAGTCATTGTTGATAAAACCCAGTCATTCGCCCACAAGGATCCTATGGTTTAGTTAGTTGGATTTTGGAAATTGTGGGTTGGCTCTTGCCATCCTCTTTAGTGTCTCTAAAGACAAACCTGGATCCATTTAGGGACTCATTTCTGGCACCACTGGTAGTTTAAGGAATTTTCTTATTTTAGTTAAGGGAATTAAAAGTCAACAGTTATAATTTGCAGTTATATAGTGCTTTGTATTTGTAAATGAAAGCTTTTTAAAAACTTATTTTTATTTAATCCTCTTAGGCTTTTTTAATTTAAACTTTTTAAATTTTACAGTTCTTCCTTGACCTGTTTCCAGGCCTTGCCTGTCAAACTCCGAACACACTAGTCCCAAAGCCGGATAACCTCATTAATTCATTTTTACTCCCTGCTGTTCTTCCAGTTGTGCTTTCTCTTCAGAGGGCCCGTGTCTGTGCTTTCTTTTATTCTTCTGCTAGGGAACATTCCTGCTCCACCTTAAGCTGTACATTACTGCCATGGCGTTTAAACAAGCCCTTTGTGTACTTTATGGCACTCTTTGTTTTCTCCCTGGCTTTGCCATTTCTAGCCTGTTATATTGTCACAGGTTCTAGATTGTTGGCTCTCCAATGATCGAAGTCTACATGCAGCTTATACTTTTCATAGACCTTTCACTCATTTAATGCATTTATTGAGAGGCTCCTGTGTGACAGACAGTTTTTGGTGCTTCGGATGCCGCATGGAGATTCCCTGCCCCCGTGAAGTGCGCATGCTAGTGGGGAGGCAGACAATGAGACTTTGCTCTGAAGTAGAATCTGGTAGTATTGTGGGTATTAAGTGTTGAGGTGGGAGCTGAAATTTTAGGAGGAGTAGACAGGGAAGGCCTGAGTCATCTTGGAGTAAAGATGCGGAGGAAGTGAGTCATATCAAGGGGAAGAGCATTCCTCATAAGGAGACAGCAAATGCAAAGGCCCTGAGGCAGGAGAGCATTTATTTTTGAGGTCAGGAAGACAATGGGAGTTGGATCATGTAAGGCCATGTGGTCCAAGGTAAGGTCTGTAGATTTTACTGTGAGAAGGAGGTGGGAGCCATTGAAGGGTTTTGAGTAGAAGAATGACTTTGACTTAGGTGGCTTTTAACAGGTATATGGCTGATTGTTGCTGTGTGAGAGCAGACTGAAGGCAGGGAGGGCAGGGTAGGGCAGCAGGATGACCAGCTAGTGCAGGGCTGAGGGCGGCGAGTCAGACCAGGGAGACTGGGGGTTGGCGATGGGGAGATAGTGAGGAGAGATCAGATTCTGAGGTGGGCTGAGGAGCTTGCTGATGGACCAGATGTAGCGGGTGAGAAAGAGAGTTGACAGCAATGCCGAAATTTCTAACCTGGGCACCTAGAATGAAAGTAGCCATTAACCGAGATGCCTGTGGAGCAGTTTTAGGGCATGTTCAGTTGTCACACGCCAAGCTGACATATGCAGATGCCGTTGTAAAGGAAGGGGCAGATATGTTGGGAGAGGCCTCCTCCATGGAAATGCAAGTCTTTTTGTGAATATCTCATGTCCTTTGTCTTCTCGCCTCTGATCTTAGGCAAATCCTTGACCTTAGGTCTAGCTGTGGCCTCTAAGGCCCTCCATAAAAATCTTCTCCACGGAGGAGAGTTCTATCTACTCATTTATTCGTTATCCATTTCTTGCACTATTTAGTGGTGGTACATGTTATGCAGGCCTAGAATCCAAAGATAGCACAAAAAGCAAAAATATGGATTCATCAAAAATGACCCTTGACAATACCCTAAATCCCAGGGAATGTGGTAGACATGATTTGCATATATACTCTATACAGAAATATCTTAAATGTTCAGTGTAATGAATGTAGTAGTGAACAGCGTATAATTTCATAGAGGATCATATTGAGGACTTAAATCAAGTGTTCTCACTGCCATGAACTTTTCAGCAACTTTAGATTGTAGCTCAGTCCCTTCCTATTTGCCATCATGTTGACTCGAATTTTTCCTTATGCATTGTTTGTATTCCAGTCTCAGTGAGTTCTTCAGTTTCATCCTTTGGTGGGGATGTCAGTGTTGCCTTGGGCTTCTGCTTGCCTGGCTGCCCCAAACCACGGCTTTCTCTGGTCAGTGGTCAGGAAAGCCTTCATTCATGGGTTCTTTCTGTAGGTTTTGCCCAAAACAGCTAGTCCTCAGGCTTTCTTAGTTTAATTGTTCTGGGGTATCTCGATGTGTGCTTGGTGTAGGCTCACTCACCTAGATGGTCACCTCTTTCATATGTTGAATTTTTCCATCTTCTCAGTTGAATGTGAGAGCATTTAAAATGTACACTTTTTCTCTAGAGCCTCTCCAAGCAATAGAGGGGACCCAGGAAAGACTAATAGGACCAGTGCAATAATGATGGTGCCAGTGGGCATTGGTTATGTGCTGGGCACTTTGAGAGGTCATTATCGGTTTACATTTTATCAGTGAAGGAATTGAGGCTTGGTTAACTTTTCCAAGTTAACACCTGGATCTTGATTCTGCTTTTAATGCTCCAGTAACCTGTGGGGGCACTCAGTGATAGAACACCATTCCCAAATCTTGTCTGGGATTCTAAGTTCCTCTTGGCATAGAAAGGACAGAGAAGCTAGCATCAGGTGGGTGCCAGCTGCTCTGTTGGCACTTCCTGTGTTCACTGAAGTCATTTAATCACAGCAGCTCTGTGAAGTAGGTATTACTATTCCTCTTTTACAGCTGAAGATGCTGAGGTTCGGTGGGAGGGCAGCCCCTTGCCCAAGATCATGGTGCTGCCAAGTGGCAGAGTCAGAATTTGACCCCAGGCTGGTCTGAATGTCAAGCTCTAAGTTAGACTTTAATCATACTGTGCCTCTATGTTCCAGGATGCTTTTCAAGGACTTGGGGTTGAAGATAGAGTTGGGCTGGGGAAGGAGGGAACAGCATGAGTAAAGGTGGAGTTGCCTGTGCGAGAGGTTAAGCGTGTTAGGATGGTTGGTAGGAGGCTGAGGATTTGGGTGGAAAGGGTCCTTTGACACTTTATTGTGAGGCTTGAATTTTGTCTGGAAGGCCACGGAGAGACTCCTGGAGGGCAGTGACCTGTTGAAATGTGGGTTATAGAAAACCGGAGGGCAGCCTGGAGGCTGAAGGCTGAAAGAGAGCAGGACCTTTCTCCTGCCTTCTTCTTATGCTGCCTGTTGTTCATTACTGGCTACAGTGTTTGCCTTTGTGCACCCTAGCTTGGGTCCTTTGTTCCTTCATTTTAGTTCCCCCATTCTTTAGGAACCTCCCACAGTCTCCCACCCCAACACATGCACTTCTTTCACATAGTCTTCCTTTGAGGTGGCTTTTCTTTGTTCACGTGAACACACACACCAGCTTCGTTTAATTAAACCTGCATTAACTTTTTCATTCTGGATCAGCACTTTCTCACAGAGGTCTTGGCATTAGAACTCTCTGATGGTTTTCTCCTCCCGATCCTGGTGGAAGGCACTGCTGGAAATGAGATTTCTCATACATTACACTGTAGTTGGGGTTTCAACCTCAAATTTGGTTTGGCTTTCTTGTCCCCTCTGCAGTGCTGGCTGAAATCCTTTCCTGTCTCTGAAGGCAAATCACCTGGTTGGGGGCACAACCTCTTCCCTCTCTGACACAATAAATCTCAAACTTGAGAGTGTCTCATTCAGAAGATCTGGCATGGGGCCTGATGATTTGCATTTCTAACCAGTTCCCAGGTGATGATGCTGCTGGTGGGGGAACCACCAGCAGCCCCCCTTTTAAAACCAAGGTTTATTGGCACACAGCCATGTCTATTCAAGAGACCATTTGACCTGCAAGCTTAAAATTCTTGCTATCTGGCCCTTTATAGAAAAAGTTTGTTTACCCCTGTTTCATAGTAATATATATGATTAGTGCTAAATTTTTTCTGTAGAATTCATATTTTATTATTAAGAGCTCTTTATATATTAAGACATTGCTTTACAAATTATTCCACAGAAGTATGGTATGGGGGAATATATGCATGTGTTAGGAAGTATAACAAGCATGACACTTCTTTAAGTCTTATGTTCTATCTAAAACTAATGAAAATTTAAAAATTCTGTTTAAGAAACATCAGTGCTTGGTTTAATATGAATCATTTTTCCTCCTTAATTTTTGTGTAAAATCGATGCTTTTAAATGTTGTATATGATCCTACTTTCACTGTGTTTGAGAAATATACTATTAAGATTTACAATTTTTTTGGTCATAAGTTGTAAATATTCTATGTTTTGCATTCAAATATGTCAGTCTTTTTCTTTTTCACGCTCTCTACCCCAAGATTTTATAGATATTCACCTATATTTTCCCTTAGTTTTTTTTTTTTTAATATTTGGCTACAGTTAATATTTGTATATGAAGTAAGGATTATTTTTTTCTCTACATTCATTCCAGCACCGTTTATTCATTAATCCATCCTTTTCTTATTAACTTAAAATAGCACCTCAGTCATGCTAAATCTTTAGACCTGTCACGGGACTTATTGTTTTATTCCATTTATATGTTTCTTTGCCATGATGTTGCTATTTTCATCATTATAATCACCTTGCATTATGTTTTACTGTCTTGTAATGCCCACACTCAATTTTTTTTCTTCGGTATTTTTCAACTTAAGGTTTCAAAATAACTTTTATTGGGAAATTTCATTCAGTGTTTAAGTTAATTTGGGGGGGCTTTATGATATTGAATTTTCTGTCACAAGCATAAATCTTTTAATTTATGCATTCTGTATATCTCAGTTTTCTAGAGTTATCTACCGTAAGGTCTACAGATTACTTGTTTATCACTCTTTACTAAAAAATATTTGCTATTTAGAATGAGATTATTTCCCCTGCTCCTCCCTTCTCCCCACATACATTATTTTCTGACTGGTACAGAGCAAGTATAAAGGAAGTAGACAGTTGGCAGTCTATGTATCTTACAACTGACTGCCTGTATTATTCAGGGTAGTTAATGCTAGCCAAAATCTGTGTCTTAACAAAATAAAAATTTATTTCTTGCTCACATTTTTCTAGGTGGTTTCTTCCGTAAGTAATAAGTTGGGAAACTAGGCTCTTTCCATCTTAGAACACAACTGACTTCAAAATGTGGCCTCTAAGTTTGCCATGGAATTTCATGCATAGAATATTTTTTTATGGGCCAAGCCTGGAAATGTAGTCGTATTTTTCCCGCAGTCTTGTTGGCCTCATCCTAGGTGCAAGGGGGATGGGAAATGTAGTCATTTTGTGTCATGAAGAAAAAGGAATAACACTGTGTCTGCTATACTGCCTAACCAAACTCTTCCTATTCTCTAGTCTATTCTCTTGAGTTTCTTAGTCATCGTAATTGCTGCAAATGATCATTTTGTTTTCTTATACCTTTCTTTTTCTTCTTAAATTGTGGAGTACTTACAGAACAGGTTTAACTGTGACAGTGGTTCTTCTCAATTTTTGTTGGAATGCAGTATTGTATCTAATCTTTAATATTAAAGAAGTGTCTGTCCTACTTTCAATGTCTTTTCCACTAAATGACAGTGTCATACGTGGTGTTTTTGAATGAGCAAAGTTTGTCATCTTGACATTGACCCTGGAATTTTATATAGCACAAAAATTCTTGGTAGAATCTGTCCCTGTTATTGTGGTAATTTTCCAGATAAGTCCATTTTCCCTGCTGGTTTGAGGATGACCTCAAATTTCTTGCTAGGAGGAATTATACAAGTTAATATTTTTCAGGTTCATCCCAAGGGCTTCTATTTTCTAGCCATACCATCCTGTTGTGCAGCTGCTGGCTTCTTTTGTGTCAGGCATTCTGACCCACAGTCTTTGAAAGTGTTCCTCCTCAGAAGTTTTGTGGGTTCTTGTTTCTCTTCCTTTATTCTTTCATCCCTGTGTAGATAAACTGAATGTGCTAGCGATACTGATTTTGCCCTTTCTCTTGAAGTTCTTCTTTTTTGCACCTGCTTCTTGACCCTGGTGTGATTCCGGGCCCCGCATTTCCAGGCTGTCCATGCTGCAGCTTGCATTTCTCCCTGTTTTGAATAATTGGGGCAAAATGTGGTGTTTGCACCCTCTTTCTCCTTGGTTCACATGGATCTGCTGCAGACTCTACTGGCAGTGACCCTGAATGACCTGGGAGCATGAAGCTCCTCTGAGCTCTATCAGAAGCCCTAGGAGGTACATGGGGTAGGGAATCTTATTAATTTACATGACCAATAAAAATGGACGTGGGGTCCAGTTTGCTTTTTCTAGTGTTTAGGTCAGTGCTTAGGGTGATGTTCCAAAGTGGCTTCAACTTTTCTTTCAATTTCTGTTTTTAACTCTGAGATCTTGTGCTTATTATTTTGTTTCTTAAGTAGATGTCAGGTCAATTCTTAAAATACACTTTCCAGGCTTATTTTGACTGACTTCATTGACAAGTCTATATCTGTCCGTCTATCTATATCTGTATGTATCTTAAAAAGTTTCACAAAAAACACACATAACCTTACATGCTGTATATTCTGATACTTTCTATTTCTATTTCATAAAAAAAAAAGTCGTGACACGCTAAATTGATTTTGTGATCCTGTCTTGAAATACATGGCTCTGAATTAAAGCCTTTGAGTTAGAAAGGTTATTTATTCATACTACCCTATGGTAAAAGAGCCATATGACGTTCTGTGGGAATGACAGGGGAGGGACTCTTGCCATAGAATAACTTTAAGAAGAAAAAAACTTTATTGGGATAGAATTCACATACCATAAAACACACCCTTTTAAAGGGTATGCTTCAGTTTTTAGTATATTCACTGAGTTGTATAATCATCAGCACTAATTTCAGAATGTTTTTATCACCCTCAAAAGAAGCCCCATACTCAGTAGCAGTCACTCCTCATCCTTCCTTCCCCGCAGTCTCTGGCAACCACTGCTCTGCACTATTTCTATGGATTTCCTTTATCTGGGCATTTTATACAAATGGAATCATACCATATGTAGTCTTTTGTGATTGTCTTTTTATCTAGCGTAATATGTTTATGGCTTATCCATGCTTTAGTTTGTAACAGTACCACATTTTGTTTATCCACTAATAAGTTGCTGGACATTTGGATTGTTTTTACATTTTAGCCATTCTGAATAACGCTGCTATTAACGTTTGTGTATGTGTCTTTGTGTGATCCTGTTTTCAGTTGTCTTGGGTAAATGTGAAGGAGTGGAATTGCTGTTGTATGGTAAAATTCTATGTTTACTATTTTGAGGAACTGCCAAATTTTTCCAGAGTCATGCGTCAATAATAGATGATAGTTCCAATTTCTCTGCATCCTCACTAACATGAGTTATTGTCTTTTTAACTATAACCATCCTAAGAGGTGTGAAGAGGTATCTTTTATTTGCATTTTCCTAATGACTGAGATGGAGCATCTTTTCATGTGCTTATTGGCCATTTGTATGTCTTCTTTGGAGAAATGTCTATTCACATCCTTCGCCCATTTTTAATGGGTTATCTTTTTACTGTTGTCAGATTCCTTAATATATTTTACATACTAGTCTAATTTGATAGTTTGCAAATAATTTCCCCCATTTTATGGGCTGTCCTTTTACTTTCTTTCTAATGTCCTTTGAAACACAAAAGTTTAAAATTTTATTGCAGTTCCATTTGCGTGTTTTTGTTTTTCTTGCTTGTGCTTTTGATGTCATACCTAAAAAACAACTGCTTAAGCCAGGGTCACAAAAGTTTTGCCCCTATGTTTTCTTCTAAGGGTTTTATAGTTCTGCCTCTTAGATTTAGGTCTTTGATCCATTTTGAGTTAATTTTTGTGTATGGTGTGAAGTAGGGATCCAACTTCATTCCTGTACGTGTGGATTTCCAGTTGTTTCTAGTCTCCATTGTTTGTTGAAAAGACTAAGACTAGTCTTTCCCCTTGATTGTTCTGGCACCATTGTTGAAATCACCTGACTGTAATCACCCGACATAAATGTTAAGGTTTATTTCTGGATTTTCAGTTCTTTCCCATTGATCTATTTGTCTGTTCTTCAACCAATAACTTGTCTTAATTATTATAGCTTTGTATTAAGTTTTGAAATTGGAGAATGTTTGAAATTTTAAGTTAAAAATTTTCAGTTAAAGCAATGGTTCTCAGCCCTGGCTGCAAACTGGAATCACCTGGGCGATTTTTAAAAACCCCAATGGTTAGGCTGTGCTCTGATCAGCTGTTGTCCCCGGCTCTGGGATGAGAGCAGGCCGTTTTTGTGCATAGCTGTAGATCTTCCCATAGCTGTAAAACATTTGGTCACTTTGGTGAAGAATGTATTAGAGAGGTCTGTTTATGTACTTTCTTTTCATTTAATATTATCACTGACATTGTTTTCCCCAGAAATAAAATGATTTTGCTGTTGACTTCTTCCTGGGTGTTTGTAGTTGTTCTGGTCTGTAGAGAGAGCAAGGATAGAGTCAGGTCCCTGGAGAGTATTCCTCATTTCTCAGGAATTTTTGTCTTCTGCCTTTTAGCTATAGGAAGTGGAACGATTTGAGGAGACTATACAGGAAATTTGCAGCTATTTTAGGGATTGTCAGTCATTTAAGAATACAGAAGCTATTGATTAGAATTAAGATTGAAGTAAAAAGGCTATTGGTCAGAATTGGTTAGCATTAAGATCAGAATTACTGGAACTGGGACTGGTGTCCTGTATTAGAATATTAAGGAATATTAGGATTGTGGCGAAAACTCTTACACGTAAAATATTTGACTGATCGAATATTCTTTTTTTCTGGTTTACTTGAAAGTGAAATTTGCGTGGGTATATGCACACATATATGTATATTTGTATTTGGTTTAAAATAGAGATCATACAGGGGCTTTTTAAACCTATTTTTTTTACTTAGCAATGTATCTTAGGCATATGAATAAATCATTAAATTGCCCTCTAAAGCATGGTTTTTAACAGCTCATTTGTGCTTAATGCGTCATGTTTTATTTGACAAATCCTTCTATTGTTGGGCATTAAGCTTATGAGCCCTTTTTTTGCTGTGGTGAACATAATACAATAGTGAACAGCCTTGTACTGAAATCTATGTGCATTTTTCTGCTTCTTTAGACTACAGTTTTTGGAAGGGTCCTCATTTGCATTTTTAAGGCTTTGACACATACATAACATGCATATAGGGTACTTAATGGCATCCTGGCTAACACACTAGGAATTATGCTATATTTAAACTTTTTTCTTTCTTTCTCTTCCTCCCCGCCTCCCCACCCCTCCAGTTTGGGCAAAGAGTAGAATCATTGTGTTTATTCTATTTTTCTATGATAACTAGCACTTTTCGATAAGATTTTTGCTGTTTGTTTTGTTTGGCATATTCATTTCCTTTACCAATTTTTCTAGTTTTGTGTTTGTCTTTTTCCTGGTAATTATAGTTCTTTTTATATCAAGGGTATTGGCACTTTAATACACGTTACAAATATTTTCTCCATTTTGTCTTGTAACTTTGTGATGTATTCGAGAAGATTTATTTGTAGATCTTTTTCTTGGAATTTAGTTTTCAAAATAAAAATCTCACTTTTCAAACTTTAAAGTTTCTAAGGAAACATTTTCCTAAAAGATGAATAAAAATCGATCGGACCTTGATTTTGCGTGAAATTTTTTTTTTTAGGTTTCAGATCTGCTTGCCTACTAAAACGTGCTTGGAATAATCAGCTGTCACCTTTGAATTAAGAAAGAATAGCATTTGAACTTGAAGATTTTTCAACCTCATGGTCCTAATAAATGGGAATTTTAGGTAGGATGGCCTGGAAGTTGGGTGCTCTTATTCTGAATAGCCAGGAAGTGGGGCTGGGTGTCATTTACAATCTTTCCACTCAAGTTTAAGCCTGAATACTTTTGGCATTTAGTGCTTTTTCCTTGGCACATATGATGTCTCTTTTGGGTTGATGGAGCTCTCATGCTTTAATTTCTTACTTTTGCTCCAATAGTGTATTAAAAAGTAAAACTTGAAACTTTTGCATCAAACTTAGAGAATAGCCTCAAGTGACTCTTTCTAATTATATCCTTTAGGCTTTTTCCAAAAAATGGGCTTCCCTTTGTGTTCCAGGTTTCTGGAAACACTTGTCCTAACTAGACTTTAGGGCTCATTAGTCTTGTTAACTCCTTGGGGTCATGGACGGGAACTTAATAATGTGTGTAGCACACCACAGGAAGCAGGCGCTAAGTATCCTCTGTGCGTTTCCTGGCAGTATTTTCCTTTCCATAGTTTCTAATGAGAAATGAGTCTGGCCTGGATTTTGGTCCCCCGGCTGCCTCCAGCTGGGTGTGAGTCTCTGCTCCTTCTCTGTGCCCCTCACTGCCCGCAGAGGGTGGGGCTGCAGGATTTCTAAACCATTTGTATTCTTTCTCCCACACACCTTTATTGAGCACGGTCTTCAGGCAGGGTGCTGGGTCAGACACTGGGGGACAGCCTGGAAGAAGCAGCCTGTCTGGAACTCCAGCTTGTCCATTGCCAGGTCTTTCCCTGGTTCTGAGTTCAAAGTTCTGATATCTAGTCATTTTAATCTGATTATTATCTAATCATGACCACTCAGACGTTTTGGAAAGGTTTTAGGAACTTTGGGGGTGAGCATACATAAAATAGTCTTCTCAGTTTAGTCAAACTCGACAGTGCTCATTCACATGCTAAGGCACGGTTTATTAAGGAAAAAATGGAACCATTTATGTTAACAGGGTCTGACTTATCACTGATAATTGCCATTGGGCTGTGCTTTTTTAACTTGGTCGTTTTGCCGGGAATATAAATCAGGCATTACTCCTTTAGATTCTCAGGTAATTAGGAAGATTGGTGAAGCCCCCACTTTTCTTAAATGTTTATTATCTCATTTGTAATAGGGGATTAAATATGTTACGTGAAGGAAAGGCATCGTTCAATTTTTTTTGCAACTTAAGCATGCAGGCAAAATTATTTTTAGTGACTTGTTTTACATATGTATTTATGAATTTAAAGTTTTTTTTCTAATCACAAACATGATACATGTTCATTAGTAATGTGTAAAACAGAAAAAGCCTAAAGAAATGACACCACCTACAATCTGACACCCAGGGAGGATCACAAGTAATTGTCTACATTGCCTGGCTTGCCAAATAAGTATAGTTTTTATATAAAAATAGAGATGTTCTGCTTTTCCCCCCACTTAGTAACAAATTTTGACTTTTTCCATTTCATCAGATAGTGTACTATAGAATGATTTTGTAGTATTTTATCATAAACTATTTTACTGTTATAATTTAGACAAACCTTAAATATAAATATTGAGCATTTACTTGTTCTACAGCTAAAGTGAATATAGTTATATTCATCTGTTTTCTTAGTGCAGTGATTTTATTGGATGTGTATTTTTAAAGGGATATCTGTTAAACATTTTAAAATGATTTTGACCAAAACCATCCAGCTGAAAATGTGAATAGTTCCCTGATCTTGAATTGGGAAGGAATTTGAAGCACAAAAGTGATAGAAGAAATTGCAAAAAGATATTAGATTTGACTGGAGATTTAAAAACCTTTATTTCATGTGGTGTAAACAGAATGAAAAAAAAAGTCATTTGCTTTTCCTGAGGAAGATGTTTGCAACATGACAAAGGGTTAATGTCCTTAACTTCCAAGTAGCTCTTACAAATGAATAAGAGAAAAAACAAACCTACTGAAAAAATGGATAAAAGGCACTTACAGTTCATAAGAGAACTATAGACATATGGATCAAAGAAATCAAGATTGAAACCAGATGTCATTCTTTGCATGTCAAATTTGCAAAAGTTAAAAAAAAAGAATCTAGGAATGGCAAGGTTAATAACATACAGTTTTCTTCTCTGGGGCTTTCTTTGTTGGTTTGTCACTTTTCCCAGAAGGAATTGGGAAGGCTTCCTATTTTTCATTTCTTACCAGAAAGGGAATAGCTGGCCTGTGAATTTGTCTGAGCCTGGCATCTTTTTTGAGCATAGTTCTTTGCTTCTGTAACTTTATTTGTATATTGTTGTTTGTTCAGGTTTTAAAAAAATAGTTTTCCTAGAAAAATTGCCCATTTCATCAAGATTTTCACATACAGACCTGTGCTTATTTTGCAAGTCCTTTAAAAAGTACAAACTATGAAGAAAAAGTGCAAACTATGTAAGAGCATGACAAATACATAGCATTTTGTGTTTGCCTTTGTTTTCAGAAGATGTTCCTTGTGATATTCAGCAAGTATTTTAATTTTCACTGAAAAGGTTTTTGTTTTTGTTTTAAAAATCAGGAGTGGGTGTTTTTATCAGCCTTTTTGGCATCTACTTACTGAATTGATACAGTGATTTGACTGCTCAGACTTTCTGGCCTGGGGAAAGGCCCACGGGTTATATCCTTCCTGCTTCTGAAGTGCTAGCGTCCCTTTCTAAGGAAATTGTAAAATACAAAAATGACAACTCTGTATTATTTCCCCCTAAATATTTTAGGGAATGTTTTTTCTCTGTAAAATCAAAGTCTGGGAACCACAGCATGTAGTACATTTACAAACGCAAATTAAGAAACAGCAGAAGCACTGCGACAGTTTCTTATAAGTTTGGAGCGACCTTTCTTGGGGAAAGCCAGGTGGTGTGTCATTGTGCTCCATGTGACGGGTCCTCTGACTTCCTTACGGGGCGGGTGGCGGCGGCGATGGTGATGGTGCTGGGCTTTGACCTCAGCCCTGTCGCCTTGTGTGTGAAGAGCAGGTTTTCGTGTTTCTAGAGTGTGGTGGAACATATGAGGGGGAGGGGTGTTCCACTGGTGCTGTGACGGAAGTTCAAGGATGCTCACTGATAACTCAGGCTTTGTTGTTAATTCTTTCCTCAAAAATACATTTGCATTTTTCCAATATTAGAACTTCTGACCCAATTCTTTGTTTTAGTCTGCAATAGAAAGCCCTTCCTTCCAAACATTCATCTTACTAATCACCTTAAAAATATATTTTCCAGAAATAAATGTGCACCATCTATGACTTTCACTTGCCCTTTCAGAAGTTTTCTATGATTTGTAGCTAAAATGATATTTCGTTAATTTGCAGCTTTGCCCTCATGAAAACTTTTGTTAAAAAATTAATATATTTTTAGCTCTTTAAAGGATTTATAAAAGAAGCATATGTGCGTTGGAATATAAGTATAACTTGTCAGGATGTATAAAGCAAAATTTGAAAGTCACACCAGCTCTGTTATCCACTACACTTCAAGGCCATTTGATATTTATCCTTTTTAACCCTTTTCTTTGACCACAAATATGTACTATATAATTATACTTTTAATAAAAGTGGGATTATACTATGCATATTGTGCAACTTGTGGTTTTAAAAGAACAATGTATAGGATTAGAATTTAACCATAAATAAGCCGTTCTTTTAAAGCTTTTCTTTTACTTTTTTTCATGTTCTTTCCATTATTCCTCTTGACTAATCTTTACTGATGGATGTCACCTTAGGGCCTCCCTTATGACTTTGTAAATTTTTAATAAATACAGCTTAAAATAGATTGGTTATGAAGATTTTATCTTGAGAAATAAATTATCTTTTTTTTGCATTGCATGTAAAAATGTTTTAGAAAGAGAAAAACACAATTTCTTTATTCATATCCTATTATTTAAAATGAGTAATGATATTTTTTGTCCTAAATAGTTTCTTTATAATGGCAGGCCAGGCTCCTGACTGGTGTCTTGCTGGCTGTTCAGAGAGAGCTGCCAGAGTCAAGCTCTGGGTTTTTATTTTAATTATGAAATGTATTCATAGGTGCAAGAGTGTATAAAACACTCTTGTGTAATAAAGGTGCAAGGGTATAATAAACAATTAAATGAACGTGTGTACCTGTTGATAACCCAGCTTAAATAGAATGTGACCCAGCTTTTTTGGAAGCACTCCTCAATATATTAATATACCCACCTCCATATATTTAAGAGGCTTTAAAAGGTGATTTTTGAGTAATTTAATCTTTGCTTTCCCCTCAAGTAGAGTACCTTCAGTTTTTTCTGGCAGCAGCACTGGAGGCAATGTAGAGTTACAATTAGAAGTGAGGGCTCTGCTGCTGTATTCCTAATGGTCTTTGTTACCTGTGCTGTCACATCTCTTAGAAGCTCCAGGACTTGACCAGGGGGCCTCACCGCTCTTGGGTTTTCTTACCTGTAAAGCATGAGCCCAGTGGTTCCCAAGGGTTGTGGTGAAGATGAAGTTATGCACATATGATGTGTATGTAGCCCAATGCCTGGCACACAGAACTAAAAAAAGTCCTTAAATTTTTTTTTAAATCAAGGCCCTGTGCTAGGCAATGTGGAACTAAAAAATTGTCAAGGAATAAAACCCAACTGCATGTAAAATTACGTTTTCTAGATGTTCTCAAATACCATTTTCCAAAATATTTTGTGCAGAGAGTTGATTTTTAAGGGACCAAAGGCGCAGTCTGTGATCCTGCCCAGGAATGGGCTGGGACCTTGGAAATGTTCCTTAGGAATGAAGTAATAGAGAAAGTTCTAGGATTGGGCACGGAGGAGCGTGATGTAGACACCATTCATGCGGCGTGCCTCCTGCTAGGTTATCTTTACTCTATTTTTACTTAACCATTTGTTTTTCTCTAGCTAGGTCTTGACTCGCTAACTGGGATTCCCTGTGTGGATTCAAGCTTGGACCTCGACAGCGTAAGGAAATGGAGCTCAGAGGTGTATAACAGAAAGCATATGGACAGGTCCACGTCCTGGCATTTAGGTGCGTATGAAACAGTATTTCTCGTTCTGCGTTTTCATGATAGAGTTGTGCTGACAGCTTGTAGTCTTGTAGGGTTAGAACTCATTTGTGCTTGACGTCACCCTTTGCACAAATCAGCAACAGTCTAAACGCAGTCCTGGGAATAATTGTTAGGTTAATGCTAATGAAAAGGTAATGAACTTCTTTAGGCCACATTCCACATAGATTAAACCAGAAAACAAACAGGCACAATCTTGCCACTTATCCTGATAACAAGGTAGGAGGTAAATATTCATTTTTCTTATCAGCAAACTTTTGAGTAGGTCCTGCTGTCGGTACTCCTGGTCAGGGTCACAGTTATGAGTCCTGTGTGTACAGAGATTTAAGATGTGTTCCCTCACTGTTTTTCAAACATTCTACAATTTAAGCAGCGACACTAAGTACATGTACGTTACTAAGGCACACATTCTTTTTTCTTTCTTCCTTTCCTCCTACTCTCTTCCTCATCCCAAAGCTTGATGGGCATTTTGCTTATTTTAATTTTTTCGCTATTATAAACAATACTGTAGTGAAATTTCTTGTACATATCTTGGGGAGAATATCCATAGGTAAATTCCTGGCAACAAAATTGTTGGGCATAGTCATAAGGTTTTTCAGTTTTTAAATTTTGATAGATATTGGCAAATTGTCCTGCAGAGAAGCTGCAAGAATTTGCACTCTTACTGATAAACATTTTCTCAAACACTTTATCTTGTCAAAACTAAATTTATTCAATATAGTGGGTGTAACATGGTATTATGTCAGTGTTATTTTTAGTTGCTTTTAATTTACTTACAATAAAATTCACCGTTTAGGATTACAGCTGTAAGTGCTTTCACAAATGCTTGGAGCGGATCATTCCTTTTAAAAAAATATTTCATTTTTTAATGAAGTATATGCTTGCAATTTAAAAAGATAAATAGAACTCGGGAAATTCCAAAAATTGGGAAGAAGAAAATGTTCTTGATCCCACCAACTAATGATATCACTGTGAACATTTTTGTGTAAGTCTTTCACTTTTTTGTTTTCTATGTGTAGCCTTTTTTTCCCTTAGGTTAGCATCATCAAATTATATGCGTTGCATTCTTAAAAGTTATATTTATTAATGATGAGGGAGGTGAGGGGAAGACAATTTTATCTAGGAATAGCTGCAAAATGCACGGTCTCCCAACTCTCAGACTTTTAGTTACCACCTTTATATTTCAATTCACTTATATCTCTCTCCTCTATTCTTTCACAGAGCTTCTCTCTCACATCTCTGGTGGTCTTTAGTAGGCACTTGTCAAACATACATGGCATGACCAGCTCAAATTCAGCGGGTCCAGACCTCAGTCATTACTTGCCCATTTCCTTACTTATTTCTGAAGGGGACACTCTTGTTCTTTTTAAGAGCTAATCTTTGATACCAAGTCTCTAAGTATTCTTTTTCGTTGACATTGCTGCTTCTGTCCATCTTTTTTTCTCGTTGTTGCTTTTATCGTCCCAGTTGCCAAGATCCGTACACTTGGATTAACACAGTAGTTTCTTGATCTTTCATCTTGAGATCGTCCAGCAGTAGAATCTTTCTGTTCTCATCACCGGCTCAGAAACTCATGTTTCCTAAAGTTATGTCGCATTTGCATTGGACTTTTGAGAGTCCTTTGCCCCCTTTAGGGGTTTCTTCCTCCACCCTCCACAATATGCTCTGGGCTCCATGGTGGCCTCTGGACTTCATGGTGGCCTCCCATTCAAGACTCTCTGTCCTTCAAGGCTGACCCGAATGTCATTTCTGACCATTTCAAGCCTTGTTGAGTTCCTGTTTCTCTGAGCTCTCGTGCACAGTTCGATCATTAGCACGTGTCTAATCCCCCAGTTGTCCTGGCCTGTCCAGTTAGACGGTCAGTTGCTTCATGTCACTCCGTTTCCATCTTAATGTTCAGACTGTTGTGGCAGTGCATGAAACTGGCCGAATGATTGGTTTATTCCATTTTCTTTGACACAGCAGTATAGATCCCCAAATGTTAATCTCTTACTAAACAGAAAAGAGAAAGCTTGCTAGTTAGCATCTTTTGTCTTTGTTAACAAGGATATACAGGCGATAGTTCACTGCCTGGGCATTCATACCTGAGAACAGCAGCTCTGTCCAGTACCTGGGACCTGCAGACCATGGTCCTGGTTGTGATACAGGCTCATTTTAGAAGTGATCCACATATGCAGAGGGACGCGGATATAAACTGGATCAAAAACTTTGAGTAGTGAGGAAAAATGTCTATTTTATTGGTGGCTGATTTACGAAAGGCTCTCTGGTAATTCTTGTGTTTTCGGTTTATAGACTGTGCTGTTGACGTCAGCATCCCACTTTCTCATGACTAAAACATGTTATATAGAAATGCTGTGTTGTTTATAGTTGTCGTTTATAGCAACAAGAGAATTAAATATTTACAGGAACAATTGGGTAGTTTCAAAACCCTATGTAAACACTAATGATCAGAGCTTATAAAGAAGGTAAGGAAGAGTTGTGTAACAGTTACTGCGAAAGTGATTTTAAGCATATTAGACCAATTCCAGCCTTTTCAGTTGATTTTAAAATCAATGTGTCAGTGTTGAATTAAGACCAGATGTTTATAAATTGTCTGAGTTGTTCTCTGACTTTCTGTTTGGTATGGGAAAATCTCAGTAAATCTGTCCTATTTCTTCTAATGATAATTCTTTTTAAGTACAGGTATTACTTCGTTTTAGGTTTGCCATACAGGACCAGAACCTTCAAGTCAGTAGTGAGAAAGCCTGTCTGGTTTTGAGTAGTGTTTACTCTTGGATGGACCTTCTGTTTTCATTAGATTTCTTGCTGCTTCCGAGCTTCCGGCAAAGAGCCTCAGCTCCCCTCATGACTTTTCAGCTTGTGCTTGTTAGCACATGAATTTCTGCTTTGGCCTTTTTCACATCTGGCTCCCTCTCTCCTTCTCCCAGTGCTGTGACTGTGAGAAATTAGGTTATGGCACCTGCTCCCCTCCATCAGTGCAGGCTGCAGAGCTGATTGTGTAAGATAGTAATACAGAGTTTGTTCCGATGTTTGGACTAAGATATATGGCCTTGCCTGTGTTGTGTGTATGTGAGTTTGTGAAGTCAAAGTATCAGAACACATTCTTTGGGTGGAGTCTGGTTATGATTTACTTTTCTTTTTCCTCATATACACTGTTTTTAGACCAGTTCTGCCCAATACAGTTATATTAAAAAAAAATCACATATAATTTTTTAATTGCTGTATTAATTAAAGGAAAAAATAAACAGGTAAAATTAATTTTTAGTAGTATATTTTATAATCTAATATATAAAAATATCACTTCAAGTAATCAACATAAAAATTATTAATGAGATATTTTACTTTTTTTCCCCCATGGTAAGTAACTCTTTGAAGTCTGGTGTGTACTTTATACTTACAGCACATCCCAGTTGGCTGTACCACATATCAGGTGCTCAGTAGTCACGTGGGGCAGTGGCACAGCTCAGGGCCTACATTGCTTTATTGCTGCTGAGTAGTATGTTCTCAGCTTGTAAGCTTCTAGATTTTGGGGTATTTCATAATGTAAACCACTTCCATTCACGAACTGCATAATAAATGTATACTCACAGTCAAATGATGCTTCTGTCAGCTTCCCCTTTCTCATTTTTTTCCTGTTAAATCGAGAGGTTTCTTGTTGCCTGGAAATGCTTCTGAACCAGTTCAACAGGTAAATTGATTGGTAGGCAGTATTTCTAGATGTTACTTTCCTGGCTCAAGAAGAAAAAAAAATTTAACATTTTAAATGTATACATATATATATATATAATTTTTTAAAAGTCATTTTCTTTTTTTACCCAAGAATCACAAGTGTGTTTTGTAGCTTGTAATTGTAGACACGTTAAAGTTAAGAGTCCAATGAATATTTCTCATTTTTTTAAAAAATAAAGAATGGATTTAAAAAATAAAGAATAGGAAAATGTGAAGAAGTACAGTACTTTTGTCAGATAAAAATGGCCTTTGGTAGAGAGTAAAAGGATATGAAGAAATACAGAAAAATCAGGAGTCCCTAAGCACAGTAGGTTCACAGAGCATCGAGAGTGCCTATCTTCGGCCACACCTCCAGTTTCCTTAGTTACTCAGGTGCCGGCGGCAAGACCTCGGAAACGGGCCTTGAGTGTGTGTTTTCGGAGGAGCGCTGACCCAGCCTGCTGCTGCTTTGGAGTGCGTTGACTACATCCATGTGGTGCGTTCAGTTTTGTTTTGTTTTGTTTTGTTTACCTCCCACTGGTTTTGAGTGCAGCATATTCTCCTAGTTTGTTTATTTCAGTATCATCCTTAGGCTTTAAAGATTAAAATGATATATACACATTGTAGAAAAATAAGAGAAAAAGCCACTTATAATCCTATTCCCTGTAGATATTCACTTGCAATTTTGGTATTTTTCCTTCAGTGTGTATGTGTATGTGTATGTGTATGTGTGTGTGTGTGTGTGTGTGTGTGTGTACACACTACAATGAGATTATTGCGTATGCTTTGTAATCTGCCTTTTCCTCCACTCAGTGGTCCACTCACTACATTTCCATGTCAGTGAGTACTTCTATTAACAATTTTTTAATCCCCACAATATTTTGTTAGAAGCATGTACCCACAGCTTACCCCACCAGTTTTCTATTTTTAGACATTAATATTTTTTCCCTCCAGTTCGGGATTATTCTAAGCACTATTTTAGTCAACATTCTCATAATGAAAAATCTAGCCTACTTTAATTACTCTTTTTATGATAAATTTCTTAAGAGTAGAATTGTTGGGTCAAAGTTTATGTGTATTTTTAGCTTTTGATTAATGGTGTTAAATGACCATCTAGAAATGTTCAATTGTTATTCCTATAAGCAGTATATATATAAGTGCCTGTCTGCTAAAGGGACATTAAAAAAATTATTCAGTAATCTTATGATTTGTTGAATGAATTACAAATGATACATTTTAATTTTATTTACACTCTTTTGGATTTTTCACATTTTTTACCAGAAAGCTTATACATGATTATGTTACCATTAGCAAGACAGAATAACATCAAAAAAAAAAAAGGAATCTTGATAGCATTAGGAATTCTTACAGCCAAGCAGACTACGTTTATGTATGTGCGGCTAAGGTGTCTTGAAACCAATACTCCAGAGAACCTGCCTTCCTGAACTGGTGGTGGCCCACTGGATATATTTTTAGGCCTTCCCTTCACTCTGAAATCTTATTTTCTGCTAGTCAAAACTTAGGAACCAAATAGATTCAGAAATGTGTGGACTCCTCACTGCAAGAACTCAAGAACAGCATAAATTTGAATAAAGAAGGATACTTGGTATAAATTGTGGTCATTGCTTTGGAGGGATCAGCAAAGGCAGGTGAGCAATTTGATTTGGATTTTGAAGGGTCTGGAAAGCAGTTGCTGAGGAACTGATAGTTTAAACAAGGATCTGAAATATGAGCAGGAATTCTCCTATGTTACAGCATTCCAGGTAGAGAGAGTAACAGGCTGTGTTCTCCAGCCTTAGTTCCACCATGCCTGTCATTACTGAAGTCTGTGCCGATCTGCAGTATCCACTTCCCTTTACTTTTTTGCCACCACCTACCAGCCTCTCGGCCATTCCTGATGTTCCTTGGGAACGTTGGTATATGGCTCGCTACTTTTCTTTCCACTGTGTCTTCTAACATTATCTCTAAGCTGTTGGCTCTTCCAGTCTGCAGACCTTACTGTCTCTTTACGTGATCTTTCCCAGAGAGTTTTACTTCCAGTTCATGTCAGCTTTCCTGGGCCTTGTCATCTCCCAGATGGCACTTTTGATATCTTGAGCTTGGAGAATCTCCTGTGCCCACATCCTTTCTTTCCTAATTCTCTTTTGTTCTCTTCCAGTGGCCCTTGTTCCTTGGGCATTTAGGTGTTCTCTGGCTTCTGTTTGCCTTTCTAGCCCTTTTTAACTCCTGTGGACTCCACAGGGAGTCACGTGACTGTCATCTTATCAGTATCATGATTTCCTTACTCTGAGTTGGCCCCATAACTTGCCAACTGTCCTCAGTGGCACAGTCCTACTATTTAATTGTGTGTGTGTGTGTGTGTGTGTGTGTGTGAGAGAGAGAGAGAGAGAGAGAGAGAGAGAGAGAGAGAGAGAGAGAGAGAGAGTGAGTTGTACTTGCTGGAGAGAAACCAGATATCAAGGTGACTTCTTTGTTACCATTTACAGGTTCTGGGTTCAGTTAGACCCTTGACTTTTTTCCTCTTTATGTCATTGTTTCTACTCATCCTTTCCCCAGTCTCATCCTCAGTCTCCTCCTCTTTCACCATGACCTCCACTTAGTTCATGAAGAAAATAAGTCATCAGATAACTGCCCCCTCAACTTCTTGCCCTACTACCTCATTCAGTATTGAGAAACAGTAACTATCTATACACATCTCTGCCCACTTTATTCCACAGAGGATATGAGGCAATCACTACAGATGGTCTGTGCAGAGCTGTTATAACAGATTCTAAATGTTTTCCTACCAGGGTTACAAGAGAACAGCTGATTGCTTCCTGAGGCATGGTTAAGACTTCTGATCTCTGGTTTATGGAGATAGGTTCGTGCGTCAGAATTGGCACAGCCCTTGGAGAGGGTCAGGTTAAATCACCTCCCCAGGTGGCATTGCTCATCCCTGGCACAGTCAGGGCTGGAATCTTTATCAGTGGCCTTTCCTTATCTTAAATAAAAATACGTTAGGTAGATTTTTTTTTTCCCCTGGGGGAGGCAGGATTGGAATTGAAGAGACAATAAATTTATTTGTAGTTAACAAAGTAAGGTAATGGATGTATGTGGAACAAAATCTGAAAGGAACACGAGGACAGACATTTGACCGCAGTCCCCCTCTCTGGAGGCAACCACTTTTACAGGTTTTTGTGTTTGTTTTTTTTGTATCCTTCCAGAGATTGTCTTTGTCAAAAGGTTGTTTTTAGTTATGAAAATTCAAATATAAAGAAAATGAAAGCATGAACCACTCATATATCAGATAACCAGGTCTAATCTAAACATGTCATCTTAGCTTTAGGATTTAAAAAACAAAACAAAACAAAACATTTTAGATGCCCACTTTATATCTTTTGCTCACCTTATTTCCCTCCCTCTCTCTCCCAGAGATAAATTTGTAGTCCACATTTTTACTTTTGTATTACATGTTTATATATCCATAAACTCATACAATATTGACTGCATGATTTAAAACCTTAAAATATCTCATGTGGTGTTTTTTATAATCTACTTGCTCTATCAAGAATATATTTTCAAGTCATTTTGACCTAAGTGGTTAGAATGAATTTGTTTTAACTGCTCTGTTTTTTTTCTACTGTTGAAACATACCAGAACTTACATGTATTCATATTGGTGCGTTGGTTGGGTACTATTAAAAACTGGGTGGAATATGCTGAGAAATGGCATTGCTGAGTCATAGTGCACATACATCTTTGGCCTTCTTGTTGTTACCAAAGTGTTTCCCTAAGTATTTGAACTGATTTACATTTCTGGAAAAAGAGTTTATCCACAGCTTTACCAACACTTGGTATTATTATTGAACTCTTATTCTGGCCTTATCTGAGGGGTGTTAAAAGGTGCCTTGTTTTAAAAAGGGATATGTCACAGTTTGTTTATCCATTCACTAGTTAAAGGTGAATGTTTCCAGGTTTTGGCTATTGTAAATAAAGCCACTATCAACATTTATATACAGATTTTTATTTGAATGTAAGTTTTTATTTCTCCAGGTAGATAACCCGGAGTAATATTGCTGGTAAATGTGTATGTTTTAACTTTATAAGAAATGGCCAAACCTGTTTTCCAAAGTATGTAAAAGGTCATTCCCTTTTACATACTCACCAGGTGTAAATGAGAGTTCCAGTTGCTCTGTGTCATTTTTAGTGCTTGGTTTTGAGCAGTTTTCCCTTTTCAGTCATTCTAATAGGTATGTCACATTTTTTTTAACTCAAAGAATTAAAATTAAAAATGGATTCTATTTTTAAATGATTTAAAGCAGTTGATTTTTGCTCTTCTTGGTCTTGAATGATCTTTTTTCTCCTTTAACTCAAAATTAGAGCATTGTATTAGAGTACCAAATAATGATAAAAGGTGAAAAAGAACAACATAGCATTTGCAGGCTGCTGGCTAATAAATTGGATAAATGTATTTTTCTTGCTGTTATCAAAGTTCAGTAAGTTATGGAATCTTTGATTTATTGGTTGGACGTTTTGTTTTATTTCTGAAAAATATGTATTAAAACTTTACAGCAAAAGAGTATTGAGTCCACATTTAAATGACGTCCACATACTTATGTAATTATTCCCCCCTCTAGGCTTTCAATAAGATTTAATTTGAGGATGTTTGTTCTATTACTAAAAACAGAAGTACAGAAACCGCAGATGTAGGCTGATGCCTTTACTTTATAGTGCAAGATATTTGAGGCCCACTGGGTAATGACTTTCTTGCACTTAAAATGCCAAGCCTGGTCTGTAGCGTGTGGTTCCAGATTCCCAGTACAGTGCAATTTTTCCACTGTCCCTTGTATTCTTCTGCATGGTGCTGACCAGGACACACTGTCATGTGAACTTTGAGTTCAAAGGATACGGTTTTCACAATGGATTTACTTCCAGTGCTGATAAACTAGTTTTTACTTTCTTTGCTGGATTATGGCATGTGCTGTCAACACATTCCGTGTTGTGCTTTGAGGTTATGAATGAGCGGTCATCCTTTACGTGTCTGCCAGAAAAGCCAGTTTAATAAGTCTTTGATAGTAAAGGTGAACAGCGCATTTATTCATCTCACCAAGATGTTTATCTCTTTTCATGATCCTTCCATTCGAAGGAAAATAACCTTCAGCTAGGTTTGAAATATGTACTGATACATTTCCTTTTGAAAATCTAGTAACTGAGGGTATTCTAAATGTGTTATCTTGCCACATTTTCTTTTTGTTGTTGTTGTTTTGCTTTTTAGGGTATAGTTTTGGCTGTTTTAGTATACCCATGTATGAAAGAGAGGCTCCTTATGTTATATGATTTTTTTTTTCTTATTGTTTCACCATTCTAGGATATTGATTGATTTATTATCATGGCTCAAGGTGGTTCCAGCAGCCAGGAAGAGGGAACAGAGGGGGCATGCTTACTTCCACTCACATCCTGTTGGCCAAAACTTAGTCACATGGCCACACCTAGCTGCAGAGGAGGCTGAGAAATGTGTGCCCAGATTAAAATCAAGAGTTTTTATTATGTTAATTGTTAGTTAATTGAATGAGAGAGGACTCTTAGAGACAGCTGGTGATCTCTGATACTTTTAATCAAATAGAGAGGTTGCCATGTGAATCAAAACAGCGCATTGTCAGAAATAAGTTGGATTTGAAATGGAAATGTATTTTAATTCTACTTTTCTATATGTTTGAAATTTCCCAAAAGTTTTTTAAAAACTTTTTTTTTTTTTAGTTTCAAGTATATACTACATTGTCTAGACATTTATATAGTTTATGAAACAATCCCCCTGATTACTCTCTCTTCCCTCTGGCTCTACACATAACCATGACCTTACTGCTGCCTGCATTCCCTATGTCGTGCTTCCTGTTCCCATGACCCTCTATCAATTACTAATTTGTACTTTAACCCTTCACTGCTTCCTCCCAGCCTCCCCCACCCCTCTCCCCTCTGGCAGTCAGACAGAGATACATACCATTTGACTTATTTCACTGATGTGTGGAATCTAAGGAACAGAAAAACAATTTTATAATATTTCATAATTTCTTACCTTTATCGAGCCCTGTTTAAATATTATAACACCAGAGGGCACTGTTAATACATTTGCTTTTAGTGTTTATAAAATTTGATTTGCCCCCAGGTCGGCTTATTACAGAGTCAGAGTAGTTTTTGTTCATCTGATAATCCTAAACCTCCTTTGTTGATTTACAGTGCCCTCACTGTTGTGAAACTGAAATGTCAATGTGTAACATTTATTTGGAAAGGGAGAAATAATTACTAAATGTGTAAGTTTTTTTTTCCCCCCCAAAAACAGGTTAGATTTTCTTTAAAGGGAAACCATAAATGAGAGATTACATTAATCAAAGTAGATATTTTAAAATGTGTAATTATTTCTTCAGAATTAAACTTTTTTTAGTATTTGGCCAAGTTTAGCCTTTCAGTTGTTTTGCTTTGTTTTGTGGCCTAAATTTACTAACCTTTTGTAGGTACTAAGAATTGAGCTACTCCTAATTTTGCTTCCTAGTACAACAGGAGGGGCATAAATAAAACTTAGAAATCAGATGAAAACAAAGAAAACACAATTATAATCCCCCTTGGTAGAGATAACCACTGTACATTGCTCGGTGCAATACTGTCTGCTTTCTTATCACCCCTGCAAATGTGTGTTTACACCACTCTAAAAAAGAGGGCACTGTGTGAGTTAATGCTACTGCATAGGATGTTTCTTTTCTATGTTCAGTTTGTAACTGGCTCCTTTCCTGGAATATCTTATTTTAGTGCTTTTTTTTTTTTTAAAAACTAATTTTCTGGGTAGACAGACCTGTAAATAATTATTTTGTCTTCTCTTTTCCATTATTTGAACTTTAAAATATTTTTCTTATTGGATTAGAACTTCAAGAACAGTATTCTATAATGGAGGTACTCAGACTCCCTTCTGTTTCTGGCTTTAGTGGGCCCTTTCTGAATTTTTTAGGGTGTAAGTATCTCATTGGTTATTGAAATGAGATAGAGGTTCTTTCTGAGGACATTTTACTTCTGTGTCAGAATGCACTGAAGGCTTTATTCAAAAGCTGATGTTGAGTTTTATCAGATGCTTTTTTGGTTTCTGTCGACCTTACATTTTTTTCTTCCTTCTACCTGTTGATGTAAGTTATAATACTAGCTTTTTTACTTGTGCTTTGTCAAGGTTGGGATCTGGATTATGCTAGATATTTTAAATGATTGACAAGATTTTTGTCTTTTCCCAGTGCTTTGGAGTTGTCCAAGTAGCATAGGAAGTGACTATCCCTTAAGGCTTGGAGATATTTACCTGGGAAGCTGCCTGGGCCCTGTGAGGTTTAAATGGAGGGTCTCTATTCGCTGTGGCCTTGGGAGGTTTGTTTAAGTGCCTTCTTGGCTGTATTTATCAAATTATCAATTGTGCTGCTTATTTCCTAGCTAAATTCTCTCTTTCTCTCTTTAATTTCTTTTTACTTTCTTCATTTTGTAACTTATTCTTTGTTGTTTAAATTAAGGGTGTTTTTTACAGTTTCAGTTTCACCTATGACCCAACAGTTATTTGGGAGAAAGTTTGAAAATTTTGAAGTTGTTAGACTTTCTTGTTGATAATTATTTTTTAAATCTTTTTGGCATTATGGTCAGACAATGAGAAATATAAATGTTTCCTTTTTTTGGTGGGGGTTGAAATTTTCATTTGGCATGATGGTCAGTTTTCACAAATGCTTTTTAGTCATTGTAAATAAAGCTATTTTCTGTGGGGGTGCAGCGTCTGATACCTATTATATTAACCTTATTAGTTACGTTGGTCAGATTCTCTGATCGATACAAACTCCAGCCTGTGCTCATAGCCCTCCACCCTCTTGCTCCCCCACTCCCCATCTACTTAGAGACAGACAGATATATATATATGGAGTGTTGATCATTTTGTCTATATTGCTAACCATTGTGTACCATATTTCAGTGAAATAATGTTTAGAACATAAAAATTGTCATATTTCTATTGTGAATTTTGTACTTTGGCAATGTAAAATGACCTTTTCTTCATTTAATATTTTCTGGCATAAATTCCATTGTATCTGTCATTTAAAAAATAACAGTAAAGCAGCATTAATGTTGCTTTATTTTTGTTTCATTTTGTTAAAGGTCTATCTTTGGGCATTTATTTTTTTGACACATCTGAGAATATTTTTAATAAAATGAATTTAACTAATTTGCAAATTTAGTTTTAGTCTGTAGTCTTTCTCAAATTCTAATAGTTCTTTCCTTTAAGTAAAAAACATTTTTTAAAAAAGACCTGTTTCTCCAGTTGTCAGAGCTAAGATCTAATGGTATTTTTCCATTCCTGTCTGAAAGGCCTTACTTAGCATCTTCCTATTCCTAATCTTCAGTCTTTATTTGACATACTCTTGTTTAATCTGCTTTGTTATTAATTACATTTTTAACATTGCATAGCATATGCTTAGAGAATAATTTGATACATGCATTTTGTTTTATACCTGGATTTATGTTCCTCATTTAGTTTAGTTCTGATCATGGTTTTGGTTGACATTCAATATTAGCAGCCTTGTATATTGATGGTCTTTCTGAATCTTGCCTCTTATGAGTTTAGAATAAGGCCTCAAGCTTTTTTTCTTTCTCAGCCCATGCGTATCTGAGATTGCAGTTTTTGGCTTACCCACATGAAGTGCAACTTGTCAGGGTATAAAATTCTTTGGGAAAACTTTTACTTCACTTCTTTATATATC
The DNA here is from genome assembly GCF_902729225.1 of Pteropus medius. Lineage (NCBI taxonomy): Eukaryota > Metazoa > Chordata > Mammalia > Chiroptera > Pteropodidae > Pteropus > Pteropus medius. The sequence continues at coordinate 2,459,687 of NW_024342471.1, forward strand.
TGCATTTTCTGTTGACTTATTGCATTTAATGCTGCCTTGGAAAATCCTGGGGGCATATCTTAATTATTACTACTATTTTCTCCTCCTTGAATATTTGTCTTTTTTTATCCTGTAGTTAAAAATTATTTTGCCAGAATTTGTCCAAGTATAGCTTTCTTCTCTCTGATTTTGCATGACTCTGGTGTGCCCTTGTAATCTCTATATTCAGATTTTTATCTCAGGATAGTTGTTTTTCATTCTACATCTTTTGTTTCTTTAAGTCTGTTTCATTTGTTCTTTATAGCAAGGTTTTATTGAGATACAATTCATATACCATAAAGTTTTCCCATTTAAAGCATATAGTTCAGTGGCTCCTAGTAAATCAGACTTGTGTAAACATCACCACAATCAAATTTTAGGACTTTTTCTTCATCCCATAAAGAAACCCCAAACCCTTAATAATCACTTCCCATTCCTGTCTCCCATTTCCACCCCAGCCCGGGGCAACCACTAATCTACGTTCTCTTTCTATAGATTTGCCTCTTCTGGACATCTCATTATAAATGGAATCATGCAACACGACTGGCTTCTTCGTTCTTTTTATTTTTAGGTCCAGTTAATAAACATGGATCATTCATGTCTTGGCTTTGCTCTTTTCTTTTTTCCCTCCCTGGTTCTCATCTCTGAACTAGAATTGCCTTTTTGGTAATGACTCTGGCAACACCAGAGTTTATCGAGCTTGTCAATTTTTTACCTCCACCTTTCAGTTTTTTTTTACTATTTTCTGCAGTTTCACTTCTCTTTGTTTCTAAGCTAATTTTGTGCTTTGACTTTTCCTTAGAATTCTTTCCAACCCCAGCTTGTCGTCTCTTGATTTAGGTCCATTTTCTTCATCGAATTGTCGATCCTATTTCTTTTTTCTAATTTTCTTTCAGTACCAACTGTTTTGTTTTGTTTGTATTTTATTCTTTTCTCCTTTGTTCCAAATTAAAGTTTTCTTTTGGTCCCTGCAGTAGAAACTTTCTGAGGTTAGCGTCTTCACAGAACATCCTGAGTACAGTTTTTGTGTTCACGATATAGAAACTGGGAGTATTTTTTCCATAGGCTGCATGCTAGATTTTTCCTCTTGACTCACCTCGGAGCAGTGGGTGTTCTGGTCTACCTGGGCGTGTTGACCTGATGGCTTGGGTGTGTCATGTGTTACCTGTGTTCTGGGAACTTGTGGTAGTGAATCTCCTGCTCTTGGACAGTTAAAGCATTTGGCTCCCATCCTTCTCCTCAGCCTCTACTGTGGCTTCTCCTGTCAAATTGTATCTTCCTCTTATGCTCACTGCTGATTTCCTTAAGATTATTCATGCATAAGTAACACTTAGAGTTCCTTTTCTTCAAGAGTTTTCCTGGTTCCTCTTCTGCCTTTATCCCAGAGACCCCACCTCTCCCAAGATGTGTTTTGCTGCTGCCGGTAGATGCCCCTTCTCCCTGCCTGTTTCTCATCTGAGCCTCATGGTCCCGTCTGAATTTGGGAAGTGCAGTCTGGTGTTGGGGAGATGGAGGCAGAGATTGGCCTTTGCATAGAACATCCCGAGGGGCAGAGGTGCCCCCTGCCCAGGTTTCTGGCAGGCTCTGGGTTAGAGTCAGAACTAGAATGGACAAAGTCTGACTGGGTGTGACTTCTTCCCTCTTACTGACACTAGGTTGTCAGAGTGTGTTTGCCTTTTTTGTATGTCTTCATGGGCACTTTCACTATTCAATGGGGCCTCTGCAGCTGGCACCTGTATCCCAAATGCCACTTCTAACTGGGCTCCAGCAGTTAGCTCTTAATTAATATTAGTGATGTGTTGGCTTTGCCTATCATTTAATGAAGAGATCATACCTTGAGATCTATTTTTAATCTCTGAAAGTCTTTGAGCTTTGAAAACAATTGTCTTTGGGCCCCCAGTTGGGGAAATAAAAAATTACCAGGGAGTAAAATTAATCCACCTTTGCACTGAAGCTGAAAGCAATGTGGGTGGACTTGTTCATCTGAAAGGAAGGATTTGGAAGGGTAGGCTTCAGTTGCTCTTATTTGTGTAGGTTTGAGAAATGTAATCTCAGCAGCTGCTTGGTTTCCACAGTGGAATATCCAGCCTACCATGTAGATACATAGACACGGCAAGCAGGCCGTGCTGGAGGCATGCAATAGCCGTTTGTAACCAGGTGGTGGCTGTTGTGTAACACATGTAGAAGGCATTTCTGACTAGGTGGTGTGGTTATACAATTTCGGCGAGCCTGTGGGTTATAAAAGCTGAAATTCCTTCAGCACTTGAAGTGGCTCATGCTGAGCATTGGGATGGTCCCAGCCTCGCACAGACGCCAGAATTGGTGGGTGGGGCACTGATTAAAGAATATTTTTGTTGATAGGGTAAGATTTCATTCCGCAGGTAAGACCATTTATTTCTTGGTACATAAGCTCTGCTTTGGGGAATTTGTGTCTCTGTGTCTGTATGTGTCTATGTCCGTGTGCGCATCTGGGTCTGCGGGTGTCTGTGTGTGTGTATCTGTGACCGTGTGTGCTTCTGTCTGTGAGCATGTGTCTGGTTTTCTGTGAACATATGACTGTGCATGTGTGTCTGTGTAGGTAGTTGGTTGAGGAGCCTGTGGCTCCAGTTTGCCCAGCTGGGTTACCAGAAAATCTCTAAAGTCCCTCTCAGTGCTGTCAGACATTATTAAATTTTAATAACAGAACATTAACATTTATGCCACTCTTAGAAGGCATTGCCTTCATTAAACAAGTGAGAAAGAATGATGATAAATGCCTGATCTACAATTAAAATGTTAGATTTAGTGTTTTTCAGGTGTTCATCTACTTTATTTTCTGAGTGAGCTCCAGTCCTGAGACTTCCAAGGCTCTGTGTGTACTTTTATGTTTTCTTTTATACAGAATTTTAGGGGGTTGAGGAAAAGTAAGTACACAGGCAAAAAAGGAACACAGATTAAACAAACTTCATGGAGAGTCTGGAGGCCCTTTTAGCTGAATACATCTTTTTTTAATCCTTTTAAGGTTTTTAGGTTGTAAAAATGTCAGGTTCATTAGAAAAAGCAGTAAATCTGTGGCATAGGATTCTAAGTGATTGCAGTCTCTGTATTGACTATTGAATGGGTGTGTGTATGTGTATATATATATATATTTTTTTTTGGTTAGGAAGAACATGCTCCTTTGCAGAAAAATGATGTATAACATTCTCACAGGCATGGGATATTGTTAAAGGTCAGGGAAAAGCTATTATTTCAATCACTGTGTACTTGGAGTTAACCTGGAGAATAATTACAGTGTCACAGCCCTGGGTAATTGCAGTGCACTTCAGGCAAATCCACTCTCCACCATCAGGTTTATGCAGCAGGGTAGGTGAGATTTCAGCGCCCTTTTCCTCATCTTGAGAGCTTGCGAGGAGGGGGAGGTAGAATTCTTGGTAGACAGGGCTAGAGGGTAGTGGGGTTGGGATGGGGAGATAGGGGATACTGCAGAAGAGATTTGCAGATGGAATTTCCTCCAGACAATAGGAAGAAAGCAGTTGTTTGAGAGAACCGAGTCAGTGAGCCAAAGTCCAGCAAAACTGAGCAGATGTAATGGATAGTTAGGAAATAAGGGAAAGGTGGAGCTTGACCTCTTTCTGCAGGTGAGAGAAGGAAATTTAGCTTTGGCACTTGGGGCAGAGGAAAGGGCGAGAACATGCCCAGGAGGAACGATACGGTCTGAAGAGTCATCCAGGGAGAGGGCTAATAAGTACATTGAGCTTGAGGCACGGAGTGAACAATTATTTGAAATGCTCTTCCCAGCAGAGTGGCAGCAGTAGCTGGAGGCGACTGATGAGCCATCGACTGTGCTGGGTAGGACTGTGCTGGGTATGGGAGGATGGTGCCCGGGGCTAGGGTGGTATCAAGGGCGGCACAGGATTAGCAAGACAGAGCCACTCCTTGGAAGTTACCTTAGCACCCAAGGCTGTCCTTGTTCTGGAAAGTGCTTCTCAGTGCTGTCAGGCGGGACATCAAATAACAAGGGTCACTTGGAGATGTGGAAGAGGAGAAAGCTTTCTTTCCACATCCTGCCGGTAACAGGGGGTTTACCTTGGCTTCTTTCAGAATGACCTTCAGACATAACCTCTTAAGCCTTTTCTGGCTGCTCATCTTCAGAGCCTTGTTCTGTTGTTAGTCTGTAAGGGAACAGGAGCAGCTTTCATGCCCTCAGAATGTTTGTTGTATTTGCCACTTGTGCGTGGCCTTTTGTCCAAGAGTGAATTAGCCTTTCCGTGCCTGGGTTTTCTAAAATGTGGAGATAATAACCACCCTTCCCAGAATTTTGATAAGAGTATCTTGGATATATAGGAAGTCAATTCTGCACTCTTTTATCTTGTCATTAAAATTCTGTTTACATGGGAATGTAAAGTACAGCATAGGGAATATATTCAATAATATGATAATAACTATGTGTAGTGCCAGATGGGTACTAGACTAGGCAGGGAGATCACTTTATGGATTATATAAATGTCCAACCATTATTCTGTATACCTGAAATTAATATATGTAATAATATTAAATGTCAACTGCAATAGAAAAAAAAAGTGGGAGAAGTAAAGGGGAATAAGAGGTTCAAATTTCTAGCTATAAAACAAGTCATGGAGATACAATATACAACATAAGGAATATAGTCAGTAACATTGTGATAACATTGTACTGTGTCAAATTGATACTGGACTTAACCATGGCTATGACTTCTTTAGGTACATAAATGTTGGATAACTATGGTGTATACCTGAAACTAATAAAATACTGAATGTTAGCCGTAATTTAATTTTTAAAATTCTGTATTAAATTAGCTTTTCAATGGCCCTTGTAATGACTGATGGGTACATTTAAAATAGTGTTTAAATGAAAAAACATTGGCACAAAAGTGATATGTTGAATAATACATAGTAGAAATAAATGCAGTAAAACTTATCTTGATTTTGCTTGGGTTTTCTCAAATATACATTTATATTTTAATTCTGGCCCACGGGCTGTACTTTTTGCTTCATACCTCTCCCCTCTCTTGTCCCAGCCACATGATTTCCTTGAATAAATTTGGAGGGCAGGGATTAGGTTTTGTTTCTGGTGTATGACTAACTGGCTCATGGAGAAACGTTCGGGTTTTCTCCAAATATTTGAATGCCTTTTGTGTGATGGACACTGTGTCTTTGCTCTCATCCCTGCCTGGACCAAGGAGCTGTGTCACGTAAACACAGAAAAGGGGCAGCTAACCCAAGAATGCTTCTTGGAGGAGGTGGTCCATGTGAATGGTACCTGGGGCAAGAGAGGCATGGTGAGGATGATGAGTCTTAAGGTCCTGTCATAATTTATTTAAATACAGTTTGGGGAAGAGATAGCTGCTGGATTGATACCAGCCACAGCATCTGATACCTACAACATTAAGTCAGAAAAAAAAAAGATCACTGGTTTTTTATTGTAAAGCCCCTAAACCAACAAGATTTCAGCTGCTTTGACCTTTTAATGTACACTTGCCTCTGTCTTTCCCCTAACTGAGCAGTGGATGAGTCAGTGTCTTCTCATCTAGTTAGCATAGCTATCGCTTTTCATGGCCCATGCTGTGTGTAAACTGACATCAGCAAAATAGCTTGTCTTGGGCTAGATTTAAGAGCTGTTGTAGAATTTAGTTTAGTTTGGGACTAGAGCTTATTCTGTACCAAGGGCTTCTTGGACTAAGTCTCTAGAAGAGACTGAACATTTTCTTTTTCATTTTATCACTTGCTTTCAATTAGGAATGATTCTCCCCACTCACGTCACCCCATGGATAGTCCAGGGATATTTGCCACGTCTGTCCAGCGGCTTCTTGTCCTCTCTGGCCCACGATTGAGGTCCCCGACTACATTTTTAGGTGATTCCTAAGTGGTCCAGCAGTATTCACCTAGGGCCCCTTTTCTTCCATCTTCAGAGCAAGGTTGTTGCTATGGGTGCCTGGTGGTTCCTGGGGGTGCAGCCTCTAAAGCATCGTTCACTTGGGGTTCTCCGCAGATGGTTTCTGGCAACCATCCGTGCATTCTCCTTCAGAAATCCAGATTTTATCCAACTTTTTAAATTTTCTTAAGAGAACAGGTACACAAACCAAGACAGCGATAGAAGGCTGACACAACTCAAGGGGTGCAGTGGAGGTTTTCTTGATTGCAGTCGTGGTGGTGGTTCGGGTTAGGGCTTGATAGACCTTACAGAAAGCTGCTCTGAGGTCATGATTCTGGGTACTCACTCCATCGTTGTGGCGAGGGCATATAACGTTTTCTTGTTAGTGCCATCATCTTGTTCACTTTAACAGATAATTTCTATGGGTTATGTTAGTTTAAGACTCAGCAAATAACCTGATATAAATTGGGCAATTTTAATATGCCTTTTATGTCACTAGGCAGAGCTTTAGTTACATCAGTGACTTTTAGGTTTTTTTTTTTTTTTTTTTTTGACTGACTCCCGGTAGAAAGCATTTTAACTTGAAACTGGGTTACACTTTTCTTGTGAGGTGTGCGCTGGAGTATTTTGTTCTGTTAAGTACTATTGTTTTAAAAATTCTGGTTGAGATCCACCAAGTCGATTTCATGACCCACTAGTGGGTAGTGACTTATAGTTTGAAAATTAAGAGTAAGAGTTCTTGGAGGGTTTTGGGAAAAGCTGTAGGATGACTAGTTTTTTTTTTTTTTAGTTACACCCTGTAAGCATAACCATCTTTATAAGATCAAACAATAACCACACTTTAAAGGTTCATTCATTGCCACTTAAATGGAGTAATGATAGCTAGGATCAAGGTCAGAAGTGTAAACTCCTTAAAGCAGCATCTTATGTATTAGGCAACCATTTAAGTAATTATACTTGAAGAGAGTTGATCATATGTAAGTTGAGGATATTTGTTCCCATAGTCACTTTTTGGCTTGAGTTGAAAGCATTTAGGTCAAATGTTAGCATTGAGCAGAATTTAATGGAGCAGCCACAGTTCAACTGTAATCCCCTAATGATGGGATTTACGCAGAAAGCCATGGATTGGCTTTTAAAGTATGCTTTATCATTGAACCTGGCTGCCTCTGAAAGCTCTTTTATATATCTTGGGAATGACTAAACTACCACTTGGCAAGTTGGTTTTGAGTTTCTTTGTCTCACAGTCTTCCTTCTTAGTCATACTCACCTGTCTAGATGAGTTTATGCAAGTGGAGAAAATAGCATTATCCCACCCTATGTTGCCCATCTAAAGATGTGGGCGATCTGAAGACCACTAGCACCAAGAACACTGCATTCGTTAAAAATGTAGGTTCTCAGGTCTCAAACAGATCTACAGCATCAGACTTTGGGAGAGAGAACATTTTTTAAGTTAGTGGGATACAGGAGTTTTTAAATCATTTTTTCTTCAAATATTGAAGTTTTTGAAATATTGAAGTATAGTTTACGTACAGTAAATGGACATACATATAAGTGGAGCCACCAGAACCACAGCCAAGACATAGAACATTTCTGTCACTCCAAAGGTTCCTTCCTCTACCTTTGGAGTCCCTCCCTCTCTCCATTCCTGTTCTAGGTCACCACTACCTGCTTCCTGTCACTGTAGATTAGGGAATCAAGCAGTATGTCTTGTGTTTGGCTTCTTTCACTCGACATATCTGTGTGATTCCCCCACATTGCTACGTACCTCAGTAGTTGCTCCCTTTTAATCGCTGGGTAGTTTTTCTGTGGACTCATCATAGTTATCCATTTGCCTGCTCTTAGACCTTTGGATGTATTGAGTTTTGGCTTGTATAATAAAAACAGCTTTGAACATTGTCTGTAAATAATTGTATAAAAGAAATCTGCATTTTGCTTCCCCAGTGAGCTTAGGGACATGAACCACTGACTTTATTCTCTTCTTTCTTATTCTTGTATTATTTTGGAGAACTGTGTTTTTGTGTGTGTGTGTGTGTGTGTAGATTAAAAGATGGATTTGGCATGCATTTATGTTTTCGATGTACTATTCATTTAGTGCCAACTAATTGGGGTAACTATGTATCTCATTAACATTTACTATCTGTTTTGTGTTAAGAGCTGTGAATATAAAGATGAATTGTACACAGGAGGATTCTACCCTTTGGGAGAACTCTGTGATTAATGGGTTCAGCCTTGGGGCTTTGGACTAGGGCCTGCTAGGTGCTGCTGATAGGAGGACACGTTTCCTTAGGATTTAGTTGGGCTTCCAAGAAATACAGAAGATCTTATTGGTATTTAACTTCTGGAACAGCTCAGCCTTAAATCCTCTTTAAATAATACCATCATACTTCCAAGTCAGGTGCCCATGGTAAGCCACAGTGAAGAACAGGAGAGAAATGGTCACATAGAAATGATCAGTGGCTGAACAGCTGATGAATAAATACTAATTAAAAGCTCTTCTGCATTTGTGCTTGATTATTGGTGGTGGTTGAATTCTTTGGCAATTGAAAGTTTGTTAAAGATCTAAATATTTTACTTTTATACTCGTAGCAGAATTTCCCATATTGCTGTCTTTCACCCTGTCAGGCTTACATTTATTTTGAGGTCGACTTTTTTTTAAAGATTGTAAATGATTTCCTGCTTGCTTGAAGGTAGTGATTTTTAACTGTGGCTGCACAGGAGCCTTAAAACATCTAGATGCTCAGGCTACAGAGACCTGTTTAATCAGACTCTGAGTGTGGACCCAGGCCATAGTGTTTTTAAAGTTCTTGGGTGGTTCCAACATGGAGTCCAAGTTGAAGGCCACTTCTTTGGGGCAGCCTTGGTTAATTGGTACACCTCCTTTATTGTCAGTTCCCCTGTTTACCTGCTAAGTATAATTTACAAAACCTTGGCTTTTTCCCATTCGTGCAACGAAAGTTATTTTACAACTTGAGACATGAGAACTTTATTCCACACTGTCCTGTAACTACAGAGCTGTGTCGTGACGTCTCAGCAGGAAGGACTGAACTGCTTTGTGTTGCCTTGTTAAGGAGTAGCGACACCCCTGGATCTGTGGGGAAGAACTGGGTGCCGATGTGGTATACCTTTCATTGTTAAGTAAATAACTTCAGGAAATATAAAGGAGTAAAAAAAAAAGTAAGTTCTTTGCCGTCCTTCCCACCAGCATTTTGGTTAACATTTCAGTGTGTGTATGCATGTATGCACACTTACACATGAACAGTGGGGTGGGGCTCTACGTACTATTTTTTCATTGTATAATTGCCTTTAATTTCTTTTACTCATTGCTTCACTTAAAAAATTTAATATCTTCTGTTACATTATTGTTGTTATTGTGGTAAAACCATTTAACCTGAGATCTACAAAAAATTTAAGTGTACAATGAGTGTTAAGTATAGGCGCAATCTTGTACAGCAGACCTCTAGCACTTAACTCATCTTGCACAATAAATTTGTTGGATAGTAACTGCCCACTTTGCCCTCCACCCCATCCCTTGGCAACCACCATTCTAGTCTCTGCTTCTATGAGTTCAGCTACCTTAAAATACTTGATATAAGTGGAATCATGTGGTATACATTCTTCTATGACTGGCTTATTTCACTTGGTGTCTAATGTACATACTGTTCTTTTAACCAGTTTCCTTGCATAACGTAAAGTGAATATCTTTTCATGTCAGTAAATATTTCTGTGCCATCTTTTTAATGGCTGCATGGTATCCCTTTGTGTTAACATAGCACAATTAAACCATTCAATTTCCTAGTTTTGGATATTAGATTTTTGGTCTTATTAATAATGTTAACATGTATAATTTTGTAGTTAAATATCTGTGTCTGCTAATTATTACCTTATAAATTCCTAGAAGTAGCATTTCCTTAGGACAAATAATTGAAGTAAATATGAATATTTATACTTCTTTTGATACATATAAACCACATTGCTTCATTAACAAATTTAATTTTCATTAGGAGTACGAGTTTGTCTTGCTCCATCACCTTACAGTAAGTGTATTAAAAATAACTGACATAGGTTAAAAAAAAAAGGTACCTCATTTCAGTAGACTTTTATTTGATTTTAAATAAGGACTGAACATTTATTTTGTCATTTTTATTTGAGGTGGGATTAAAGATTAGAAGCTCATACGTTTTGCCCATTTTTATATTAAGGATTTTTGTTTTCTGTTTATTGATTTGTAAGACTCTTCAAATATAAGGCTATCAACATGTTACGTATATTATATTTTGCCTTTTAATTTTGTTTGTGTGGTTTTTCTCCACACAGAAATCTAAAAACAATTTTTATATTGCAAAATGTATCAGTCTCTTTTTCATCTTTATTGACATGCTAAGAAAGGAGACCCCTACCCTAACATAATACAATCAGTTAGTGGCTTTATTTATTTTTTTAACCTTAGGTCTTACTTCTTCTGGATTTTATTACTTAACGGTGAGCCGGTTGTCTTGGTATGCTGTACTGAAAAATTCATATTTTTGTCTTATGATTTGAAGTGCCTCCCATATCATATATTCATCGGTTTGTGGGTTTTCTGTTTCTGATCTGTTTGCTTTTGTGCCTATGTTGAAACTTTGTTTATTACAACTTGATGTTAGGATTCCTGTTTGGGGTTTTGATATTTATGTACATTAAGTTTATAGGACAACGAATATGTGTACAGCTTTCTTATCCAAGAATATAGTCTGTTTCTCTGGTTATTGAAATTTCTTTTATGGCTCTTAGTAATAGTATATAGTTTTATTCTTAAAGGCCACAAATGTTTTTTGTTAAATGTATTAAGTATTTAATGCTATTCTCATTTTAAACAATTCCTTCATTCTCTCTAGAGTTTGGCAAACTTTTTGTAAATATCAGGTTTTGTGGGCCAGGTTGCCTGTCACGCTTTCTTCTTCCTTGTTGTTTATAACCCTTCAAAATGTAAAAATCATCCTTAGTTGGGGACCATGCAAAACCAGGCTAGGTGCAGTTTGCCAGCTTCTGATCTAGATGTTTATTGCTGGCATTTGGGAAGTGTTTCAGCCAACATTGAAAGAGATTTTCGCTCATTTGTTTTGTACCTAGCCATCTATGTATAGATTCTCTCACATAGCCTTATCTCTTGATATGGTTATAATTTGGTCCTTTCCTCATCTTCGTCAGTCGAATGATAGCAGTGCTGTCAGCAGCCTGTCTCGTTACTGACATTAATGTGTGTATTGTATCACAGATATATATGGTTGATGTTGGCTGTTAATTTCCTTACCCAATTTAGGAATATTATTAAGCAAGGAGGACTGTTACATTATATCAGGTACCTTTATTTTTTTAAGCATAATTTATTCATGCCACAAATCTTGGAGTGCTTCTAACACAGGTGCCAAGGTCGGCATGGGGAGCAAGGGATACAGGCTGTGGCAGGCAGATGTCATCTCACTGTGTTATAACCACCTTCATGGGTTCCCAGACACCATGGTGAGGTGATGATCAGAGGAGGCACTGATGGGAGTTACTTACAAGGGAAAGGGGTGAGGTAAAGGGTGCTTATTTTGAAGGGACTTCCTGCGCAAGAGCCTGAGGGCTAGAAGAGGACCCAATAACTCCATGTCCTGAAAGATGGAAATGACAGCATAGTGGGGGCCAAGCTTCACAGTGACCCTGCAGCCTTGCTGATGAATTTAGGTTCTAGTCTAGGGTGAATTAGGACACCATCAAAGGGGGCATGCTAGTTTCTGTAGTATGGTTGTGCTAGCTGCAGTATGGACAACTGGCAGAGCCATCAAGATGGAACAAGAAAACAAGCAAGAGGCTGTTGTACTGTGGATGAGATGGTGGCTTGTGCTGTGGAATGGCCAGACTGCATAGATTTGGGAGCTCTTGGTCTGGGGAGCATGGGCTTCAGCAGTCCTGGTCCCTCAGAGCTCCCTCAAAAATCACAAGGGCATAAACCACATAGCAAGTCATGCAGAGACAGTGCTTGTAGGCCAGCTGGCTCGGGCTGTATTCGCTTGGGAAAGGTCGGCTGTAAACTGAGCATTTAAAGGACACTTTTATGCCTTGCTTGCATAAACGTCGTCAGGACAGGAAGACTGATTAAAGTTAGAATCTTCCATTGCTTATAGCTGTGTATACTTTGGCAAATTACTTCTCTGAAACTCAGTTTTCCAACTTTTGTGGAGTTAGGGTGAAAATCAGGTAATCTTGTGCTTACTAGGGAGCAATAACTGCCATTTATAAAAGAGATGTGCTTGCACAGTAGGCTCTTAGCTGGAAAACTGCTGTTATTACTCTCATTGTGTTGTCCTCATCATTTTCATTGTTCTGGCCCTGGTTTTTCAGCCCTCAGCCCCTCCTTTCCCCTGTGCCTTGAGGTCAGGGCCAAGATGGCAGTAACTTAGCTTCTTATTCTTTGCAAGGAGTAGGAAGAGGTGATGAGGGACTGTGGGCGAGCTTTCCCCTGTGTCAGATTCCGTGGAGGATTTCGCTTTTTGGTTTAACACAAATTCTGACACTGCCCCTAAACCCCACTCCCCACCCACCCAACCCCTTATCTTTTGCTGCTTTTGCCTCCGGGCCTTGACATTTCCCCACACAAAAGGGCAGGCTGCCTGGTGAAACCTTCATCTCTGGTTAGTGTGGGGTTTCTGCCCTTGAGGCTGCTTGAGTACTTGGCTGTGGAATGAATGCTCTGTCATTTTGGGATGTCCAAGGATGCATTTCTTGGTTCAGAGTTCACTGTTTTTCCCCTTCTTCCTCCCTCCATTTTTCTTACCCAACAAAGTGTCCACCTTTCTCAGGCTTTGCAGTCCTCTGCCTGGAAGCCTTCTCAGAGCCTTGTGCGCTGCACTTTCTTTGGCCCCATCCCCTATTGTGCTCATTTGGATCTATGTCTTCTGGACACTCCAAAGGGTGCTGCTGTAAAAGAGACTGACAAAGGGAGTGGATGGGACCCCAGTAGAGCTTGTGCAGGTCAGTTAAACACCTGGTAGAGGTGCTTGATGGAAAGTGGTCTTGTCAGAATGGAACTTGTCCTCCTTTGTTTCTAGGAATGGGGACAGTGGGAAGGGTTGGCACTGCTAAAGTGGATGTCCATGTCTGAAACGAACACAAAGGTAAAATTAACTTAGGAGAGTAAATGTATTCTATATTAAAAACTCCTGTCATTTTCCCTTAACAAGGATAGGGGCATATTGAAAAGCGTGGCGATGATGGGGCTGGATGTGAAGCAAAGAGCTCGTTGGTGTCAGTTATTACAGATATGACTGCATGGCGCATGGCCTTGTGAAAATCTAGCAGTATTTCACCATCCTCTTTGCCTGTCATATCTTCTGGAAAACATAAGCTTCTGGTGGTCAAGGTAAAGGTTTATCTGGGCTACTTCAGGCAGATCTTATTTTTAGATATGTTTATGGTCATGCTGTATTTTTTTTCCCCCTACATCTGGGGAGGTTATGGGTGGCTAGATAAGATGTAGAGGATTGATTGATTTGGTTTCATAAAAATGAAAATCATTCTGAAAGATCATCTACAAAATTCACGAGCAAACAAAAAGCTAGGAGAAGATATTTGCATCACGTGTGACAAAAACTTAAAGGATAAATATCCTTAAAAAAAAGAAAAATCTAAACACTATAGAAAAATAGGCCAAGGGCATAAGGGGATAACCCTAAGAGTCTCTGTACTTGCTAATAGACATGAAAAACTCACAAATCAACACATTGCAAAAATCTCTGAAAAATTATCCACTGGCACAGATTTATATTAGGGCTATCAAACTTTGATGAGATGGTCACATAAACTGCCGGTGGGACTGCCAGTTGGGAAAGTCTTTCTGGAAGAGAGCTTTGTGTTATGTCTCAAGAGCCTTAAAAATCTTCCGACCCTTTAGTCTTTGGAGATTCTGTTCCAAGGGATCGGGGTATACACAGGGTTTGTCATGCAACACCATCGTTTGTAACTGTTAAAACAGACATGGTCCTCCCAGGTGACCACCAGTGGAGTTGTAATTTCTGCAGCAGAACCTCATATCACTGTTAAGTAGCATAGTTTTGAGGAATAATGAGATGTGTATATGATAGAATAGGTAGTAGGGGTTGTCGATGTGGAATTTTAAGGCTGCCTTCTTTTCTCTTGGAACGCTGGAGACGTCACTTTTTCTTTTCTTTTTTTTGCTATTATATGATAGATCCTTATATAATATCTATAATATAATAAAAGACAATATACTAATTTTTCCTTGGTAAACAATCTGTTTTTGTTTGCGTACTTTTTTTTTTTGAGAAAGTTTTCAAGATTTTATCTCTTTAAAATTCTGACATTTTACCAGGATGTATCAGTGGTGTCTTCTTTTCAATACTCCTTGCCCTGCACTTGAGATGTCCAGTGGATCTGAAGTTTGTTTTCAGTGAGGATGTTTTGTCTGTTAGTTTTTGGACTCCTTATTCATCTCTTCCCTGATGGTCTGTGGGAATTCCTCCTTTACAGATATCGGTTCTTCTGGCTCTGACATCTGTTTGTAGAATTGTTCTAACAATTTATGTTTGGTTCCCAATAATGCATCCATCAAGAGATTTATTTTAGAAGTCGTATTTAAATTCTAAGAACTCTTTTTGGTCCTTTAGTTACTACTTTTCCTTTGAGGATATGAATTAGAATTGTTTTTAAAAATACTCTCCTAATTCTTACATTAATTATGTCCCATTGGGTGTTAACCCCGCTCTGACTGTCTAGTCTGCTTTCTGCTTGTTCATTCCCCTCTGATGCCCAGTGACACCCCCATTCTCTCCCCCGTGAGACTTCAAAGCCAACGCTGGGTCTAGCTCTCATGTAGGCTTAAGGAGGTGTCCTTGAACTTGCTTTTTGAAGTTAGGTCCTCAGTTGTCAAATTAGGTGTACTTTTTTTTTTTTTCTGTGTTTGGTGCTTCTGATTCATTTTGGTGAGGATTGCAGAGGGGTTTTTTTTTGTTTGTTTGGTGTTTTTCTTTTTTTAAGGTGATTTGTGCTTTCACATTTCCAAGAAGTCTGCAGTGTTTTTGTAATGAAACAAACATTTTTATACATTATTGCTGTCTTGGACTCCCAGGTTAGAGGCCTTGGTGCCATTTCGACCTTCCCTTTCCCTGTGCCCTCTACACTGGCCGGTTCTAGTTCTATTTTGCCCTCCAGTTTTCCTCTTACCATCTACCCTTCTTTTCTTTCACGTCGCTGTGGCCCTACAGCCCCCATTTCTCACCTGCACAGACACTCTAGGCTTCTGATCTTCCTCTCTCCACTTAGCCTTTTATTTTGTCCACCTTTCTTCATGTAAAGTCCCTTCCCCAAGTGCAGATCTGGCCATTATCCTTATCCCTTTGAGCCCTCTTTTCTTAGATTCTCCTCTTTTTCCTGCTGAATTGAGTACAACCCCTTTAACTTGGCACCCTCCAGAGACTAGCTGGTCTTAGCTAATCTGCTTGCCAACTCCTGTGCAGTGAGCTGCTCGGTGACTCAATTTCCTGCTTCTGTCATGCACCTTGTACGTGGCTGGGATCGGTTCAGGGGAAGGGACAGTCTGGAGGTGGCAGAAAGCTGGCATCATTGGACTCACCCGTTGGTGGTTGTCTTGGCAACACCTGTACCTGGAGAGTCAAATATAGGAGGCCCCGGGTGAAGGAAGAAGAGCCTGAGAGAGACAATCACCAAAGGCTTAGGAAGAGGATAAACCTTGCTGATTGCTTATTCCCGATGGTGAGGCTGAAATATGTGTTCAAGGAAAGGACCAGTAAGTAGCTGAAGAAAAGGTCTCTAGTCATAGGAACCTGAGCAGCCACACAAAGCAGCTGTCCTAGCAGTAGCCGTACAGCAGATGTACAGCAGATGAGGGGATATTCTGTGTTCTGCCTCTTTGCAAACTTTGCCCCTGCCAGGTATTGTTGTAGTTGTTGTTGTTGTTTGGAATTGTCATAAAACCCTTTAAAGTAAGAACGTATGGAAAAGGTTAGTTCCAAGTAATTAACATATGCCATCTCTGTCAGGGTTACAAGTAGAGCTAAGCAGTGTTTGTAACTTCCCTTCTGGCTATCGAAAGTCTGTACTTTTATATATTGGAAACTGCATAGCAGAGTGGGTCCTCATATCCCCGGTAAGCAGCAGGAAAGATCAAGAGAAAATATAATGACCCATTTGTCCTTGTTCTTGAAAAGGGAAAA
The DNA here is from genome assembly GCF_902729225.1 of Pteropus medius. Taxonomy (NCBI): domain Eukaryota; kingdom Metazoa; phylum Chordata; class Mammalia; order Chiroptera; family Pteropodidae; genus Pteropus; species Pteropus medius. The sequence continues at coordinate 2,475,805 of NW_024342471.1, forward strand.
TTATTTTAAAAGTCACTAAATGGCACTAAGTCGCATAGATTTATTCCTTAATGGGCTTTGTTCCATCTGGTGAAAGGCATGTCCCTGTTTCTCAAACTGGCACATATCTCCCTTGGGTGTGCATGATCTTGTGCTAAGGAGCCACATGGCACATTTGGGATGCCACTTTTGAGGGGCGGGGAGGGAAATATCTGTAAACCAGCATTTCTCAGCCTTGGCACGATTGACATTTGGAGCTGGATGATTCTTTATTGTGGGATTTGTCCTGGGCACTGTAGGGTGTTTGTTTTAGCAGCACCCGTGACCTCCACCTATTAGATGCTAGTAGCTCTCCCCCAGTTGTAATGAACAAAGATGTCTCTAGACGTTGGCAGATATCTCCCGGAGGGGAAAATCACTCCTGGTTGAGAGCCACTGCTTTAAACAGATATGGATGTGAACAAGAATGCAACATGTGCAGGAACATTTAAACCAAAAGAACCACCACAGAAAAATTCGGTGTCTGTACCTAGCTCCTCCCTTGCATTGAGGCAGAGCTTAATTTTCTGGCAACTATTTTATTTTACTCTAAAATTTTGTATAATTTTCTCTTATTTATTTAGATTTCACCCCCCACCCCACCACAACCACACTGGCTCATTTGAAGTATTTGTTGAACGAAAAGTACCCCTAACAGAATTCCTTGAACCAGGAGGTTGCCTTCTTGTATTTCTAAACTTCTTGTAAGTGGGTCCTCACATTTGTAGGACAGCTTGGCCAGGTTTATTCATTCTGGTGGGAATTTAATTGATGCTAACATCTGACATCATTCTCATCAATGTGCCAGTGAATGTTCTCTGTCCCTTCTCACCCCTACCCGCTTGTGGTGTTTTTTTCCCCCACATAAAAATTTAGGCGTGCCCAGGCGTATTTTATTGTATATGTGCCAAGCCTTGTAGGGCTCCTTTGTGCCCTCTCAATTTTTGAAGCCAAATTCTCCAAACGCTTATTAATCTATGAGTGGATCTCTTTTATTGTCATACTTCTGCTGTTTGAAGATGAGGTTTTAATTTTCTTCTTCACCAAAACGTGGCTGTGTCGAATTGTTTCAGTAATTTCCCGCTTTTGACTTCCGCTTCGGATTTTTGTCAGCTTGGAGCCTTGCGTATTGTTAAGTGATATCAGATTCTCTGAGATACTCTGAGCATGTCAGATCCATCCCGGATCTAGTGCTGTCGATCTCCTTTCCCCTCTTCCTGTATCTCCAAATCTCTTGCTATTTTAACCCCCCTCCTCCTTTATCGGCTGGATTTTTTTCTTTAGGGTTATGTTCTCATTTGATCGATATCGGATGTTTTGGCTCTATTTTTTTGTGTGGCATTCTAGCCCATTTAAAGCTCATCTTGCTACCTTCCTGGAATTCCACGTGTCATTCAATTCTAGATGGGTTTTATCTCCTCTTTTTTGTACTTTTGAGTGCCTTCCTCTGCCTTTAATCGAGCACATGTAGGGAATTTAGAATTTTAATATCCATTTAATCATAGCAGATTGGCTATAACTGCACTTTGTAGTATGGGTGACACTAGCTACAAGTGGCTATTTAAATGTAACTTAATTAAAAGTAGATAGTTAAAAATTCTGTTTATTGAGCTAGCCATATCTCAGGTGCTCAGTAGCCTTGTGACAAGTGACGGCTAGGCGAGACAGGGCAGTTACAGAACATTTCTACTGTTGCAGAAAGTTCTGTTGGATAGCGCTGGGCTATAAAATGTAGACCATAATGCACGTCAAAGAAAGACCTATTTTTATCTCTAATATTCTGATATTTTGAGATATGTTCCTCTCCAGGGGATAATTTAGAATCAGTGAGTGACCTTAAACCAAGAGGGTGGGGACTTGGAAAATGTTAAGTACTGTGTCCTTGGGTGTTTGGGTGTAACTTGTATTCTGACTTTTCCGTCCAGAAAACATGATAACCATGTGTTTGTCCTGTGTTGTTTGTGTATTGAAGTGACTTGGCTTCTTTCTCCGTTTCTAGATGCTAAGAAATGGTGCTGGTGGGGCTCATCTCTGCCTGATAATTGGGTGCACTGGAAGAGCCAACTCTGATCCTGGGCTCCCTGCTTGAACAAGCCTTCACTACCAGCCACTCCAGTCCAGCGGCCAAACTACTTGTTTTTCCTTAATGATGGGTATTGGTAAGAATACTACGTCCAAGTCCATGGAGGCTGGGAGTTCAACCGAAGGCAAATATGAGGACGAAGCAAAGCACCCCGCTTTCTTCACCCTTCCAGTAAGGGCATTCCCTGCCATCCTTTCCTCTTGAATCACTCTAAAGTAGTTTCTGTATTGAATCGACATAGGGTTAGCTTTAATACTCATGTTTTCAGTGAAGGTTAAGGCACTCGAAAACCAAATGCGTTTCACATGAGAGAGTCTCCGGGGATCCCTGTGGGCTGACTCTGGTTTTGACCCTGTGCTGTGGCTGCAGTCACCTGATGGGATTAGCTCCCAGAAGAAACTATGCTTACTGTGAATGCTGTGAAACTGGCTCAGCGCCCACTCTGTACTGGAGGATGTTGAAGGCTTAGTTTAATCTTCAAAAATGTATCCTTGTGAAATAGCCTGCAACCCAACTTCAGACTTGTATTACAAGGTGGGAGAGTAAATGAATGACTTATTGTTTAGATGCCCATGCTTTGCATTATGGTAGCAGTGCCCAAGATAGAGGTAGTTTTATCTGGACAATTAATATCAGTCAGATAAGGCCGATGACACACATTCATTATCATTCAGGGCTAGTATTTTTCCAGATATAGGATTATGACTTAATGTATGTAAAGTTACCTAAAGCGTTGGTTTGACACATATGTGGTGACAGAAAGAAATCTAACTATGGGAGGTGAATACACAGTGTAAATATATATATGCCTTACTGTTAAAGTGTACAGCTGAAACTTACTGGATTTCGTTAACCAATGACACCGTAAAAATAAATAAAAAATTAATTAATTAATTAAAAGAAAAACACTCTTTAGAGAGAACTTGCCTCAAGGTGTTTTTCTCTTAAGATTGGAAATGAGGTTGATAACAGGAATACCATTCTAGGATTCCTTAAAAGATGGTCCTGGAATTTGCCTCACTGCAGTGTAGTGAGAAAGATACGGACTCGATGTCTGTAAGTACATTGGTTGACCTCACTTGCATTCACGTTCCGATATTTTCTATAGTAATTCACAGAGAGGTGATCTACTGATTTTACAGCTGACATTAATGTTTTATTGTGTGAAGCGAAATTTTGAAATAGGATTTTCTGTCATATTGAAGGCTTAAGGTCAACACAGGTTTTTTAGAGTAAGAGACAAGTCAGTTTTCCAGATTTAAATTAGATCATCTTTGAAAAAGAAGGAAAGTTTCATGCCTGGACATCAGCTTGTCTCTACCATACTGATGAGGTGTGGAGGCTGAGCAGGGCCGGCAAAGGGGACAGGTAAGAGGTGGTTGCTGAGGTAGGAGGGGAACCAAAGAAGCTCCATCCAGGTAGCCAGTGACTCAGGCATTGTGAGAGTGAGCTGGACTAGGAATAAGGATGGACTTTCAGATTTAGCCAGAGCACAGCGGCTGAGGTTCGTGCGGGTGTGATTGCAGTGATGCGCCGTGGACCCTAGGTGATGTAAGGAGAGAATTGAGGCTGATGCAGGGGATGGAGGGGCTTTGAAAAGTGAAACATCATTCGGGACAAGAGTTTGGCAGGCCTGCTGGATTGGGGTCTTTGGGAGCATCTAGGAAGAAAGACAGGTGGATGAAGAACAGGCAGCTTTGGTGAAAGCTGTTAGAAGAGTAGATCTGACCAGATTTGGTGTTGGGTTAGATGCGGGTGGCCAAGTACAACAGAAGTCAAGAAGGGTTTTGGGGTTAGGCACCTGGGTGTCTGGTGGTCCCTGCAGATAAATTAAGAAACACAAACAAAACAGAGGATGCTTTTTGTGTTTGTTTTTAAGTTGATTTGGGGAAGTAAATGAATTCATAGAATATGGAATTAAGATTCTGCTCTTTTGTGGTACTTTGTGTCCATTTAGTCAGGAAAGCACTGATCCATCCCTCGGCCCCTGAGGAGTCTTTCTCCTGTTGTCTTCTCTCAGCCAGGAAGCAGGTTTCCTGCTTTGTTGCTGAGAATGACCAGCTAAAATCATATCTGAACACTGTTTACATTGGCATCTCCTAGCACAGAAAACAATTTCCCGATTCACCAGTTAGGAAGAGAGTTGTAAACTGGGCACACTCAGGCATTATAATATTCGAGTTTGCTGGGGCGCCCTGATTTATGCCTGTTGTTCCTGCATATATGTTCATACAACTCCCCTTTATGCCTACAACCGTTCTGGTTTGTATGATGAATTATGTGGTCTCCGTAATTACAACCAAACTTAAGCATATGAAATAGCTGAAAACATTTTTTACTTTTTTCAGAGAAACTTTTTGAAACATCTTATATGATTAGACTTACACACATACACAAAACCCTTCTGTTTATAAAAGTAATAACATGTTCGTATTAAAAAATTTTTGAAAATACATTAAAGCATTTAGAAGATAAAGAATATTTTTGAATTGAATTGTTACAGAATTGATCAGAAAACACAGTTGGGTCCCCTCCTTCTCACCTTCTGTAGTTACCGCAGGTGAATTACGCTCCCCATCAGTCAAGATGTTGCTCCTGTCTTTTGAATTGTAAGTAAAGGCAGGAAAGTTTTTTTTATTTAACAGTTCCGTTTATTTTCATAGCTGTAATCTAATAGTTACATGATGGAAATACTCCAGAGGAATCAAACTGTGTGGCAGTGAATGAAAACGTGTGAGAAAATTTCTGCATTCAACAGATCTGGCTGAAAAACTAAAGTTAAAATGCTAGGTAGAACAAATTGTTCTTTAAAATATCAATTCCTTTCCTTTGAAACAAATTACTGAGTCACCCAAGAAAATACAAAAACATAAGTAAATAATAATTATTAGTGTTTAGGCTATTACAGTGCAGGTTATCCTCAGGACACACACATCAAAGGCAGGAAAGTGTAAATATTAAGTAGTTAATAGAAGCTGGCGATTGATTGTAAGAAAGTCTATAAGGAAAATAAAGGAGACAATGACAGAAAAAGAGGCCTGGATCAGACATAAGAACGTATATGAAGAAAACACTAACCCAGGAGTGAGAGGTTTGGGAGGAACTAGGACAGAAGGAGGGGGTGGCCAACAGCTTTAGAGAATAGGGGCGAGCTGCCCTCCTGTAAGAGACCTGAGACCCCAGGGGAAGTGGCCGAATGGGCGTGCTCTTAGGTGGGAGGCCAGCAGCTCAGAGCCGTGCCCTGTAAGAATGCAGCCAGGGCAGCTGATGCCCCTTTCTTTCCTTCTCTCTTTCTTCTCAGATCCCTCTTCTTCCTCTGCTTTCAACCTCCCGCCTCCTTCTCCCCTCCCCTCCCTTGCTTTTCTTGTAGGAGAAGTGACCTTGGCAGACATGGGGAGGGATAGGTGAAGAAACCATATAATGGTAACCTTGATTCCTGTAGGCCTGTGACTCTGGATGGCAGATTTGAACATACTCATTCTCAGCAGTGAAAAGAAAGCACAAGATTTTTTTTTGGTGCAAACAGTCCTATTTTAAAAACCAAGCAAGGAAGGCTAGCTAGAACATGTCCTTGTTCTTATAACTTTAGTACCAGTTGCCATGGAGTTTCTTCTTGTACATTCCTGAATAGAGGGTTTGGAGTTGTTAGATCTTAAAATGGAAAGTCTCAGTTGAATGGTAATAATAGGTGTCTTGGAAAATGTTCTCTCTCTGTAAGAATAATTAGATCTTGGGATCAACAGTGTGATTCTGAGAAGGGTCTGAGGATGACTCTGTTTCCTGGAGCCAGCCCAGGGACTTGGTTCAGTTCCCCTATTTTCTGTAAGATAAGGGCTAGAATCTACTGCATGATAAGCATGATTAGGGCAGGGGATGCTCTCGATAGTTCAAAATTGAACAGCCAAGATGAGCAGGCTTCTTGTTTAAAATGTCTAAGTTGGGGAAAATTTTATAGAAAAGGACTATGCTGATACATGCTTTGAAATAAAAACATTGAAAAGATGAGATCCGAATGAACATTTTTATGCATGGTAAGAGGTTCTTTACCTTTCTTTCTAGAGTTTTTGATCTTAATGAATTTTTCTGCTCTGGTATTGAGGTTACACATAGTTGCTCATATTGCGGCTTACTTTTAGTTTGAATAGAGTTTTGGTAGTTGTAAATGAGATGTCAGATGTTAGTAATACAAAATGGCCATCTAATAGTTGAGACATGTACAGTTTGCTGTGAATGATCTTAAAGTAACAGAGCTGCTGCAGTCATTTCGTAGAGCAGGTTTACGAAGTCGATTATCCCTCACTTTTGTATGAGGCCCGATTCACAGACTCTTGGTCCTAAAAAGGGCCTTAAATAAAGGAAATCTTGTCCATTCTGCTCACATTCAGTGCTTGCTTTGTGCTCCAAGCACAAATAACAGAAGTGGTTGTCCAGGCTTGCTGCCTTCCCTGCCCTACGAGGCCCACCCTCAGCACTATCCCTGCCGCCAGTGTTTTCTTTGGATCATTTCTTGCCTGGATCATTATGATAGCCTCCCTGTGGCCTCCCTGCCTCCCAGCCTTGTGCCTTTCCAGCCCCTGACTGGGATTCCTGCCTGCGTCTTTTGCTTTCCTAGACTACTTAAGACTTCCTTTTTTTCTAAGTGTAGATACCTGCTGAACCCTTTACCTCTAAATTTTTCATTCACTCCTAACTTGTGTTCCCCTAAGCTAGGTAGGCAGGCTCCTGAGCTTTAACGATTAGAAGGAAGATAATTCCGATAAATTTCTTTACTGTAATCTAATCCCAAATTCTGTTGGAGAAATAGCTGATTTCCTGTTGGGGTTTAGTCAAGCAATCTAAGAGGAAGATAGGCTATGGGAGGTTGTCTGGTAGTAATTACTTGGTTGTTTCTCCCGCCTCCTTTAATTTTACATATTTTAAAGCATCTGTATTTCTCCCCAGGCTTCATGGTACAGATGTATTGTCAGAATGAAATGGTAATAGCGGGAAAACCGATGTGTTCTTTCACTATATCTTTTTTAATAGTTCGCACGTTTGTTTTCTGTCATTGTTTTATTTGTATAACTTCATTTACAAAAGAAATACATTCATTGTAGAAAATTTAGAAAACATAATCCTATAATGAGGAAGAAAACCCCAAATCATTGAAAATCCTATCAGCCAGAAAAACAACATCCTAATATTTTGGTGTATTTCTTTCTGGAGGTAAAACAAATATTTGGGTGTTCTTTTATAAAATTCTGACACACACAAACAATCTGCTTTATAAGGCTCTTTAACTTCCTATTATATCCTGGCATATCAGTGCCACTGAACACATACCTTGTCATTATGACATAATAGCCAATCATGGATCTAATGTTTCCACTCTGTCGATATAAATGTCCAAATCTGTGGAGAATTTTTATCAAGAGTTTATTTGAGATGAACTGATAATTGCTGGGAAGCAAGATCTCGAACGCTTCCTGGAAATGACAGTACGCAGCTTCTTTCATGCAGTTGGAGTTAAGGCCAATTACATGAAGGTGGCAGAAAGCGAGGCGGGGATCAGCGCTGTGCCTGCCATTATCGATAGCCCCGGGGTAGGGGATGGCTCTTCTGGCTCCATCTGTGGAGAACAACTTCATATTGTGGGAATATGGGCTTGGATCTAGGACCTTAGGTATAAGTCTCAGTTTATTCCTCGATACCTGTGAGAACCTGTGCACCTACTCATGCTTGGAGCTCTAGCCTCCTTGTCTGTATTAGATGTTTGAGGAGTAAATGAGATCATACATATCAACATCAGTTCATATACCCAGTAGGCAATTAATAAATGTTCCACTTCCCTCCTGCATCTCCACCATGCTTTTTGAACCAGAGAACAGTGATGCAGAAGGGCAGATAGGGAGTCTGAAAAGGGATCAATGCCATCAACTGTTGTACAGATGCATCAGGCTTCAGGAAACGGTCCTCTGTGACTCCTATGATAGGCATTTTCTGGGGCCACAAAGGGTGGGGAGTGACTGTCTAGATAATTTTTAAAGCCTCAGTCAGGATGCTGGAGGGAAGAGCTTGAGGTCTGGAGTAAGGTCTTGATGCTAATGTGTGTGTCTCAGACCCTGAGGGGATTACTTGAGCTCTCTGGCCATCGGTTTCCTCATCTGTAAAATGGGAATAAACATAGCATCTGTCTCAGGGTTGTTACAAGGATTAAATGAAGAAATATATGTACATTTATTAACATGGTATCCGACACATATGAAATGTGCAGTGAGGAAGAGAATAAGGAGAAACTAGTAGTTAGTTTAGCTAAAATGTGAAAATGCCTTGACAAAGCTATTTGACCAAAACATTAGAAGTTACACTGTGATAGGGGAGGAATCTTTTTTTGCTCCATCCCATCTCCTTGAAGGATCATCCCTATTATAGCCACATTCATAGAAACCAGGAAAGAAGGGATCCAGATGGAAGGGGATCCACTCTCACCTGGAAAGGGAGGTATGAGAGTCAGGAAAAGGTCCCACACGATGCGTGGTTGTAAGGCAGAAAGGATACTCCTCTTGCCATTATGTGTGTTTGTAAACAGGCTGGTGCTTCTGCAGACTGTTCCGTAACCTGCTTTTTACTGCATTTAACAAGATATCCTGGACCTCTTTCCCAGAAAGTTTGAATGTATTTTGCCTTGCCCTCCTTAGCAGCAGACTGGTATTTAACTTAATGGATGTAGTATAATTTTGTTAATTGTTCCTTAAAGGGAGTTGAAGTTTAAATTCTTTTTTTTTTTTAAACACTAGGTAAGATAGTCATATGATTCATAATTTAAGAGTACACAGAGTATATAGAGAGTGAAAAGTCCCTTGCCTGGCCTTGTACACACCAATTCTCCATACACACCACTTTTTAGAAATAGCTTGTGAATATGTAAGCAAATGCATTCTTCGTCTCCTTTTACACACACACACGTGTATATCCAAATATCTATGTCTGTAGCCCTGCTCTTTTTTGACTTACTAATATACCGCGGCTGATGTTCTGTACGTCCCTATGTCAGAATATAGAGTGCCCTCATTCTCTCTGTAACTGCAGAGCATCTCTGATACGGATGTACCATAATTTATTTAAATATTTCCATTTGATAGACAATCTAGATGGTTTCCACTATTTTGCTGTTACATTAGCACTGCAGTGACTAACTTTGTACACAGGTCCTTTCACTCAGATGTAATAAAAAGACAAATTTCCAGGAATGGGACTATTGGGGCAGAGGGCGCATGCCTTGCTAAGTTGAGGGTCACCACCAAGTGTGCCCTGTTGAGGTCATTTCATTGCCATCAGCAGTGCGTGAGCGCCTGCTTTCCTGCACGCGTGCCAGTGGAATGTGAGTCAGAATGGGGTTGTGACCAATTTAATACTTGGAAAAAGTTTTCCGTTATAGTTTTAATTTGCAGTCTTGTGGGAGTGAGATTGAGCATCTTTTCTAATGTTCAGGAGCTGTTTCTATTTCCTTATTTTCCTGTTGGGATGTTGACCTTTTTCTTGTTGGTTTGTATCCCTTATATATTCTTTACCTATCAGAAATTTACCCTGTCATCTATAAAGTGTTACCTCCTGGAAAGAATGGAAGATAAGTGTCCCCTTTTGGGAGAAGTGCCGGAACCCGCTAGGTACCCTTGGGATCTGTTTTGGAATCAGTTCGTGGATGGAGGTCCACAGGGACTTCTCTAGTTAAGTTCTTGTAAATATCACCTTAAAGGGAAGATGTTTGATGAAGTGTCCAGCCCGTTGCTTGACATAAGTCTCTGCCCAGCCAAATGTTAGGTGTCACCATCACCACCGTCATGGGACACGTGTGGGAGCAGGAGCACATACAAAAAATGGTTTTTAGTGTGGGCCTGTGACAGTCCACCCAGCTCATTAGGTTAGGTGCCAGGAATGGGGAGAGATGAGCCACCTTCTGGCTCTTCTCGAACAGCAAGTTATGCTGGGGGACACGCTCTAGAGACACACCAGGAATCCTGAGCTTGCTCTGGCTGCTGCAGCCCCAGGACTCCCCGGTCCCCCCGCCCCGAGACAGCTGAAGAAGTTAATTTTTTAGGCTGTACCAAGATGACACAGACTGTGTAGCGCAGGTGAAGGAGCTGTGTTTTCGGCAGCAGTGTTGGTTACTCCAGATGACTTTGCTTGCATGTGACCACTGGGTGTTCCCCAGGGGGCTGTTAAGTTCAAAGAGGCACTGAAAGCAAGATTAGGGGCTTTGCTGCCTCCATCAGCTTGTGTGTTGCTAGTGTTACCTTAGGTCTTCAGCTGCTTTTTGGGGGGAGTCAATCTAAGACTGACAAGCTCTACAGGTTTAGCATATGTTGTATTATAGTCACTTTGATTTATTTTTTATGGTAGTTTGAGATTTCAAATGATATTGAAAGTAGTTGGTAAATTTTATGTTCATTAAAAAGGCACTTGAGTTAAAGGATAGGAAATACTAATCTTGATATCCTTCTTCTTTATTTAAAGCACATTTTAATTGTGGAGTAGATATGGATACCAGTGGAAATAATCCTCCGTGTGTGTGTGTGTGTGTGCGTGCGCGCGTGTATAGAGCGAGAATAGTGTGTTACCTTTTTATTAAAAGAATAGAAAGCAGTTAATTTGGGGAACTTTATTACTACTTGGAAAAAGACTGTGTTAGTATAAATTGGTTCGCTTAGCTACTGGACACATGACAGTGGAAGGTAGATTATACCCATGTAGATGCTAAATTAAGTTCTGAACCCTCTGATCAGAGGAATGGGGTTTCTCAGGTACTTTGTACCCTTCACCTTACAGATGTCCACAGCCCCCGATTCACTTTAACTTGTGTTTGAGTAAACAAGTTACTCATTCCATCGTTACTTTAAATTGGCATTATTGTGATACTGGCATTCAGCGTGTCACTCGGTGGCTATTGCTCCTGTTACACTCCTGCTTCCTGTACATTTGACCATTTCAGGATTATTATTCAGAAACACACACTTTAAGCATTATTTTCTTAACTTAGATGAAATAAAGCAACAAATACATTCTGTTTATTGAGCAATAGCAATAGACACTCCTATACCCTAAGGCAACATAGCCCTCCATATTGGAGACAAAATCAACTGGATAAATGTAGGCAGAGAAAATCTGCTTTCATAGCTGATTGAGTGATTGTATAATATTAGTTTGGGGGGAAATTTTAAAGCCACAAGTTTGCTTTTAAATACTTTGGAGGGGAGAAAGGACTACTTGTTCCCAAAGATTTTTTAAATCTGATATATGTATTCTTGTAAAAACTTGATCAATTTCCTGAGACGAAAGATGCCAAGATTCTCCTCTGTTATCTGTGATGCTATTAATAACACAAAAGAAAACCCATTTGTATTAAGTTTGAAAGCTTTCCAAGACATCTTTTATTTCCCAGTTGAAATAATATTTAGAGATTCAAAAATGTGAAGCTTTGATAGTGTCAGGAACATTTTTTGTCTTTTTCTCTTAAAGTTTATGTCTTTCTTGAAGAACTGATTGTAACATTTGAATTTTAAATTTTAAATTAAAAAAAAAAAAAGAAGACTATCAGAATAGCTCGCTTAATAAACCAGAGGAAAAGTTGTAGTAAAACAAACTAGAGTTTTACTCTCTGGTGCCCTGATGCATTCTGTGTTCAGTCAGAATTAACCCTGCACCCACTCTGGTTGGAACTCCCCGTTGGGCAGGGAGAGTATTGCATCCTCATCGCCTGAGCACAGCAGGTGCTCAAACAGGGTTTGTTGAAAGACTATGTGAGCCTTTTCCTAGCCTGAGAAGCATCTGCATTTTATAGTACTTATTTGTGTGTGTGAATAGAATTACTCAGGGGAGGAGTGGGAGTTGCTAACTCCTTCCAAAATTTCCTCTTTGGTGCCACATACACAGATTTAAAAAATATTGAGGTGAAATTTACACATCAAAATTAACAATATAAAAGTGAACAGTTCAGTGACATTGAACATATCCACAATGTGTGCAACCATCACCTCGGTCTAGTTCTCAAACCTTCTTATCACCCCAAAAGGAAGCCCTGTTTCGATGAAGCCTTTGCTCCCTTTGGCAACTGGTGATGAACGTGGGCGAAGGTTACTCTTAGCTGGGACAGGATTTTAAATCAGTTTTGGGTTTCTCTGATGATTTAGTAACTAAACACTGTTTTAAGTCAGTTCATCCTGAGTGTTTGTACCTCTTGGCTTCTCAGTGGGTTGAGTGCTGCTGTGATAAGACTTGGAGCATGGTTCTAATAGTAAGTTAGAGTTTTGTGTTGTGGACTTGATCTTGGCTGGGAACCTGTAGCCTGCTGGCAACTAGTTTTACAAACAAATGCCACAAACCCAACTGGCTTGCATAAAAAGCTGCAGCATGCCTTAGAGATAGTTTTAAAAGTAACTCTTTATTTGATATGATATAAGAAAATTTTGCCCTGTAAGAATTATGTACCAGTTAATTGGGATCTTTGGCTTACTTTAAAACTAGCTTCAGACTTGAGTTATAATGTCTGTGACCTTGAATGAGAAATTAAATTTTTCCCTGGCCTGATTTCCTCAACTACAAAAATGAGTGCATTAAATCTCTCTGGACCCGCACAATCCATGCTACATTGCTTGAATCTTTGGTCTTTTTAATTTCTTCCTGTTGTAAAAATAAATTGTCCTCATTATAGAAAATTACCGACATATATAAAGGTAAAAAGAAAGCAAAAATGGCCCCTCTGATTAAAGACAGCTACTGTTAATATTTTGGTGTACATCTTTTTTATTCATTTTAAAAAGCAATATATGAATAACACACATACATACTGATACTGGTTATAAAAGATCTAAATGCTAAAGAATGTTTGGGAGTGAAAAATGAAAGGTGCCCAGCCTTATTTCTTGTCCCTGGGAGAACTTTCATACTAGTTTGTGACTTTTCTGGATCCTTTACCAAGCAGGGAGGTTATTAAAATTTTATTTTATGTTTTTAGCCTAATAAGATAATTCTAGGCTTACTGTTTTGTGATTTTGGGGGGGCAGTATTTCTTAGAGTTCTTTCTTTGTCTGTACACCAGTTTTATTATTTTTATTGGGTGAATATTATTCTTGAAGTGGATACACCATAATGTAAAAATGTCTGTCTTTTCGATGAACATTTAGGTTGTTTCCGAGTATCCAGCATTTTAAATCATGCCGCAGGCGTTAACCTTGAATGTACATACCACTTGCATGGATATTTCTGAAGGATAGGTTTCTATGAGTGTAATTGCTGGCTCCAAGAAAAGGCCCATTTTAAATCCCAGTGCTTAGTTGCCTTTCACAAAGGCCATTCCACCGAGAACATAATCTCTCTAATAACTTAGAGTAGCTTTTACTACCTTGGTCAGTACCAGATTCACCTTAAAATTTTTCTCTAATTATGTTAAAAAATGAGATTTTAATGGTCATTTCTATAATTTTCGATGAGATCGAACAGCTTTTTGTGTTTTGTTGGACATTGCAGTTTTTTTTCTGTGAATTGTATACTACCCTGTGCCTTGGATTGCCCTTGGATTGTTCGTGTTATGGGTTTGCAGGTGTTCTTTATGAAATTTTAATACTAATCTTTTGTTATATGTTACACTGTATGTTCTCTTATGCAATCACTTGTCTTTTACTTCTCTTTATTGTAATTTACAGTACCAGAATTTAAACTTTTTATATACTTTGCCTTTTTTAATATATATATTTTAAAAATGTAGTTGTGCTATTATGCATACGTATATTATTTTCTGTATTATTTTTTTCAAGACAGGCAGCAGTACCCATGGCCGCTGTGCACCTCCTAGAGAGGCATCATTAGTAAGTTAGGTGAATGGCAGTGCGTGAGTGCTGTAACTAGCACGTTACATCCCCTTGTAGGGATGACACAGTAGACATCGTTATCATCAGGCTTTTACTTGGAAAGGAATCTTAACCAAGTCAGCTCAGGATGCCTCTTTCCCACTCAAACAGCAGCTTTTGGGCCATCAACCAAGCCTTTCCTGCCACTGGAGGGTGCAGGGGATCATACTCCTTGTAGTTTCTTTGGACGTTCCATTCCTGGTCTCCCTCCATGGGTCATGCGGTATGTTTCTCCTCCATCAAAAACACATGCAAGGTCACTGATGAAGCACATGTTGGTTGGGAGTTTCATTTAAGAACTCCCCAAACTTGGCTAATTCATTAGGTTAAAAATGCACAGTTTTTGTCTCATGAGGACTACAGAAGACTTTGGGGGAAAATATTTCCATACAGCAGAGAGCTATACGGTGAAACAGCCTCTAAATGGAGTGTTTCTCTTCAGGTGGTGATAAATGGAGGTGCCACATCCAGTGGTGAACAAGACAATGAAGACACCGAGCTTATGGCGATTTACACGACAGAAAACGGCATCGCAGAAAAGGTATCCACTTATGTCACCCCTCCCACTCCCCCACCGCCACCGTCTCAGGTCCCATGCAGGAGCTGTGTCCTTCATCTGGGGTTTCGTGTCTACCCTCCTGAGTGGGTGTGGGTTTGTATGTGGGTGTTCTTTTTATAATGGAAATAAAAGGAGTGATGAGGAATAGAAGTTACTAATTTTTGTCTTCATGGCAGATAAGGCGAGTCCTATATAAGAGTTCTTTATATATTTATTAAAGCCTTAGCCAGGATGCCAGAGGGAAGTGATTAAGAGTTTGGGTCTGGGGGCTCTGTGACACACCCTGCAGGAATTACTCTGGGCATCAGTTGCTTCACTTCTGAAATGAGACTAAACATACCAGCATTCGTCTTAGGGCTGTTGTGAGGATTAAATGAAATAATACATGTAAAGTGATTAGCATTGTCTGGTACACACTACGTACCAGTGACCAAAGGAATGAGTGAAACCAGCAAGTAGTTTTTGTAGACTTATGAAAGTGCCTTTGACAAAACTCTTTGACCAAAGCAATGGAAATCACACACTAACTTGGGAGAATCTTTTTTTGCCTCTTCCCATCTCGACAGGAGAGAGCTGCGCCCAAAGATGGTCCAGATGCCTGGATTTATTTTTCCTTTGTCTCTACCACCGTGCCTAACACGTGCGAAAATTATACAAAGCTAAGAAAATAATTGAATCATACCTTGTAGTTGCTGCTCTCCCATTTTCTGATATTTATGTGGCTGTGAAGAAATCAAGCCAGTCTTTTTCTTCTTATCAATGTCTTGATCTTTTTTGCCTGTCTTACAGATTATTTATCTTTGATATTCAATAACTTTACTTAGATATGCTTTGATGCTGACCATTCTGGGTCAGTTTTTTCTGGCACTTCCAATATTTAACATCAAAGCTCCTGTTACTTTAAAAAAAGCTGCCTTAAATTATATCTTTATTTTTTGTTCTAGTCTATTCTTTTGGGTTTCTTATTTGAGGGCTCTGTGTGTATTTTGGATCTCCTTTGACGGCCGTCTCTAGCTATCACTTTTCTCTAATTTTGTTTTCCTCTTACATTGTATTCTCTTTTTCCATTTCTAGTCTGTGACCCTTCTTTTTTCATGTCATTTTTTCTCTTGTTCTCTTAGCACTTTCATTTTTTTTCTTCTACTTCTGTCCAAATTCTGCCAACTCATGTTTTATTTCGCTTTGTCTTTACATTTCTGTTTTAAGGTCTTCCTTAATACAATTGATGGTTTTGAGTTTTCAAAATATCTGAATATTTTTTCATTAATTCACTGAGTGCTTAGTGGGTCTTTCTAATTTGTAAACATGTTTTTTAGTTCTTGGAAATTTTTTTCTTTATTATTCCTATATTCTGTTTTCTTTGTTCTATACTTCTATTTCTGTTATTTTGGGGAAATATCTTTGACTTTTAGGCCTTTTGAATTTTTTTTCTGTCTTGATTTTAGTTTCTGAGACCTTTTACGGTTTATTTTTGTTTTTATTTACCAATTAAAGCTTTTTAAAATGACGTCTCTTTTTCTCCTAGGTTCAAAATATTTTTATTTTTGTGAAGATACAGGTTTCTTTTTTATTTTTAACATGTTCTCTTCTGCATTGGCCTTATTTGCTGTTTCTTTGGCTCTTTTAGAGGCTTCCTTCATTGTCCCAGGGTTGTGAAGTAATAAAAAATAGGATTGCAGGGTCATTGTATGTGAGTGAAGCTTGTCTACTGGTGGGCCTTGACCCCGAACAACCAGGTGGAAAGCTGTCTTGTCACTGTGGGGTCCAGATGCAACGTATTGTTTCTAGGGCTGATCACAGTTCCTCTAGAAAAGAATTTTCTGGTCTCCTCCTCCCTCTGTAACCCAGCTTCTGGTGCTCTGGAAGCAGACGAGGATCCCACCGTTCATGTTTGCATTTAAGCCCACATCGTATCCCTGAATCTGAAGTCTTTCTGGTTTATATTCTTCAAACAGTACCTTGTGCGTCTTGAAGAATAAGGACAGCAGTAGGCAAGAGGATGTCTGATTGGATTGTGGAGTTAAAAATCTATCTTCTTCCCATCCCCATTCTTTCTTGTACCTTCAAGCATAGAACCTTTCTGGGCTCCTGTTGGTCAGCCAGCTCACTTCTTTATACTCTCCTTCTATAAGCACTCAGGTTGTAGATTCATTCTCTCTCAAATGGATCACAACTCATGTGAATGCTTTACATATTCCAGAAATGTATGAATCTCATTTTTCTTTCTCCTGTTCCTCTTCATCCTTCTAGGTTTGTGTCATATTTATTCCTTCTTTGAGCTTTTAAGAGTTAGCGAAAATGAAAAGTGGTTCATCTACCATGTTTAATTGGAACTCAAAAGCTGGTTCTTTAAAAAAAACTGATGAAGGAGGTATAAGAAATGTATAAGAGAATATTAGCTGTGACTTTATAATGATCAATTTGAAACTTTATAGCAGAGGTTGGCAAGCTACATCCTGCAAGCCAAATCTGGCAAATAAAATTATTTTTGATCACAGTCATACTCATTTGTTTACTATTGTCTAAAGTTCTTCTGCACTACAGTGGCAGAGTTGAGCACTTATGACGGACCCATTATGGCCCACAGAGCCTAAGATACTATATAGCCTCTTACAGAAAGTGTTTGCTGACTCCTGCTCTAGAGGAAATTATTTCCTAGAGAAGAAGCACTGCAATGAACCCTCAAAGTGCTAGACTAGATAAATAACCATAGATGAGATCAGGAAGGTTATTAATGACTTTAAGAGGCTCCAACCAGAGAACTGAGTTCTGAGTTCACTAATCTATGAAGGACAGGCAATTTCCTTGTTCTTTAGATTATTTCAGACCATAGAATAAGATGTAAACGTCTTTCTAAATGACATTATTAAACTATTAATGCAGTCCTCTTTTAAAGAAACCTTGCCTTTGGAGGTTCTTGTTTTGGCAGTTTTTAAAAATGGTTCATATTGTTCATGCAGTGATAACTGAATGTAGTACCCTAGCTCCCAGTGACCAAACGTGCTCCTTCTTCTGTCTCAAGGAAGGGCAATGTGGCATTGTCTGACAGTTAATTGATCCCCTTAACCACACAGTTCCCTACTCAATGTCATCTTAATACCATTTGTGAACATTTACATTAGTTCCATTGCTGTGTTGTAGAACCACCTCATTACTGAGAGAGAGAGTGAGGAGAGAGAGAGGAGAGAGTGTGTGTGTGTGTGTGTGTGTGTGTGTGTACACGTCTTAATTTTAGCCTGAGAGAGGACAGATTCACTCTTTAAATTTCTGTTCATTAAAACAGTAATTAAAACTAGCTATTTTGGAATTATTAGAGTAATATTGCTCACAATATTATTGTAACAGGTCGTACTAGTCTATTAATTGTATCTATTTGCAATTATTTCTTGTGAGCAGCCATACTCCCTACTTATAAGACTGTAGATAACATGATGGTATTGAATTGTCCTTTGTATAGAGAGTCTAGTATTCATAGTTGCATCATGTCAGCAAAATGGTCACCAGAGATTTCCAGGACCCAAGTTCGGCATTTTCAAATCAGGTTCAGGGATTTGCTTAGGACTCAAAGAATTCAGAAAAACTGTAACACTCATGGTTACAACTTATTTCAGAGAATGGATACAGATCAGAATCAGTGGAAAGAGGCACGTAGGGAAGAGTACAGTAGGGAAGAGTACAGGTGACACCAGCACAAGCTTTCAGTTCTCTTCCAGTGCAGTTGTGTGGGCAGCACCTTATTTTCCCAAAGACAATGTGTGAAGTGACAGCACTCAAGGAGTGTTGCCAGCCAGGGAAGCTCACAGGGGCTCTGGTGTCTAGGGCTTTACTGGGGATCAGTCAATTAGGTATGGCTGACCACCGTGTGGCTGACCTTAGTCACGGAGGTCCCTCCAGAGGTCAGACTGATGCCTCATAGCCCAAGGCCCCCACCACAGATCGCATCATTAGCACAGTCTGGGGCAGTCCAAGGCTTCAGGTAAACAAATACACCCTTAAGAGGAAGGATGTTCCAAGAGCTCGGAGGTTACTGCCCCGGTGCTCGCAAGGGCCAAACCTTTTTCTGAAATGCGTAGGTTTTGGACATCCAGACCTGCTGAGTTAATTCTTTACTGTGTATCACCACGTATCAAATTCCTCACATACATGTACTTTCTCTACCACTCCAAGCAACACATTTTTAAAAAACGCACATAATCCATTTTAACCTTTTCAACCATGCAATTGTGCCAATATCTATTGTTTGAATGGAAGAAAAAGTTCTGGAAAGGTCATATTCAAGTCACATTTGGATCAGATCAAATATCAACTTACATCAGATATTTACCATTAGGCTTTAGAAAGTGAGCCTGGGTTGCGTCACATCTTTCATTCAAGGGTATTTGGTCCCTAAATCCCCAATGCCCTTGCATGGAAAATTGAGTGATAAACATATGGAGTCAGCATCTTTCTAGGGACCAAATCCATCTGATAAGAGGACACAAATTGGCTAGATAAGGTCAAGAGTCAGAATGTCGTCCGTCGTCATCTTTTTTGTGGAACATGTTTTAATTTTGTTTCCTGGTAGGCACTTCACTTGTTAGATTGTAAAAGATTTTTTTAAAAAATGCACATCTCAGATTCCAAGAAATTGTTCATAGGGTTTTAGAAATCAGCAATTTTGAGGCTCCACTGGGGAACACGAAGTTACTTTGAATTTTCTGTGTGGCTCAGGCACTGGATGAGGTCAGAAGTGATGCTGATGCCGACTGGGAAAGTCTGGACTATAACCTAAGATGTCTGGTCTTCAGTGAGGATTTTGGCTTAAAAAGCATGCGACACTTAACATTTAAAAAAATCTTTAGTAATAGCAGGGGAGAAAAAGAAAAAAAAAATTGCCCACTAAAGTATAAATACATTTTAGTCTGTTTTTTAAAAATATAATTTGAGTCGTCACGTATCTATATACTTTTAAATTTTGTTCTTTCCACTCAGCATTGTGTCCAGCAGTAGTGTTTTGGTAGAAGGGTGTAAGGCTTTATTTTCAGGCACAAAGATCTTTCTCATTACAGGGAACGGGATGGGGTAGGAGGGGCAGATTAGTGTTCTCTGTTAGAAAGTGGTTAGCATTTTATATTATTTCTTCATTTGGGGTACCACTCAAGGACTGATTATGCCAAGATATCACTCCGTGGTCTCAACCTGAGAGCATCCTTTCCTCACAGGCAGTCCCAAGGCTTGGTGAGAAGCTCTGAGCAAGCTAGGTGCTCTTGGGGGTGAGTCAGTGCAACGGAACTCCCAAACTCTGAAGACTGGGTGTCCCACTGAGTGAGAGGCTTTAGCATTCTGTTAAAGGTAGCCAAGGCTTATTTTACAGGAGAGCGGCAGCCACTTTCTAAAGTCTTTTTTGAGTAACAGTGGCCTGTACTTAGCTGAGTTTAGTTTGTGCTTTTATTAAACAACAATTTTGTCCCTCTCGCTCACAGAGCTCTCTGGCTGAGACGTTGGACAGCACTGGCAGCCTAGACCCCCAGAGATCGGACATGATTTACACCATAGAAGACGTGCCTCCCTGGTACCTGTGCATATTTCTGGGCCTGCAGGTAAAATGCTTCCTTTAGGGTGTAACCACCAGCAGATACTTGAATTATCTGTCTGGATTTTTTAAAATTCAATTTCGATTTTTATTTATTGACGACTTCACTATAAATTAACTCTCTTGAGAATGATGAATGGTGATTCACATCGATTTCATAATAGTGAAAAGAAGAAAACGACAAGGAGGAGTAGGTTAACCAGGGAATGAAAGAAGGAAAACATCCAGGGAATAAGGAAGTGACGTGGAAGGAAGGGCCAAAGATCACAGACACAGAAAGAAGGAAGAATAGAGGGAGGAGGAGAAGAGTAAAGAGTTCATTTTCATCTCTCATTCCTTAGTTAACCAGTCCATAATCGCGGTCCCTTCGTCATGGAATAGGGGTTACACTGAGAAGTACCATATTGTCCAGGACAAATGGGAGGTTTCAGTCCTGTTTTTAAAGGAAGACAAACATAGTCGTGACAGCAACTGTTTTTCTCTGCTGCAGCTTCCAGTGGGAGCAGAGCAGGGAAGCTGCCAGGGGAGCAGAGAGGGGACGGCCTAGGGGATGGGGTGGAAAGTGACACACAGTGACACAGTCTATGCAGAGCTCCTCATCTTTGGTACTTTCTCCCATCTTTTGGCACCTTTTTCCCACTTACAGATTGAGGTGGGTTTCAGGGGAAAGGACACGCGATGAGAAGCTCTTTTCCAGGACACACACCCCTGGCCTGTGTTTACTCTGGTTGACTCTGTTCGGAAGTCTGATTTGCCATTCCTCCTTTCTCAGATTTGAATGATCAGTTCAACCTGGGGTAGTTCAGCTTCTGAGACAGTCTCAGTGCCGACATAGGTTTATTCACTTGGAGATGAGGCTGTACTTGCTGACAGTGATGTTTTGGTCCTGTTTTCAGCCCCCACCCCACCCCCTTTAGCTCTCGAAGCACTGGGTAACCTAATAAAAGGGGAGTTGTGACTAAAGGAGCTGAGTGGTTTTGGTGGATGCTTTCTTTACCTTGGATCGAGCATCCCGAACCAGATTCAAGAAACTTGCTTTTTAAAATGTTTATATTATATTTGTTTCCAGAAGAAGTCTTCCCTGGTCAGATGGGATTGGGAAACCCTGTATGCATCATGCCCTTCCTGATATAGTGTTTGTAAGCTTGTGAGAAGCTCTGAGAAGTCCTAGGTGGGAATGTTTTTTTCCTGCATAAAACACCTATTAGTGTTACGTAGTTGGGTTTTAGGGGCTGCAAGCAACACATTTTGGCAAACAGGAGCAGAAATGGGGAACTATTGGAAAGGAAAGTAGAAACAGAAGTAGAAACTGAACAAGCAGGAAAGGAAGTGAGCAGGGATTGCTGCAGATGACCTGCCAGGGTCTCAGGGAGTAGAGGCGGGGCCCCCAAAGGAAGAGTGTGACGGGCTCTTCCTGGAGCATCCCCACAGCTCTGGTATGCCCTTAACCCTTCCCCGATTGTTGTCAAATGCCAGACCATAGAAAAAGATGGAAGACACTCTGTGTGATGAACTTTAATCCCCAGACTTGAGAGAATTAAAAAAAAAAAAAAAAGTTGACTATCTCGAGAATACAGATGTAAAATTCTATGTAAAATATTGGCAAATCAAATCTCAGAAGAAAGATATGGCAAGACTGACTAGGGTTTATTTCAGGGATGATTCGGCACAGTACAATTCATGTTCATAGGTCAGGGGAGAAGGACCTATGATTTTAGCAATTGCTACTGGAAAGCATTTGGGAAAAAAGCAAATAATCTCAGTAAGTCGTATAAGTAAAATATCGCCAGTGCTTGTATTGAGTACTTCTTCATGCTTGCCTAAATTCATGTGAGCAATAAGTAATAACACCAGGTGAGTGTTATAAGACAAGGAAATGCAATGGAAAGGAGAAATGCTGAAAAAGAAATATGATTTGGCATCTAATATGTGTGTACTTAGGAGAACCAGAGTTTCTTCACGTACGTTGAGATAGGGAATTAGGGTAGAACCACCAGAAAATGAGGAAGGGTTTATTGTCTCCCCTTCTGCCTCTCCGTCACCCGCAGCACTACCTGACATGCTTCAGCGGCACCATCGCGGTGCCCTTTCTGCTGGCCGATGCCATGTGTGTGGGGTACGACCAGTGGGCCACCAGCCAGCTCATCGGGACCATTTTCTTCTGCGTGGGAATCACAACTTTACTGCAGACAACGTTTGGATGCAGGTGAGATTGGGGTACTAAATTGAGACACTGAAGCCCCTGGAAGGCACCTAGCAATGCCGATCACCTAGGACCACTGACTGGAGTTGGGGAGGGTTTCCTAGTTAACCTCGCCCCCCACTAACTCCCCCCTCTCCCCGCCCCCAACCTCCACCATGTTTCTTCTCTTGGCGGATGG
>NW_024342471.1:2498773-2592606 GCF_902729225.1 Pteropus medius
GTCTGGCTTGTCTCTCCCCCTCTGTGAAGCACCTCTGATTCCCCAAGCCTCCTTTGTTCTCTCCTCTGAATTTCCACACATGCGTTTTGTGTACGTTCTTCTTCTGTGGCTCTTATTCTCCTTTGTCTTTTTTCGTTTTTGTGTCTTTTCCCACTGGATTGTGCTCCCCTCCTTGGTTCCAGGCCTCTAGCTTATTCACCTTTGCCTCCCTGCCCCCAGCTTAAATGGGTGTGGAGCTGGCCGAGGAAGGGAGGGAACGGTTCTTTTCTGTCACTTCCTGCAGACTTGCTTTGTCTTCTCCTGTCCCTTCTTCCGCCCTCTTCACACTGCAGCCTCTTCCTTAACCCCGGGGCTCTGCTCACAGAGTAGGGCCTGTGGAGACAGGACTGTCCTCAAGGGAAGGGCAGCAGAGTAAGCATGTGAGTTCTCTTTTGCTCTGTTTTAGTCTGAGGAAGGGCTTTGCCTTCCCGTTGGGGGAACAAGTTGACTACAGAAGGCTTGAGCGTCATGGACTGTATTCCAATGACTCAGAATCCTCAGGGACCTCAGGAGGCCTGCCCGTAATTTGGGGGACAGGAGAACATAGGCAGAACTGTGAGCAGCGTTAGGGCATTCTGGTTGGCGCATGGGCGCCACCCTGGGAAGGGAAGTGGTGGCTCCCTTACAGGTCTGCTGATGGAAGGAAGTCACGTGGACTGGAGGCTGTGGGCGCTGGCCAGTTCTTGGAGTTCTCAAAACCCCAGCTCTGTCCTGCAGCCACTGCACTGAGCAGATCCCTTACATTAGAAGGGAGGGTCTCCTCAGGAGACCTGAAGGGATGGGGAGGGGTATCATTGACCTGCTAGAGGAAGGAGATGTGTTCTGCGCATTCCAAAGAGGACTCGATCCATTTTTTTAGAGCCAGGTAGTTAAATTTGACTGGCAGCATCTTTTATTCTGTTGATATGGTATTCAAGGCTCTGTATTTCAAATCCGGAGTGTACTAAAAATCTTTTGTTGGCTGACTCAGGATCCTTACATAGGGTACTGATTCTCTGGGGAAATGTGTTTTTTCCTGAACAGCTGGCTCATTAAGGAGCTTATAGCCCAGACTATCAGAATTTGGGGCAGTGCCTATAGTTCAAAATTGTTGGTTGATCTGAAGAGGGAATGAAGATGTCTGTTATGGTAAAATACACATTGTGTATGGCTGTATCCTGGTCTCACGCCAAGATCAACCATAGTCAGCCACATTGTCAACCCTGGTTAAATCAAGTTGTTGGATATTTTAATTCTAACCTGTAATCCCATGGGCAGTCAGAATGAACAGTTCTCACTGTAAAGCAGTGGCTTACAGTATGTGGCAAATGATGGTTTCTTCTCTTTCACACATGGGGGAGTGGAACAAGCGAGCATGAGAAGTTAGAGGGACCTGCACAGCTTTACGACCTTGGACAGATGACCTCTCCTGCTCTGTTTCCTTTTGTGAAAATGAGAGGAGACTCTTCCTAAAGTATCCTGTGGATGACATTTTGCCATTATTTTAATGGACCTATTGTGATTTTACAGATTATTATAAACATCCTAAAATACGTTTGGGAAGTTAGAGTATATGAGTAATATGAAAAGTGTTGTAGTTTTGCTAAGTGCTAACACCGACCCTCATCACAGGCTGTGGATGGTCATTTTAACAGGCTTGTGTTGTTTGCTTCCTGGTCACAACAGGATCCAGTAAACCAATAAAGCAGTTGGAGCAGAGGGAACGTTAGGGTGGGGCAGAGCAGGAGCGAAGTGCTAATGTAGCCGAGAGTGGGGTTTATTCCCAGTATCTCAGCCATAGGATCGCCGATGGCCTGTGCATTTCTGATTTTTTGGGGGTGTTTTAGGGCAGTTCAGTACTCATTCCCTTAGGCTTAGAGCAGCAGAAGAAAAAGCTTTTCATGGTCAGCTTTCACAATTTCTAAGATTTTCAGACTTTTCTGACTCAGAGTGTTTTATGGTGCTGTGTGTAAGTTCTGTACACTTCTTTGTGTATTTGCCTACCACCTGCCACACACCCGATACTGTATCACACTGGATGCAGCAGCTGCCTGGGACATAAAGATCAACCACGGTCCATGCTTGTGTGGAGTGGGTCCTTTATTTTGAGGAAGTTAAGACAACTGCAGGTCTAGAGCAGAGAAAGGAAGAAAGTGTAAGCATCCCAATTTGGCTGTGACCAAGCCATCCTTCCTCCTCCCTCCTCATTTCACACAGGCACCCTGGAGAAGAGGGGCATGCTGTTTCTGGACATCTGTTTCATGCCATAAAAATAACCAGAATCGATAGGGAAACCAGGAAAGGAACACAGACATGTGCCTCTGCAGACCTGAGCACGAGCTCAGACTGCCAGCTGACATAAGATGTCACTATGTCACAAACGCCCCTTCGGGGGCATGTTTCCCACGGGCTGGGCTGAGGCCACACAAATGCGTCTGGTCCAGCGCAGGCCGCAGACCCTCCTTCCTTCACTGCACTTCTCCCCTGGCACGAGAGTAATAGCTCCTTTCCTTCGGGGACCGTGACTGCTTTTGAAATGGAGGTTGTGGGTCTCAGCCCCACTCGTGTGACTTCCATGGCTTTAGTGCTTCCCTGAGCCTCTGCCTGCAGGGGAGTGGGTGTTTTCTGCCATACCTGCTTCTTTCACCTTCTCCTTCTCTCACCTTTTTCTCCTTCCTCCTCCCCTTTGACCTTGCTCTCCTGTCCTCACTTTCAACCAAGTCTTCACTGAGTTCCCTTGAATGAGGTTTCAGCAATCTGTGGTTCTGTTTGATTAGTGATGTCAGCCCCACCACCGCTTGGGTCTGTTCCAGGAATTAGAATAAAGCCTTGGAAACCCTGATCTGGGCAGGGGTGCTAGCCCGCAGCAGTCTCCTCTTAGCTGCAGGGAGGACTCAGCGGATGCATCACCTTGGCTGCCTTTGCCTTTCCCAACAGAGACTAAGTCTTGGTAACAGCTCCCAGTTTCCCAGAGTCCCCGCCCCTGACCCCAGGTGTCATTGCAGAGCTGGGGGTGAAGGAGGGCCCTCCAGGATCCTGCCCTTCACCTGCCATGCTGACCTTCCCTGAGGTGTGGTAGGTGCTGTGTTTGGGGGGCCACCTACAGCCTTTTGCTCCAGGAGCCTTTTGGAAGCATCACTGTGAGCGCTTAAGCAAACGAAAAGACTGCAGGTAGGGTGGCCTCTCCCAGGGGAGCGTCTCCTGGCCATCACAGGCCTGTTATAGACACACACAACCTTCCTTTGCTGAGAAAAGGTAAAGTTTTCAGCAAAAGGGTCATTGTAGCCAGTGCAGCAGCCTGGCGTGTAACTGAGTTGTCCACCCTGAGGAGAGAGCTCCCGTCTTCCATCTCCTTGGGCTCTGGGGGCCTGGTACACACTGCGTGCTCGCTGAGTACAGTGATACCTCAAAGTCTCAAGTCTGGTGCTTTGAACTCTAGTTAGCTATTGATAAAACTTAGCAGAATGGAAAAATGCAATACTTAGATTGAGTTGGCGGAGACTGGAGTTTAACCCCAAATTCTTTTTCCTGTATATAAGTGTAGGTTACATGCATTCAAAAATATTTTATTATTAGTTTCAAGTATACAGTACATTGGTTAGACTTTCATGCATTATTTTGAACTTTAAAGTTGCAGATAGCATGCCGGCTCACCCCTGCATACTGTCCTGGGAATGAGGGTCTCCTGTATAACCATTTACCACAACAGCCGTTCTATCATGTCATCTAATGTGCAGGCTATATTTAATTTCCCAAGTTGTCCCTAAAATATTTTTTACGACTTTTCCCTCCACTTCCTTGAACCAGGATCCAGTCAAGTTCATGTGGTGCATTTGTTTTTGCGTCTCTCTGGTCTCAACAATAAACAATTCCCACCTTTTTCCTCCATATTACCACCCTTTTAAGGAGTCTAGGCCAGTTGTCTTGTCAAGTGTCCTGTGGTCTGAATTTGTCCAATTGTGTCCTTGTGGTGGCATTTGATTTGTTCCACAATCCCCCTTATTTGTTGGAAACTGGAAGATGGGGCCAGAGGCATAGTTGATGCAGGGTGAACATTTTTGCCAAAATTATTGTATAAGTGACTTCACATTCTGTGATATCATGCAGGCACACAGTAACAAGTTGTGGGTTTTTCCCACCAAATTAAAAAATTACTGTTCATTCGACTCATAATTTTTTATATAGTATATTAAAGAAATGGGGCCGGTGAGAACCTGGAGGTAATGACCTTGGAGGAGGGAGCTTTGCCTTGCTCCCCTAACCAACTGCGTTGGGAAGCTCTGACCTTAAAGATGGCATTGCTATCGTTCTACCATTTTCATGTGGTCAAACTGTCTGATCTCTCAGAGTCCCCTTCCTTCATCTGTAAATGGTAGTAATAATAAAATTGTTAGCGTCAAATGAGATAATGCTTAGCACCTGTCCACACTTGCCTTTGACTCTTATTTTGGTGAACCTTCCGGAAGGAAGGAGGCAGGCAGGCAGGCACGCACAGGGGAGCCAGAGGCGGGTTCAGTGGGCTAGGGCTGGGATGCCCGATGGAGCAGCATGTCCTGGGCGGTTGGGTGTGTTCCGTGGCCACACTGCCGTCACTTTTGTTCCTTCAACTTTAGCTTTTCTGGATGATCTCCCCCTTCAGCTAACACACTGTTTCTCTGTTAATATTTCTGATGCTCCCGGGAACTAGGAGACCGACAGGGTCCTCTTAGTATCTGTGGGGTTAATGAATATAGTTCTCCATAGTCTTTCTTTTTTTCCCTTTGACCGTCACATCCCACTTGCCTGCACATTCCCACATGCTGTGAATTGCTCTTCCTCATAGCCGACCGCCTCTCCCCTTTTATCCTTTTCAGACAGGTGACTGTCGTGGCAAAAGCTGTGCAGGATTAGAGCAGAATTACGTGGGCCTAGAGGACAGAGCTTCTCACCAAAACCAGGAGGGAAACTATTCTCTTTTTAAATTTTGTGTTTTTAATTAACTGTTTAACACAACGAGTATTTTAAAGAATTTGTTGTCCTCCCCCCTTTTCCACTCCCAGAAAGATACTTACTTAATAGACGTAATTTAAATCATATCTATTGAGGGGAAATTGACATACAATAACATATATGCCTTTTTACATGTACAGTTATGAAGTTTTACCTGTGTGTACAGTTATGTAACTGTAACCAAGAGAACATTGCCACATCCCAAGGAATTCCTTCATGCCTCTCTGACTGGCTAGATCTTTAAGTAATAAAAGCATTTTAGGCTAACAGCCCTTGACCTGAAATAGTTGATGCTATCGTGTTTGAAAAGGAAGTTATCAAAATCATAAACTAGCCCTGTGAAATTCCTGTGCTCTGTCTGGACAAAGCTGCCTGCTGTGGGCTATAACTTGGGAGGGGAGAGGCACCAGTCAGCTGCTTCCCACCAAGGTTCTCCAGGAGTCTCTGTAATTGAAAGTGCTGACAAGATGGTTCATATAATTTTTAGTATTTATCTGTAAAACCAGAATAACATGAACTTGAAGGTAAAGGTTACACTTGCCTTTAGTTCAGTTTTCTTTGCATCAACTTAAAATGGATTAGAGATCCAAATGCAGGAATCAACCCCTGTGAAGAGGAGTTTTATAATATCTAGACTGCATATGCATTTACCATTTGACCCGGTAACCCTGCTTCTAGATATTTGGCCTGAAGATACATGACCACAAATGCAAAATAATATATTGCTGTGTAATTTATAATGGCAAAATGTTAACAGCCTAGATCGCCATCTGTAAGAGACTGGCTGCTATGGAATATCACACAATGGAGTCCTATGCAGCCCTAAGAAAGAATGAGAAGAATTTCTCTGAACCGATATAGAGCGAGTTTCAGGATATATTGAAAAAGCAAGTTGAAAAAAGTATGTATGTGCATATATATAGTTTTGGTAAGAAAAAATAACAAGGATAAGTGGGAAATTAAAAAAATGGTTAACTATAGTGGGTAAGTGGGAATGGGTCGGAAGGGATAGGAATGGGAGTGAGACTTTTCCTGTTATATCCTTTTATATGGTTTGATTTCTAACCTGTAAGTGTTCGACATATTCAGAACATTGTCTGAAAGAATGAAGAAAAGCAAACCCTAAAATTGAATATGAACAGAAGCAAGTGAACCTAATTATATGTCAAATTGCTAAACACAGAGAGGAAAAGAATTAATTCACAGACTTTAGAACATAGTATTTCGTACACCTTGAATGGGATATCTTCTAAGGACAAAAAAGAAAAAAAAAATTGAAATCTTATACTTTGTAGTCTTGTTAGTAGTAATATTGGTATAATTCTGGAACTGTGTTATGATATTTATCGTAGGATAGAACAAATGAATAAGTATGTTGATGGTGTGAGAAATCAGGATGGTCAGTGTAGAAGGAGAGATACGAATACGGAAAGAAGGTAATCCAGTGGTGTTGGATTGAACTGGAGGTATCGTTACAACCCCATGATTCAAAAGAAATTGTATCTCTATTCACTAAAAGACACCTAGGAACAGTGAGCCCACCTAGTGCTCAGATCTTGGTTTCTAAATACCGTTTTCTATCAAAATGAACCAGGGTTCCTTAGAGAAGTGGTTGACTCCAGGGCTACAGCTGAGAAAAGTACAAGTTGACCCGAGAACATCTTGTGCCAGAAAGCAAGGAACTGCTCAAAAAGAGGGGGTGTGAAGGGAGTTAAGTCAAAAAGAATGGGAACCTGCTCAACTGGCTGCTTTGGGCAAGTTGGGACAATTTAATTATTGAAAAGAATAGTCATGGAAGTGAATATAGAACTAAATAGGAAGGAATTCATGCACCTGTAGTGAATTTCCAAGAAGAAAAAGAGTGATACAGTTGGGACAAAAAGGAAAGCTGTTTTTTACAAAAGGACACTAATAGATATGGATAGAATAATAAAATTGGAAACTCAAAATTTTAAGCCCAGTATGTAAGAATGTTAATAAGCTAGTGGTAATATAATAATTGCACAGTCTAAGAATTACCCTAGGGATTATGAATTACAAAAAGGAAAAGGTACTTTTAAAATGGGAAGTTCCAGCAGTCACTACCCAAACCCAGAATTCCCACTTTGTTGGACAATCTGAGGTGACAGGCCTCCTGATGTCATGCTATAAGAAGCACACACCACCCCAGCAGTCTCCTTGCCAAAAGTGTTTAGCCTGGTTCTAAACATGACACGTGATAACCATACGCAATATAGGAACTCTGATTAGATTGGAGGAGTGGGGCAGTTATAAGCACTTTTATAAACAAATTTAAATTTGGCCATAATATTAGGTTACATTATTAAATTAGTGTCACATTTCTTGGGTGTGATAAGAGGGAGGCAGTGATGGAACAGAAAATGCTTATTCTCGGGGGATGGCTGCTAAAATGATTGGGTAAAGTGTACCACCTCTGCAAGCTGCTTTCCAACAGTTCAGCTGGCAGATTGGTATATACATACAATAAACAATTGAAAAATATTATCAGTCAAGAGAAGAGTTTTAACAAATTATGTTTTGCTTTTCTTTAAAGGCACTTAGGACACACACTCCTGATGGCAAATTCAAAAATGAAACTACAGCTCATCAGAGCCAAGCTTGCTTTACATTTCTTAGAGATTGTTTTAAAATTGTGCTGCAGTTTAGACTCAAGTACAGGTTTATTTGGCAGTGAAGAGTTTTGTGTCCAGCTTGATTGCTTTCTTTAGGTTAAGGAAGCCAGGCACCGAGTTCGCACTCTATCTTGATGAATTATGTTTTTGTTCATCGTCTTTAAATGGTTTGGTTCTGGATAGATAGATATATTTCACACTTATGCTGCTGCTCCTAGGACTATCGCCTCTTAAACTTTTTAAGACCTTTCCCCTGATGGCACCAGAGGAGGATTGCAAGCCCCTGGGGTCTGTCGTTATTACCTGGTTTTGTCTTGAAAATTCATATACCTTTTACTCTCTATTCTCTACCCAGTGCTTTTAATCTAAAAGTCCTCTCCCACATTTGTAGTTAAAATGAACATGGCAGAAAGACCTTAACCTCTTATTTCTAGTTCGATAAAATTTCAAATAATATTATTTGTAAATAGCGCCTTCAATTTATTTATTCATTATTTATTAAGCAAAAGTTGGTGCCAGGGAGACAGTGATGGGTGAAACGGTCCCAGTTCCTGCTGTCAGGGCAATTCCAACCAATGGGGAGCTGAACAGGTCTGCACGCAGACCGCCTCAGTGCCCTGAAGGGAGGGGACAGAGGCCGAGGTGCATGTGGAGAGGACCCTGGGATGGCAGGCTATTTGAGCCAACACCACAGGATTAGTGGAGTCAGCCAAACAAAGACTGTAAACTGAGCTGGGCCACCGCCTGCCTGTCAGAAGGCCTTCAGGATCCTTCAGTAGTTTCCTCCTTGCCTGCAGGAAGAATGCAGGGTCTGCCAGAGGTCCCCTCTGATCATTACCACATTAGTCCCTGTGTTCCCACCCACAGTAAAGTGTCTGCAGTTCTCTAGGATTCCTGGGGTCTGTGACCCTTGTGTTGCACATACTCTTCTCTTGGCCGGAACTGCTCATAATCCCTTGCATATGTGATGATATGCTTCTCGTCCTTATGCTTAATTGTTTCTCCTACAGAGTCCACAGCACCTTGCACCGTCCACATCCCTGCACTTTATGTGTGGCTGTGATTAGTCTCCTTCACATGACAGAAACCCTTCAAGGGGCCAGGGGTTGTTTTTCCATCATTGTACCTGCCTATAATTGTACCTCTGTCAAGCAGATGTTTCTCAAGTGACCAGAATGATAAATCCCTTCATGGGATTGTCAGTCTTTGTGGTGCCTCGTGCCTCAGCTTCACCCAGAAGTCATTGTTCAAAAATCCAGATTCAAGGACCCCACCTGCAACTTTGATTAACCAAGATTGGGTAAATGCAGAAATCTCCATTTTTAATTAGTAACTCCAAGGAATCATGAAGCAGCTTCTGGCGACTTGGGGGGTGGCTTATAGAAATTATGGTCACACACTCCTAAGTAGTAGGGGAACACATTACAAATCCTAAGAAGTAGACCCTGGAATATTTCCTGGAGAAGGTGGTATTTGCTCTGTGCCTTGAATGATAAATGAAAATTGAATATTAGAACTGAGTTGATGACAGAAGGGATGAGCAAAGGCCCAGAGGCAAGAACCCGGACTGTTTTGCTTGGAGTGCAGGTGTGTGAAGGGGCCAGTAAGAGGCGAGGCCAGGGAAGGGATTGGGGTCACTTGGTTACTGAGGAGGAAATGAGGCACCTCCAGCAGGGTTGAACAAATTAAGAACTTGTCTGGGGATGATTGGGTTCTTCTGCTGTCCTGAGGCTAGAACCTGACATGGGAATGCATCACGACATTTGGTGATGGCTAGTAAGTTTAAAAACTTTCATCTGCAAAAATTCACCATCTCTTCACATATTTAAGATATGCTTTCCTTGTACACAATGTTGGCAAACTTTTTCTGTAAAGAGACAAGTAGTAAATATTTTAGGCTCTGTGGTCTGTTGTGACTGCTTGACTGTCCCATAGCAGCATAAAAGCAGCTGTAGATACCTCGTAAATAAACGAGGTGGCTGTGTCCCAGTAAAACTTGACTCACAAAAACAGGTTGTTCACCAGATTTGGCTCACGAGCCAGTTCACCAAACCCTGGTGTAAAGAAGGGCACAATATTTGTTTCCTTTCCAGTTGTCAGTACAGAATAAAAGAGCAGGTAGTTTTGTCTGTCTGAGGGCTCCGGGGAGATGAGGTTGGTGCTCTTGTGAGTGAGATGTAGAGGAAAGATCCCTAAGATTGACCAGCTTCATGCTGGGAAGTGCCTGAAAAAGCTGCTTTATCAGATGAGAATATCAAGTGCTGTATCATGCTCAGTCTTTCTTTTGGAAAATTGGCTTTGTTGCTTGTGATTTAAGAAGCTTTTATTTAATAGAGTCATTTGTTCTTGTGGCAACTTTCCCTAAGAATATTTCACTCAAGCCATTGATTTATGCTGCCAGTAAAGGAGACCACACTTAACTTCTGGGGTACTGACTG
Source organism: Pteropus medius (assembly GCF_902729225.1). Lineage (NCBI taxonomy): Eukaryota > Metazoa > Chordata > Mammalia > Chiroptera > Pteropodidae > Pteropus > Pteropus medius. The sequence continues at coordinate 2,508,852 of NW_024342471.1, forward strand.
CTGTTTACTGTAAAGCGGCCACTTGTCCTTCAGCCACTACTGCTGCTGGCAGGCAGTGTGCGTGTCTGAACAATGAAAGTGTAAGCTGGCGAGCGCAGCCTTCCACATCTCGGGAGACCTTGTTTAGGGCAGCACATGTGGAGATTTCCTGTTATCACCCACTTTAAAAGGAAGCAGGGTCCTGGTTGCTTGAAAGTGAGCTTCTTTTTATCAGATCTCTCAAGGCCCTTGGCCATGGTGAAGCCATAAACTGCTTGCCCCAAAAGGTGCCCGGGCAGTGGTCAGGTTCACACCAAGGTTGAGAATAGTCAATGCCACCAGGAGTGGCACCCAGAGCCAGTCTTCACTCTCTCATATCAAAGGTATCACCAATGCAGCGTTGATTGCAATGTCCCCAAGGACGAGCTCTCTAAGTGAAATCCATATTACATTGCCCTAGGATGCACTGCCTGAAATCTGAAACAACAGTAAAACAATGCTGTTTGGACCATTTGAGATTGCATCCATTCCTAACTAGATGCTGACCTCCCTTTACCTTTTCTGTCCATTTCTGAAAAATCGTGCTTAAGGAGCTTGTGTAAATGAAACTGTTTTCCCTTTTGATATACATTCCCACTTCAGGTGACCTTCGCCTGCACTTTTGATGGTACTATACCTTGGGTCCCTCCGACAGGTAATTATAAATGGATGGTTGGTGGAGGGCATGCCCATATGAGTGGCTGCCAGCAGTGTATCTGGTCTGTACTGTGCAGCCTGCCCCTGTGTCTTAAAGCCATCAGCCTGCTTATTCTCAGTTGATGTCATTGCATGATAAAAAATGGGCAGGAGAACAAGAGAATCTTGGTTCTCATCTGGCTCAGAATGGTGTGTGCTGACTCTAGGCTCGTAAAGCAGCTGCTTGCCCTTCAGCCAACGCCATTCTGTTTCTCAGAACAGTTCCTGTTTCAGTCAGGGCAGGACAAGCTGTCAGCTCAGGGGAAGCAAGCCGGGTTGCCCTCCCGCTGGCCAGGACACCGATAACAAGGCTGCTTGGTGGTATTTAAGAAGGATCTGGATGTCTGGGAGCTCCTAGCTCTGCAAACAGAGGCCAGTTTTATATTTTACCCTGAAAATAATGTTAAAAGTTAAGATCAAGTTCTCAGCCCATAAAGCCATCTTAATACAACTGTAGCTGAAATGCTTTACATATCCAATAAAAAATGGCAAAATCTTTTGAATTTAAGTAGTTCAAGAGTTCAAGTTAATATGATGTATCTATAATATAATTGATGGCATCTTAGTGTTTCCACGTTTACTTTAAGGATTGTGGGCAGGAGATCTTAAGGAGAGTCTGAACTTCCTAGGTTCTTTAAAAATAAGGTTTAGAACACTTTTCGAGTCTTTCTTACGATTCAGAGGAATATTATATCTACTGTTGATTTGTAACTTACAGCTTTCCTTTTCCTCAATAGATCTAGATCACTAATGTGATCTTAATGCTTATCTTCTATGATTTAGGGCAGTTTTTAACTTATAAAATGGAACAATAGAGGAAGATAAAAATGTTTTCTGTAATAACCGATAAAAATTTGAAAGGGAGGATGAGGTGGAGGGTGGTGAAATAGAAGACGTACACTGATGTTTAATGAGGAGCGCACAGCTCAGCAGGAAGGAGATGCCCAAATGCCCAACATCCCCTACCCCCAAGGGGAGAGGCGGCGATGGCAGGGGCCAGTGTTGGGTGCTGGTGCTAACTGTAGGGCTCCCCTGTGGCCCACCCTGGGGGGAGAGCAGCAGGAGGGGAGGACGGAGAAGCCAGCGGCCCTGGCTGCATGGAGAAGAGATCTTTGCGGACTGGGGGTTCTTTCTTCCAGGTGTGCCTGCATTTACTCATGGGCTGTTTGTCTATGGAAAAGACTGTTAAGCTGTCAAATAGTGAACTACCTCGGTAGTTCCTGATGCCGTGATCATGGTTTTGGTCTCGTTTCTTTTAGGTTACCCCTGTTTCAGGCCAGTGCTTTTGCATTTCTGGCCCCTGCTCGAGCCATCCTGTCTTTAGATAAATGGAAATGTAACACCACAGGTAATTGCAGTTATTTCCACATATGTCATTGGGGTCCTTTAATGCAGGTGATAAAAGGGAGGCCTGGACATGTTGCCCTCAGCAGTGTTAAATCCTTTCTGGAATTAGGCACAGAACATACAAACCAACAGCTTAGAACACTCCAATCTGTGGATCGTGTTTCTGTCTCTCTCTTTCTATCCACTCGTTCATCCCTAATCCCAGAGCAAGTAAGGACCAGAAGGGACCTCATTTCTCTATGCTAATGAAATTGATAAGTATGGGAATGAAGAGAAAAATATTTGTGCTATTTTTCTGCCTCTTTCTTTCAGTGGATTTTATGAACCACCAGTAATCATTCTCTTTGTCGCATCAGCATCCCTTCTCTGAAACATCTCTGCTTTTTTAAGGATCTGGCTGCTTTGGTTTTCTGCAAATGACTTTCATCCCCTTCCTCCCCGCTTAGTGATTGCAAAGATCCTTAAGTAACCCTATAAAGTCAGGAAAAGATGAGATAGGGGGTTTGAGAAAACCAGACCTGTTGTACTCTTAAAATACTGTTCCATTTTTAAGTTCTGGGAGCAAAGTTTTTCCAACCTTCATTTCCTTCCTTGCTCCTAGGAGTTACTTTGTGACCACTGATTGGATTTAGGAACTGGAGAAGGCTCTCTGCTTTATCTAGGTTTTCACAACCTTAGGCAACCTTGCTATTGGGCATTGCAATGAGCTGCTTGCACAGGTTGGTCTTTGTGTGAGGCTGCCACTAGCAACGTGCATCACCAGTTCAGTCAGCTTCTGACATGCTGGGAGCTCTCAGTCGATGAATAAATTTGGTTAAATTAGCACTGGGGAACCCACCTTTCAGTATGGTAAGCCGTACTGTTGAATTTTAGGGATGGGTATTGGTACAAATATACTTAAAAGAAGGAGGAAATTCTTCTTAAAAAGAGTAAAATGAGTGTGTCCTATGAAACATCAGTGTCACTCCAAGAAAAATTTTGTCTTTGTTTTTGTTTTCAAGATGTTTCAGTTGCCAATGGAACAACAGAACTGTTACACACAGAGCACATCTGGTATCCCCGGATACGCGAGGTAAAAGATGAACATTGTCTGCTTGTGGCTTCTTTGTGTTTCCGCTCAGCTTCAGTGTTAGTTGTGCCCAAGAAGCTGCAGTTGCTTGCACTAAGCCCTTCTTTTCATCTACTGACATGTTTACTTCTATTCAACTAAACTTAGGTTAGTGTAACTAAACTAAATTTACGAAATAAAGCACGTGGAAATGCTTTACTCAACCAGATAGGATCACCCTTCATTTCCCTCCTTCTTTCCTCTGGTGCACCCACAGACCTGCCCACTTACACCCTCCAGCCTAACCAGCCAAAGGGCGTGGCTCCCTTGGATGGAGCAACAGAGGCTTGTCAGCAGGCAGCACAACTGTCATTCTGGACTCCGTATTTGCCTGTATTTGTGGAAAGAATTAAAGATAATTGTTTACTACAGTGCACTCGAATAGGTCTGGGAGTCTTCAGCCTTGAAGAATGACTGACAGTTTACCCAGATCTTTCAGAGCCTGTAAGATCATTCACCACTAGTTTAGAACCAGCACAGCCGTTCTGCACAGGAGAAACATTCCTTCAGAGTTTTTGTCAATAACACTATCTTTTAAATGTGCTGCAGGGGCTCACTTTTTAAAGTCAAGAAGCTTTATACTGCAGTGTTCCTTTGAGGCTGGTTTTGAATGCCATGTGTCTTAAATAGGAATTATGAATTACATCTGTCTCATTTATCAATGGAAATGGCAAGTTGGCTTTGTATCCAGTGCCCATTTCTATAACATTCTTACTTTAGTCAGGGCATACTTAAGTTTGATAGGCCCTAGTCACACCCGTTGGTTTCTTTTGGAATTCCTGGGAATTTTTCAGCTGTGTCCTGCCTGTTTTATAACTCAGTGCCTTGCAGAATTATCGGTTGTGGTTACACTTTGAGTATGTGATGTATGAGCAGCTTACTGTCATGTCTGTGCTCTCTCTTGTTCCAGATCCAGGGGGCTATCATCATGTCCTCACTGATAGAAGTGGTCATCGGCCTCCTAGGCCTGCCCGGTGCTCTGCTGAAATACATCGGGCCCCTGACCATAACGCCCACGGTGGCCCTCATTGGCCTCTCTGGTTTCCAGGCAGCGGGAGAGAGAGCAGGGAAGCACTGGGGCATCGCCATGCTGTAAGTATCCCGAGACCACCCAGTGGTGGACAGTAAAAACCTCCCCTCTTTCCACCACCGAGGGACACAGCCTCTTGGGCTGTTTGAACATTTATACAGACTTTAGGAGATAGTTTTGGGGCTTTTTAAAGTAAGAATAGTCTGATAGTTTAAACTTTATTTGCTTTGTGCCAGGGAATTATTTAAGGGTTTTTTAGACCCAGAGATTGGGAAGTGACTTGCCGTCAAGGTATGCCAAAGACACATTTGTCACTGATGTGTAGGGGAAGCGCTATAAGATTTCAAACTTTGAGAGGATGTAAGATGGTGGTGTCAGTAGTTCTTAACTTTTGAGGTCATGACAAGTCTCCTGCGTATAAATTGAAATACTGAGAACCTGAATCCTTTAGGTCAGCAGTTCCCAACCTTTGCTCCCATGAGACTCTAATGCCTGATGATCTGAGATGGAGCTGAGGCAGTAATGCTAGCGCTGGGGAGTAGCTGCAAATACAGATGAAGCTTTGCTTCTTCACCCACTGCTCACCTGTTGTGTGGCCTGGTTCCGGTACCGGTCTATGGCCCAGGAGTGGGGGACCCCTGCTTTAGGTGAGACTCAAAAATACTTCCAGATTGGCAGGCGGGAGAGGCTGCTGGAGGATTCGTTGGCATTGACGGAGACATGGCTCCCCGGGCCAAGCCAAGTTCTGCACATCTGTGGGGAGGCCAGAGTCCTACTAGTCAGTGCTGGTCCTTGCATAGAACTTTAAGCTGCTTACCTCTTTAAGTGATGACAGTAAAGACATTCAAGACTTTGATGATGATATTATAAAAGATTATTAGCAGCATGGAATTCTGAAAACCACAGACAGAACACACAAATAGAAGACACATTGTGTGTCTACAGAGCATATGTAAGAGCCAATCATATAATAGAGAACCAGTAACATTTCTAAAGCAAATTAATAACACAAGAGCATTTCCAGTTGTTTTTGTTTTGCCTTGTGAAATATTCTGTAATTATTCAATAACAAGCAGCCCTTGCTGAGCCTCTGCATCGGTGCTTTACATAACACTTACCGTATTATTATAAATTAAGGTAGGTATCGGTGCTACCCTCATTTAACAGCTAACGAAGGGGAGACACAGTGATGTAGTTAGTTGTCCAGGATCACACAGCTAGTAAGTGGCTGAGATGGTTTTCAAAACCCATATAGCCTAAATAGAACTTAAGCTATAACACTAAATCTGCTTCTTTGTGTTAGAACATGATGTACAAATAAAGTGAATTCTTGCATAATTGGAGCCCATATATCATTACAAATTAAGATATGTGAAAATATCCAGGATTATTCTTAATTTACTCATTTCACTAAAAGTTGGCCAGTAGTCTCCACACCAGGTTGGGTGTGTAGAAGGCTTGTAAGAATGTTCATTTAGTGAAATGTATTAAGCTCTAAAAAGGAGAAATAGTATTTACCATCATTCAGTTATCTTAGAAACCAACAAAAGGGTGAATAAAATCCCCAGCTCACTTAGAAGCTAAAAAACAAAACAAAAGACAAAAACCTCACTGTTATAAATAACTTGTAGTCAGAGATGAAATTGGAACGTCTTCACAATTGCTGATAATTTAAAAAACGATAGTAACAGCACTAATCACACTTTACAGAGTAGTCAGAGTTGTCCTTGAGGAAATTTATTACCTTAAAGGCCAATGAAGTACATGAAGAGCTAGCTCCAGAAACTAGAAAAACAATAAAAATGAGCCCAATGAAGGCAGGTGGAAAGACTTAATAAAGATACAAGAAATATGAAACAAATAGAAGTAACAAATCCCAAAGCTGGTCCTTTGGAGAATAACATGTAGACAGACTTCTGGCAAGGCCAATTAGATTAGAAGGGACTGCTTGCACAAATAGAAGAATAAAACTGTAGGTCCAGGGAGGACGAGTTAAATCTATACTCCCTCCTCCCAAATTAAAATGAATAATAATAATGGTTTTCCAGAAAAGCATAAATAACTAAAATTAATTCCTCTGACCGTAAGCTCTGTTGGGCTCATCAGAACTTGATCTTGAGTCTCCTCCTTGCCACTTGCTCATCCCCTAGATCATCTCATCCACGGAATCAGCTAACAGCTGTTAGGGTGGTGACTTACAGATACTGCCCCTGACTTGCCCTCTCCATTTGCCGTTATACAAAACATCTCAAACTGTAAAGGAAGAAACCGCCAAATGTTTGATTCCCTCCTTGTCCGCCAAGCCAGTTCCTTCTCTTGTCACCCTCCTTTTACTCAGTGGCACAAACACCTCAGTTTCTAAGCTAGAAACCCTGCAGACATCCTTGACTCTTTGCTTTCCCCAGTTCCCCATGGACAGCCCACCATTCTGTCCCACCTTCACAACAAAATCTTGGGTTTGTCCTCTGGGTCTTCGCGGCCACCACTCTTGACCAGCCTCACCCTTGACCATTGCTTCCAAACCAGTCTCCAGGTTCTCTTTGCTCCCTCCTGTCCATTCTCAGTCCTGGAAGGTGCTTGGTCCCTGTCTCCTCCTTTTGAAACTCCAGTAGAACACATGCTAGAGTTCCAGAAGCCGTGAGGTCTTTTCATCGTTCCAGTGTCCGAAACCTCGTCCCCTGCCCCTTGGTGGTTTGTTTATATCCCCGGTTGGGCGTTCAGGGTGTTTTCATGCTGGAATCTCAGGTGTTCAGAGGTGGGAAATGATTTCAAATTATTTCTCAAATGCCTTCCTCCCCTCCATTCATGCTTGTCTCTTTCTGGAACTTCTAGAATGTTGGACCTCCTGAACTCTTTCTTTGGACCTCCTGAACTCTCGCTCTGCTTTCCTCTTCTGTTTTTTATCTCATCATCTTTTTTTCTCTATTCATGGGAATCTTCCTCAGTTTTATCTGTGAATTTTTCTGTCGAGCTTTTCATTTTTCCTCTCATGTTTTTGAGTTTGCAAGAGCTCATCTTTTGTACTAGAGGTGTCACTTCTCTAAAGGCAGAGACTCAGCTCTGTGCTGGTCACCATGGCACCCACAGCACCCTGGCTCACCATCTGTCACAGAGAAGTGTTGGGTAAGCAGGTTGTGAATAAGTGAGGGGAGGAGCACGGGACATGAGCATAGTTGTGATCACAAGAAAAGTCAAGAGTGTGTCGAAGGACTTTTATCCCTAAAAGAAGCCCTGGGCTCCAGTGATTAGGCAGTGAGTGTATCACATCCTCAAAGAAAAGAGAACACACGCACCATTTAAACTGTTCTGGAGCTTTGAGAAAGAAGAGAATTTTGCAGTCAATTTTATCTTAATGTCAAATGCTGACAGAGTTACTACAAAAGGGAGAGTCTGACCAATTCTTTCTTCCTGGGGTTGTGTAAAACCCTGAGCTGAGTTTACATGTGTTCAGGTAGTATTGCGCTAAAGCTCAGCGTTTTTCTCTACTTAAGGCTCCTTGTAATCTTTTAAAACGCAAGTATGCACAAGACTCTTGAAAAAAGGGCCTTCGTTTCCAGCTCTGCACACGGTTATTGTACTTTTTTTTTTTTACAATACTATCTGTAAACATCCAGGAGGAATGTTCTTTGGAACATTGTTTGGGAAAATGCTGGTACAGATAATACAATAAAAGAACAATACATTTTGTGTCATTTCAAGAACTCAAAGATGATTATATATTAGAAAATGTATTAATAAAATCCATTATGGGTCCATGTGGATTTTATTAATAAAAACCACGGTGATACATACAGTCATTCAACCTGTATCCCTGCTGGAAGTGTTAGCATTCATCATTCTTAGTGGTGAAAGACAAGTCAGGCCTACCTATTGAAATCAGAAATTGAGATAAGCATGTTTATCATCACTAGTATCATTTAAAGTTATCTTGGATGTGCTAACCCATGTGAAAGAAAATAAAATAAAATAATGTGGATCAATACCAGAAAGGTCAGGGAGAAGGAAATAGTGACTTGCCCTTATAAAATTTAAAACACATTCCAGAGCTTAATAACGAGAGTGGTCCTAGGTCAGTAATGACTTTGGCAGAGTAGAACAGGAGGGATAGAAATAAAACCAAGATAAAGTTCATGTTTAGTATATGATGCAGTCATATTTGATAGCGGTGGGAAATGGAAGAATTGTGTGGGAAAAATGAGATAATTATTTGGAAAAAAGTTAGATTCCTACTTTATATTAAATCACATTTCAGTTAAATTAAGACTTAAATGTAGAAAAAGTGCTGGAAGAAAACCAATATAAATATTTAATCTTAAAACAGGGAAGATTCCCCCCCCCAAGAGTATATTAAATTGTTTATTCATTACATATTATAATGGATGATACACAAGTTTCATCCCCATCTATAATTTTATCTGGCATCATAATTTATTTTAGATATATTGCATAGTATATGCCAGTAATCATTAATAACCAAATAAACTTCATGACTGCTTGGGTGACCCTTTTAACGGTGAACTTCACGTTATAACAGAATAACTGTCAATTCAACTACACCAGGGTTTTTGAAGACAATGGCTTCTGCACCCAAGCAGGTTGTAAATAAATTTCAAATGGAACTGGCATCCCCCAAAGGGATTGTAACTTCACACTGTTGGGGTCATTTACTAAGATGGCTTCAGAGTAGACTAACTTTACACAACACATTTTTAAAAAGATACATTTATTCAGTGTTATGATTAGACTGTTAACATTTAGCAATCAACAGCATGAATGCAAAAAAAAAAGTACGTTAATATACCCTTTGCTGGAATGCCGCTACACTTTCTACAGAACTGAAACTACACTTTCTACAGAACTGAAACTAAAATAAACCATCACACAATGTCACAAATACAGTCCTCAAGTTAGAGTTATTTGCCCATACACGAGTGTTGACTAAAACGTGTCTTTGTAGTGGCTAGGCCCTGTCACCACTGTACAACACAAATCCGTTGTAACCTGTAGATTCCCTGTTCTCTGGCTCGCCTCTCCCCCTAAGCTTAGTTTCCTGCCAGTAATTAAAACCTTTTGCCACTGCCGTAGCTACTGCTGCTGCTGGAACCGCCATAAGCCATCTTGGTTTCATGGTTGGGCAAAGGATTGGTCTCCACCACCTTAGAAGCTTCTGCCTCCAAAGTCTTCCTCCTTTCATGGGTCCAAGGTTCAAAGATTGATAGTTGTAATTGTCAGAATCATTGTAGCTTCCACCACCTCCAGAAATGCTTCCATCGTTACCAAATCTATTGTAGCCATCCCACGGCCACTGTGTCCTTTACTGCTGCGGCTGCCACCAAAGCCATCCTGACCACTGAAGTTTCCTCCATGACCGAAGCTGTCATTCCCACCAAAACCACCACCACCGATGCTTCCAGAACCACGTCAGCCTGTTTGGCTGGAGGAAGCCCCAGCCATCTCTTGCTCTGATAGGGCTTTCCTTCCCGCACAGTTATGCCTTTCACAATGTGGTATTTCTGAATGACAGTCTTGTCTCCAGAGTGATAGTCATCAAAGGTTACAAAAGCAAAGCCTCTCTTCATGCCACTGCCTCAGTCAGGCATGATTTCAGTCATTTCAGTTCCCCATACTGTTCAAAATAATCTCTTAGGTGATGTTCTTCAGTGTCATCTTTAATGCCACCAGCAGAAATCTTCTTTACAGTGAATTGGGCACCAGGTTTTGGAGACCCTTCTTTTGGGATGGCCCTTTTTGGTTCTGCAGCTCTTCCATCCACCTCGTGTGGCCTTGCATTCATGGCTGCATCCACCTCTTCCACAGTGGCACACTGGACAAGCCCAAAGCTTCCGGAACGCTTGGAGTTTGGATCGCTCATCACCCCACAGTCTGTGAGCGTTCCCCAATGCTCAGAATTGCTCCCCAGACACTCATTGTGCTCAGACCTCCGATGAAGAGCTTCCTCAGCCGTTTGGGCCCTTGGGAGACTCCAACTTAGACCTGACGACCACAGGAGGGGAGACTTTTTAACGATGCTTATTTCTTGGAATCCACAGATAGAAGACAGGATCTTAAAGCAGATAATGAGAAAAGATCAGTAAATTTTACTTCTAATGCATTCAAAACTCATATCAAAAACCACTGAAACTAAATTATAAATGAATCTGGGAAAATATAACCAATTTCACCAGAAAGGCCAATGTCCCCAGTTTATAGTTCCACTAATTGATTTAAAGGAGAGCGAGTCCTGGTGGAGTAATGGATGAAGGATATAATATGAATAGCCATTTAAGAAATACAAATAGCCGATTAATGTGTAAAGAAGGGTTATCCCCCTCCCCCAGTGCATATGAAAATGCACATTCACAGGGATTCTGTGGGCAGTGGGGTAGTGGTGATGGATTAGGTTTTACAACATGGGTCCTAGGTCTCCAAAAGAGGTGGCATTTAGAGACAGTCTCTGGAGAGTAAATGTGTTAACATTTCTAATACCATGCATAGGTCCTTGTTGGGAACTGTGTTTTTACTGAGAAAACTTGCATTTTCGTTACTTTTCTTAGGCATAATTTCAAACTTATTCAAAAGTAGAGGAGTATAACATGAACCTTCCAGTACCATCACCAAACACTCAGAAGAAATCTCATTTTATCTGTACCCTCAAATGTATTTAAATTCTAGTCATTTGAAGTTTAACAGTAATTAAACAGGGAAATCTAAAGTAGTAGTCCTTCCCACCCATCCCCATCCCTTAAAAAATCTCATGATTAGTAAAACTTTAATATTCTTTTATATTTTGTATTGTTCATGCATAAATATAAGCATACTTACACAACTTTACCATTATAAGATGATAAAGTTTTTTAAATTGGTAGAGATTTGAAAGTATGATAAGACTCTATATTACAGAGAGTAGCAAATGAATGTCCTTGGTCCCTGGGTGGAACTGTAAATTCACCCAACCTTTCTGTACATATTTGGCAGTTTGTATCAGAAGCTTTTTAATCAGGTGTTTACTGTTCACAGATCCGTCCCAGTCCTAGGAACTTGTAAGGAGATACTGAGGCAGGTCGGGGAAGGGTGATCTATCACCGTGTTTCTGTTGCTCCCAGCGTCACACCGTGTGGGAACTGTTAAACGAGATGTGGTACAGCTATAGGGCTGAATGCTAAGCAGTCACTAAGATGCTGTTTCAGATTTCCATCTGTTGAGGTTGTGTCATTAACAGGGCTACAAGCTGGTTGGGAAGTGGTATGTAAAGTATGATTTCACTTTGGGTCAGATGATGGATGACATGTTTATGCTCTGAGGACAAAGATGATTTCAGGCAGTCCTGTCTCCCTCTCTATTCCCAGATGGCACATCAATATCCCAGGAATGGAAGCCGATGGGGTGATAGACCAGAATGCTCCATGGTTGTCACCCAGTGGGGATGATGAGAGATCTTTAAGATCTTGTCTTTTTTTTTTTGCTTATCTGCCTTCTATAATTTTCCTACATTTTAGTACGTATTTTTTGAAAAATATTTGTAAGGTAAAAGAAAGGTCAACAAATAAGCGACATGTGAACATGAGGTAGAAAGAGCCAGCTATGGCGGACCAAACTCTGGCCAGAGGATCTAAGGCTCAGACCCTTGTCTCTTCTCTGCTAGTCCAAGGTGTGTGAACATGGGCACGCCCCGCCCCGCCCGCGCCCCCACCTTCTGCCTCTGCTGTGAGGTTGCCTGCCCTGCCTGCCCCACAGGTGTATTTGAGGATAACCATAAATTAGAAGTAGATGGATTTTAGAATGGGAAGAAAATGGAGCTCTCATCTGCCTAGCCCATTCACTCAACTCGCACTGCCAGATTTAGGCCTGAGATTTAGGTGTCCTTCCTTGAATTTTGTATGTGTCCCCCTACCTTTTATAAACAGGCTTTGAAAAGCGAACACCACAGTTCAGGCGTAATTGCCCCGTGGGATGTCACGTAAAATAATAATAATAGCAGACTTGGGGTCTTTTGGGATCTCAGAGTGTTCACTTTGAAATTAATCGGTAGCATTTTTTAAAACCTGAATTTTTCATTTTTGTCTAAGTTTAAAACAAGGCAGTTTTAATATCCTTCATTGCCGTATCGTTTTTTGTTGTAGTAGTTGTTGTTAAATTCCACCACCCCAGGGAAATTGGAATAACTTGAGCACTATGTATGTTTTCAGTGTTTTCAACCTTGAATTGGTACTGGCCTGGTGACTTTGTGGTAGGCCAGAGACCCTCGACGCCCAAGTAGGTGGGGGGAGATGGTGAAGCAGCACAGCCCTGTTCTGCAGCCGGCTACTGTTCGTACCTCATTAGATACATGACAGGAAAGCTGCACTTGACCAGCGAGATCAGAGCTGATAATTCCATTTCAGCAATTAGAACTGTACCCAGGAACCATTAAGCTTAGCTCTGATGGAGAACCCACTCTTCGGCCAACTGTGTCTTGGGTTGTAAGTCAAAGAGTGATTCCCAGTGGGTGATGAAACACACCATTGTGTGTATGCCTTTATTGCTTCAGTCATGGGGAGCCATCCCACACCTGCCACACTCGGGAGTAGACTGACGAGAATGTCTCGGGCCTGTTGCAGGAAAGTCACTTGTCATTGCTGCTTCCTGCAGCCCTCAGGGCATCTCGGTCAGGAGTGTGGGGTTCAGGGTGAAGGGCCTTCTGAGCCAGCCCAGGCCTCCCAGCCCTTATGATCCGTGTGGCAAAGTGATTCAGAGCCCAGGCCCTAGAGCTGGACCCTTGGCCTGCCCACCCTGCAAGCTGTAGCTGCATGACCTTGGACTGCTGGCTTTGTCTCTCTAAAGGAGATGACCACAGAAGCCACTGCAGAACAGTGAGATGAGGTGATGGGTGGGGAGACTTTCCTATAATGTCTGACACACGAAACCGCTTAGCGTGAATATGGAATTCTGTATATCGCTTTCTTGAACATTGAAGCTTTACTTTTTGCTTTTTAAAGGTAATTTATGCTTTTTTAAGTAAATCAGAAAGTACAGAAAAGTAGAAAAAGTTGCGTTATCATATTGCCAACCGAAGCCAATCCCTGTGAGCATTTTGGATCCGTCCTCACTGTTTGCACGTATGCGTGTGCGTCTATGTGCACACTCGTGTGGTAGTTGCTTGTTTTTCAGTTAATTTGTGGTTGTAATTACACTGGCTTTTTGTTGTATTTGGCAGCCTCTCTCTCTCCCTTACATAGTGTGAGCTTTTCCCATCAGCGTATACATTCTTTGGGTTTTCTTGTTCTGTTAAGGAAAATTTAGCCAAGGCATTTACATAATAATTTCATTTCTGTATTAAGTAACGCTAAGAGAAAGAGTTCTAATATCTTTCCAAAAACAGCGTTGCCAAAAGACAGTTTCCCAAATAACGGTTAAGAACACGAGCAGCTTTCTAGAGAAATGAGTTGAACACACGTAGTCACTTTTGCCATTGAAGATTTGAGCAATATTTTAAAACACAGACATACGGCCTTTAACATAGTTTATTTTCTTTCTCTCCTCAGGACAATTTTCCTAGTATTACTATTTTCTCAGTATGCCAGAAATGTTAAATTTCCTCTCCCAATTTACAAATCCAAGAAAGGATGGACTGCGTACAAGTTGCAGCTTTTCAAAATGTTCCCTGTGAGTTGTCACCTTTTTTTATCTTTCCTGACAGTATTGCCTTTGGTTCATTATGTACAACGTTTATGTGAAAGGAAGGTTTTAAGCAGGTTCTCCTGAGGGGACCACGTCTGTGCAGCGACATTGGGGTACTAATGACCACCCACGTCGTCATGGACTTAAAAGTGGCGGCAGCTTCCAATTCTGAAATCCTTAGTAGTGCGAAAGAGGACATTGCTAGTTCCTGGGACTGAGAGGGCTAACCCCACGTTGCCTTGGCAGGCACCTTGTCCATTATCCTTATTCTACTAGTTAGACCTAAGGTTAAAGTAACTCTAACTGGATAAAACTGCTTTCTCTAAATGTGATTCTATTTAAGGAATAATAGGCTTTCAGCAAATCTGTCACAGGGTTTTTCAGCAAAGTACTGACAGCGGTAGATCCTGGGGGTGTTATACTCAGACGTAGGAAGGCATGTGTTTTGCCAACAACCACCACTCCTCTTGGCCTGATCGAGTCTTTTCCTTCGACCACTTCAGATCATCCTGGCCATCCTCGTGTCCTGGCTGCTCTGCTTCATCTTCACAGTGACAGACGTCTTTCCTCCTGACAGCACCAAGTATGGCTTCTACGCTCGAACAGATGCCAGGCAGGGCGTGCTTCTGGTGGCTCCATGGTTTAAGGTCCCATACCCATGTAAGTATTCTGGTTGGCCAGAGGGTTCAGGAGCTCACGAGGGGCCAGCTCAGCGGAGTAGGAAGTTGACAGCAGGAAAAGCCTCTTTGTCCCTCAGGGTCTTATCGTTCTGGTCGTTAGAGGATTCGACCCCACAAAAAGGGAAGCCCTGTCCTTAGAGACCATAATTAACACACAGAGACTAACCAGCTCCCTTCTCAGATTAACTAGTTGGTTCTTTTGGTTCCACTAGGGTGAAATCCTGGCGAAGGGGTCTCTTGCCAGGTTTGAGATCTGATGGTTATAGGATTTAAGGGCAGCTGCTTAGAAAGTAAGTATGTAGCTACACAGAACCCAGGCCACCGAAGTGAACAGACTTGAGTGGGAGGGGCATGAAGATTAGCAAGCACACTGCTCAAGTATGATGGAATTTGTATTATCTTTTAATGGGCAGCTGTAATCTTTTTTAAAATGTCATAGCTGTCAGAAGTAAACTGATTCACAGATGGGTGGAAGATGGATCATAAGTTATAATTTAAATGTTAGATAACTTTTGGCAAGGAGGGGGCCAGTCGCCAGCTGAGGTGTCACTTGGATTCATGTATCCCACCTTCTAGACCCCTCCCCAAAAGTGACTCTCTGAACCCAGTGGTCATTAATGCTTGGTTATTCTGTTGTGAAGACTGTTCTGGCACTTGACGTTTTAATTAGAATTGAAGCCCAAGCTTAGTCAGGTAGTGCTAATTTATTCCCCTATTTAAGCAGTCACATCTTCACATTTTACAATGACAGTGACTAGGAGAGAAAGCAAGAAAAGCCAAGAATATTAAGATTGGGTCAAAGACAACTGTTCTAGGCATGTTAAATGATGGCAACATTGACAGTTGTTCCTTCTGTTCTTGACACATTTACAGACACTTAAAAAAGAAGTATAGTCTTTCTAAAATAACGTTCTCATCAGATCATATGGTCTAAATATATATTTATATATACCTATCCTTTTAAAAAATGCATGATTCATAAATATACTTGTAATCTGAGATAAAATGAGATTAAAAGTCAGTTGGTGAGGCATGGGAGGGCAGGTAGGAGGAAGCCCCCACGGCACAGGCTGGGTGGTCCTCCGCTTGTGCAGGCGGCTCCCGAGATGAGTGCAAGGAGGAAAACAGTGGTCTGCACAGGAGCAGCAGCTGTGCACATGCCAAGAGACCGGTGCCGTCCAGCTCCTTGTCCTGACAACTCTTAACTGCCATGCGCTGCCCTGTTGCCAAAGCTCCCCCAGGAAAAAGCCACCCAGAGAGCCAGAAGGATGTAGTCTTTATTCTCATGATTTAGCTTAATTTGGACACCGGTTTTCCGATATGTGGTTGTCTGTCTTTAGCATGCTAAGAATTACCTGGATTGTTGTTAAAATACAGATTTGGGGTCCAAAATGTCAACAGTTTTGAAGTTGAGAAGCCTTGCTGTAAAGGAACATAAATTAAAGGTTCTAGTTAAAAGGAGAGATGAAACAACAGGCTAGCTAGAAGGCTGGAAGCCAGCAAGGTTTTTTATCTGAAAGAAAAGGGATCGAAATTTATAAGATTACGAATTTAAAATGTGAAGCAGATGGAATAAAGATTTTATACATCAAAATTAAGACTTTTAGGCAAAAGGGGAAAAAAAGAAAACAGTAAACGTATAGAGACTTAAGAAAGTAAAAAGCAATTTCTGAAAAATAGCAAATGACAAAAGAAAAGAATACCTCACCCGAATCAAGACACTAAAATGAAACCACAACACTACATTAGTAACAAGATAACTATGTAAAAAATTATTTAGAAAATACGAACATTGCTTGATAAATCATCTGTATGAGAAAAATCTGTTCCAAACTCTCCTGGAGATGAGATGTTGACCAAGGTTGCTGCTGGCGGGCATAGAGCATGCCCTGTTATGTTCCGTGGACGTGCACTTTGCCCCTCTAACCACAGGCCGCCGCTGTATCCTCTCTCTTCTCCCACAGGGTAAAGTAGCCCCAGGAGGGAGCACTTCTGCCCACATACACACTCTAGGCATATTCTGCACAACTTTGTGTGTCATCTTTTTCTTCCCAAACCCAAGGTTGCTCCCTGTTACCTACAAGACAGAGGCCAAGCCTCCCTAGGTGGCATGTCGAGCCCTTCCTAAACCTGCCTGTGCCATGCCATACACACGCCCTCTTCTAAACACCAGCCCATTCTTATTCTACTGGGTTCTGCCCATCTGCTATGCTCATTCAGGCTGCTGCCTGCCCAGAACCATCCTGGGCAGGGACTGTCCTCTTCCTGACTTCCTAACTTGTACTCGTTGTGACCCAGTTTGGATTGCCTTCTATTGATGTCTACCCATTACACTGTTTCTTTATCTTTCATTGTCTGTTTTCTGAACTACGTTGTTGGCTCCTGCATAAGAGACCATTTTATCTATCTTTCCTTTTCCACTGTGCTTTATTTTTAGTAGCTGTATTATAACTAATACAGGGTTCAAGGGTTCAAGGAAAGGTCTAGGTACTTTATCAAAGAAATCTGTTCATTCTAACAGTGAAAGTTCCTCATGCTATTTTTATTAAATAACATCTATGGCTTTCAAGGTTCAAAAAGAGATTTTTTTTTTTCTTTAAAGTTAAAGAAGAACTAACTAAATCTAGACACTCAAAATGAAGCCACCGGGGGTTTCTCTTTGCTTTCTTAAAAGGAATCTATCTAATTTTCCATAACATGGTTTACTTAAGGGTTGTCTCTACTTTGTGTCATGCTTTTACTGTTGGGATTTAATTCAGCTTTTTTAATTTAATGCTTTTTTCATTTGATGCCAACCCCAGTGCAAGGGCACCATGAGTTCATACCACACTTTGCACAGCAGGGTTAAAAATCCTTCTCATACAATTTCTATCCCAACACAGCAGGCTATGTTAAGTTGTAATTTAGTAGACACTGTGGTTTTGAAGCAGGAGAAGCACCTTCCTCTTCCTGCCAAACAGTTTTAAATAAGGACATAGAACAGACGAGTCCTGGTATGGCCAACTTCCACTGGCTCAGGAACTATTCCCAGGCACCTACACATTAGTGACTTAGGTTTAAAAATAAAGTTTGCATTAGTTTCGAAATCTGAGTGGGTCTTACAGAGTCCTGAAGTTCTGAATGACTCGCTATCCTGCTAACTTTTGCCTCCCCCTCTAAGAAAGTGAGAATTTCATGTTTGTTTTCCTTACGTAGTTCAGTGGGGACTGCCCACCATCTCTGCGGCTGGTGTCATCGGCATGCTCAGCGCGGTTGTTGCCAGTATCATTGAGTCTATCGGGGACTACTACGCCTGCGCACGGCTGTCCTGTGCTCCACCGCCCCCTATCCATGCAATAAACAGGTACGTGTCTGAGAAAATGAGTTCTTCATCAGGCCCAGTACCTCATTACTTTGCTCTTTGGTTTGGAAGATCTTGGAGAAGAAGCCAAGTGCTTCAGCATGAAAGCAGCCAAGTATCCGGGCTTTTCATTGGCTGTTTGTCCTTGGGCAAGTCACTGCCACTGCTCTCTCATTCCTCATCTGTAGCTCCAAGCAGAATTCTCTTCCTTTCTTAACACATTCTCTATGAGACCACTGTAGACTTTAAACTCATCAAAATAAGTGCCACACTGCCATTGTTCTTTGCTTGGTTTGGGGTCATGAATATATGTTTCTTTTGATTGTTGTTTTCCCAGCCGTTCTGAACAGTAGATGCTGTGTCATCTATTCATAATTATAATTTATATGTGGAGAGATAAAAGCAAGAATAAATGAAGTCTGCAGAATCTAGAAGTTTATGAGCTGTAGGGTTTAGATTCTCAGCACACCTGCTCTTTAGTTTCTATATGCTGAGAGTGAATTGGACCCTATGGAGGCTTCAGAGAAGAGAAAATAGCCCAGATCACCACACTCCCAATGCCCCACTGGCACCTCTTTCCCAAGCAGCTGCTGCTCCTCCGAAAGGGATTGTATGTGATGAGATGTAATGGGTTGTGTCTTAGCATCTCTTGCAATGGTTCTAATGTTAGAGTTTACAGTCCTGCTTTTTATGTCTTTCTGCAAGAGAACTGTTGTATATGATTATATTACTCGTATATTGATTCTTTTAAAAAGCGTCATTGTTTACAGAATTACAAAACACGTCATTCCTGATGTAACTATATATTAATAGCAAAGAAATCAAATCAGTCAGTGGACGGCCCACGTTTGTCTTAGATCCCAACAAATGGCTCTGTTTTCTGGTTAAAATCCTTTAATTTGGAATTCTGTTTGAACACCTTTGTCTAATGTGTGGTGACAGAGGTGCTTCTCAAAGTTGAATGAGAGTGAAGGATCCTGTTCAAGTGTAAGCTCTGCCTCAGCAGGTCTGGAGTCAGGCCTGAGACTCTGCATTGCTCCCCCTTCCAGGATGTGTGGAGGCTGCAGATCTGTGGACCAGGCCTTTGGGTCATGGTCATTTAGAGCATACTGTAGATTGCCTCCCCCATTGAATGAATGTTTCTCTTTCCCCCATTCCTTTACGTTTTAGGGGGATATTCGTGGAGGGTCTCTCCTGTGTTCTCGATGGCATATTTGGTACTGGGAATGGCTCTACTTCATCCAGTCCCAACATTGGAGTTTTGGGAATTACTAAGGTACAAGTACTTTTTTAATTAAATAGTTGGGCCTCTAAACGTCGACTCGTTTCACTGATTGGTCTGACCACCTGAGTTCCAAAAGGATGACCCCCAACTCTGAGATCACCTTCCCCACATTTCCTTATTTTTTTCCATTGATAGGTTTTTGGAAGGCCGGTGGGGGTCTCTCCTCCCTTGGCTGGCCTGGGTAGACAGGCTCTCAGATGCTGTCATTCCTTCTTGCATTCTACAAATTTTTATTAAGCACTCAACCTTGTGCCAGCCTGCCATTCCAGGCACTTGGGATGCATTAGTGAATAAAAAAGAAAAACAGCCCCATTCTCGTGAAGTTTACATTGTAGCAGGGAAAGACAAACAATAAACAGTAAGCATACTAAGTATGACAGAAACATGGGGCAGGGTGAGGGGATGGGGAATGAGGGTGAGTGTTAAATGGGGGTGGTCAGGTTAAGCCTCATTGATAAGATGGCCTTGGGCCAAGGCCTGAACGAGGCAAGGGAGGCATAGAGCTGTGCAGATGCCTGGAGAGTGGGCATTCAGGCAGGGGACGGCCAGTTCAAAGCCCTGTCTTGGGTGCAGTGTAGTATGTGGCAGATCAGCAGGAGGCCAGTGAGGGGCGGGGACAGGGAAGAGCAGATGAAGTCATCGAGGTAACCGAGGACCAGGTCACGGAAACCCTGTAGGCTGCTGGCGACTAAGTGAAAGGGGGTGCCCCAGAGAGACTGTTCCATCTGTTTTTTTTGTTTTGTTTTATTATTTTTAAAGACCACTTTGGCTGCTGTGGTGAGAGGTGACCACGGTGGGTGGTGGAGGGGATGGAAACAGGGACCAATTAGGAGATGGCACTAGTTCTAGATGAGAGATACTACTACTTGTTACAGAAAAAAAATTGTTCTTTTAGTAAAGAATTAATATGGTTTTTAAGTTGTCACAGCAGAATCCTTCTCTTTCAGATGAAATTAGTTGTGGAGTGGATTAGACAAGCCGTAGTGAGTTACTCGGGTTGAACAAGGCCAGGGTCAGGAGTCCCACCTACTTGCCTCTCCTCCCCACCCAGCTTTGTACACAGACACGTGGCCCTGGGGTTGTCCCACCCCACAGTCCAGCCTCAATAAGAAGACACTTATTCTTGGGCTTCCAAATTTATTGCTAGCGAGTAAACTTCATATTCCAGTTATCTAGGGCCAAAGTGTACTGTTTGCCAGGGTGCCGAGGAATGCCGCTTGGTCCCCCAGCCATTGTATGTGCAGCTAGAGACTGTGAGAACTGGTTCACCATCCAGAACAGCATGCATGGGTCACAGGTCTTCCTTACCTGAGCCCTGTGTCCTGAGAACTTGGGGGTAGGCTGGAGCCTTCTAAAACTGTTTGACCTCTGTGAAATTAGAAATTCGCTGCCCAGCTCTCTGGGAGATTCTATAGTCAGATAAAAAGAAACCAAATACTAAGTTTGGTTAATCTTGACTACAAATCCAGGTGAGAGGGAACAGGGCATACACGGTGCATGCTTGACACATTGGTTGGTTTTCCTGTAAGTTCATCACCGAGTTCAGCCTCAGGTGTGCAGATGGCTCCACCTGCTGCCTGTGGCTCCTGGCACAGCACTCATGAGGGCTGCCTGATGGGCACTTTCTCCAATGCCATCCCTGAGACCTATTGCCACTAGTGGTGAGAAACAGATGCTGAGTACACAGAGTGTCTATCGCATGGACACAGAAATGGGGCATAAGCCACTCACTCTTGAGCCGATTTGCTGCCATGAACCCGTAGACATATAACTAATCTTAAATAGCATCAAGTAAAATTGTTGTAAATGGGGAAACTTCAGGGGAAGGCAGTTGAGCAAGCCAGCTCCCTTTCTGTACCCTTTGAAACACGTCATCAGCAGGCAGAGTCACTGTAGGGAGTAAGTGGTGCTGCTCATTGAGGTTCCCTTCTAATCAAGGATTGAGGTGGTCTGGGGAATAATTATTTTTATTACATTTTGAGTGGTGCCAGCTTGTTCTAAAAGGCAATCTGCCAGGGCTTTTTAATGAACTGAATTGATCTTCCCTCAGAATCACTTTGGGTCACTTCCTCAGGCGAAGATGGCATTTATTTCAGGGCAGTGTCAGCCCTGGAATCGGTTTCCATTGCCCTGGCTCACAAGCGGGTACAATCCATCCATCTCCACAGGTGCCTTGGGATGGGGAAGTGAGACTTGCAACATTAGTTTCTCTGTGGCCTGAGGTGTGCAGCCAATGGGAGATCCTGTCCAGGAAAAAGAAGGCACAAGTTCTGGACTCTGTGCCTGTCATCTAGATGAAAGACTTGGGACAAGTCACTTTTCTGAATAGAATCGAGATCTGAAACCTGATGATTCTAGATCTAGATCTGTGCAATCTAATATGGTAGTAGCCATGGCATGTGGCTGTTTAAATTTAAATTAATTAAAATGAAAGATTCAGTTCCTCAGTCACACTAGCCACATTTCAAGGGCTCTTTGGTCACTTGTGACTGACTAGTGGCTGCCAAAAGACAGCACAGATATAGAATATTTCTATCAGTGCAGAAAGTTCTAGGGAATGGCAATGGTCTGGGTCTTTGTATCAGACTTCCAGAGCATGTAGAAAAAGGGTGATCTATGGCTTGTCCAAAGAATCTGCCTCCATTTCTTGGCAATTATACTATTTATTATCCTTTATCCAGTTATGCCATTCCATGTCCATGGGAATTTTAACCTGTTTGACTAGGAGTTGAGGCTGCTTACCCCGTTGTATGTTCTGAAGTTCTAAGGGGTCAGATGCCAGCTGCAGGACTCCTCTGCTGAGTGTGTGCAAACATCTGTCCCACAGAGGAGCAGACATGGTGGGAGGGGACTGCTACTGCTTTGGGTTCCAGCCCTGGCTCCATCACTTTCTCCCGAGGTGACATCACTTCTCTGAGTCTCCATGCCCTTGTCAGCAAGATAGTGTGCAAGGCACTGGAATGAATAACTTGGTGTGAAGCACTAAGCAGAGTCCAGCTTGTGGTAGTAAATTACAGATACCGTCTTTATATGATATTGTCAAACGAACTCAAAAAGCCCAGAGACTTTGGCTACAGTGATAAAGACTTAGTGCAAGGGTCTTAGAATTTGCAGACTGGGGACACAGCCAGGCAAAAACCCAGAAGTGTTCTGAAGAAGAAAGAAAAGTCAAGAGTTCTTACCGTAAAAAGTACATTCTTGAGAATTATCAGCCTTTCATTCTTAGCCCTAGGATTGTTCCAGAATGATTATCAGTCAGATGTCAGGGGGTCCGAAAGATGGGTGCCAGGAAGTCTGGTCACACCTGATGGCCAGGTAAGCATTATCTGGAAGGCTGGTATATATCCAGATATATATCCAGGCATTGGGACGTGACTGGAAAGTTACAAAAGTTTAAGTTCCCAGGCTAGTTAGAACAATAACAGGACCGTTTCCTCATGCCTTAACCTACTCGATAGTAGTAATTTAGCAGCTTGGCTGTAGGTACCCCATTTTGTTTCTTCACCCTGTGCCTCCGTATTAGGCCGTAAATTTGTTTCTAGGACTGGACACCGTCTCTCTGGCTGTAGTATTTTTCTGGTGGTGTCCGGAGGAAGGTCATTTTTCCTCTGCTGCTTCCATGCTATTGAAGACTTTGGAAAGTCAGAAACAGTGGCCCTAGAGGCAGAGCCAAAGTTCAGGAACGAGGTCAGGAGGGAGGTGGGGAAGAGATTCCGGGGGTGGCCATCAGGAAGGAGATGCAAGGGTCTGTGTGAGCACCGGGAGGCAGGAATTTTAGGGCTGTGTCTGGTGTTTGGAACAGAATATGTAATAGGCATTCAATTAATATTCGTTGAACAGTAGAATAGCTTTGTTGCTGCTTGTGTTTTTGTTTTTGACAGCTGAGGCAGATCAGCCTTTCATGCATGGTTTTCATGTAAGATTTGTTTCAGGCATCCCTGGGGCCAGCCTAGCCCTCCCCCTGCACACCTAACAGGGCTGCCTGACCCTGCCAGGAGGTGGCTTTGCACAGGCGGCTCCCTCTGCCTGGATGCTCTTTCTCCAGTAAACTCTTGCTCATCCCTCAAGACCATCTCTGGGGACCCCCTCTCCAACTCTTCAGTTTCTCTTCCCACTGGGTTCCCACACATTGTAACAATGGCAAGAGTATAAGAGTCTCATTATTAGCACCTGACTTACTCATCTTTGTACCCCCCTCCCCTATTCAAACAAGTGCTTGTCACGTAGTAGGTCCTTAAAAATGTTTGCTGAAAAACGAGCCATTTATAAATAAAAGGCTTTTTTATCCCGTAATACAGCCAATTAATGGTAGGTCATTTTTACTGGGTTTGCCAGTTTCTTGACCTTTGTCACTGCTTCCCTACATTCATTGTTGTATGGGAGGAGCTGTGGATTGGAACAATAAAGCCTGAGCTCTAGTCTCAGCAGTGCTGATTCTGGCTGGACAGTCACCTCTTCATTTGCTCAGTAAGATTCAACTCTCATTCTTAATCAACTGATCCTTGGGTCTTTTGAGAAATTGTTGGACTCTCTAGACCAGCACTGTCCAGTGGAGCATCATGCAGTGGTAGCAGTGTTCTGCACCTGTAACGTGGGGGCCACCACCCGCCACAGGTGCCTGGGGAGCACTTGAAACGTGTCAAGTGCAACTAAGAGACTGAATTTTAGATTTCATTTCATTTTAATTAAATGTAAGTAGCCATCTTTTCATTATTGTGAATCATTCTTAAAGCTCTGTGGACACCCCTCCAGATGTTTCTGGAACCCTTGTTATCTGATTTACCTCCTCAGATTATTTTTTTGGGAGAGGCAGCACAGAGTAGGGGCCAGCAATGCAGGATTCTTGAGCCGAGTGCCAGTTCCACCTCCTGCTACCTGGGTGACAGCAGACTAGACAGAAGCTTCTAGAAGGTAGAGATCAGGTTTAACAGATAAAGATAAGACCATGTGGGAAATGATATAAGTGGTGCAGCAGAAGCCCAGAGTGGGGCGGGGAGGGGCGCCGGGAGAGGAGCCTAGCCGTGGAATCAGGGAAGGCTTTGCAGAGGGTAGTGTTTTGAAGGCTGTGTCTGGGAACCAGCCAGAAGAGGGATGTGGGAAAGGGTGTTCCAGACAGGCAGGCCTGGGCCTGCCTGGTACACTGAGGATTAGGTGGTAAGCCCCCAGCGTGACTGGGGCTGGACAAGGAACTTGCCAGTGGGCTTGGCTCCCTTGGGAAGAGCCTGAGAAGTGTGTTTTTTTCAAGAGCGCCAGAGGACTTAGGGGATGACCTCCCAGTGCGTTAGAAGGTCATTCCACCCCAGTGGAGAGGACAGGTGGGCAGAGAAAAGGCCAGAGGCTGCAAGCCCAGGTGGTAGGCTATCAAATAGCCCGATGCTTGCCAGGCACTGTTCAAACTATTTTACATGTCTCATTTAATCCTCGAAGCAGAACCACACATTTAAAGAGGTGAGGATCCTGCCACCCAGAGAGACTAAGTTGCTTGCCCCAGTCACATGGATAGAGGTGGGGTAGGGATGCCATCCAGACAGTAGGGCTTGAGAATTCTGCAGTCTGTGTCCTCTAGTCTGTGCCCCCTCTCACAGGTAAGACAACATGAGAGAAAATTCCAGAAACTTTTGGGGTCTTGTCTAATTCGTGGTGCAGGGAAGGTGGAGTTGCTTTGGGGCAAGTTAACTCGGTGAAGGGCGATGCCAGGAACCCAAAAGAGAAGCAGAGGCAAAGGGTAGCTTTTGCAGTTTGCATTTGAAAGACTAGAAGTTCATCTCAGCCATTGACTGTGGGCATTAGAAACCCACGGTCTGAGTGCAGGAGCAGGTCCATGCTCAAGTGACATCACCCAGGGCCAAGCGAAACAAAGGCCGAGTCCTGGGGGCCCCGTACAGTGAAGGGGAGGAGAAGGGCCAGGACAAGAATGAGGAAAGGTGACGGAATCTTTTTACTCTGGTGTCTCTATGGTCATTTCTAGGAACTGTGCATTGAGATCAATCCTCATTATAAAAGGAAATTGATCTCTCTTAACTAACAATCTTAAAAGTAACCCAGGTTTTGAATTAGGATTTTGTCACACTTGTGACCAAGGGGCCTGGGGAATTCATGCTGAACTCAGAGGTAAATGCCTGTCTCTGCCTCTGGCGTGTCCTGCAGGTCGGCAGTCGCCGGGTGATACAGTACGGGGCCGCCCTCATGCTGGCCTTGGGCATGATCGGGAAGTTCAGCGCCCTCTTCGCCTCCCTCCCGGATCCTGTGCTTGGCGCCCTCTTCTGTACCCTCTTTGGTAAACTTCCATTTCTTTGATGGCCGGCTTCCCTCTCAGGCTCCTTTTCCTCCCATTTTCATAGGGGTTATGTTTTTTTTGCTAGTTAAATCTTTTCGGTAAAATTGGAAGTAACAATAAATTTCTGTTTTGAAATACAAAAGGACACACCTTCAAAACATAAAAACCTGCATCACTCTCTGTACTGAATTTATGTTGAAGGTAGAACCAGAAGTAGAATAATGGGGCTAGGAAAAACGAGGCGAAATTTAGTCTCTCTGAATGGTATTTCTAATGGATTTAACTCAACCTATCTTTCCCTCTGAATGGGTTGTTTAAAACTGACCATTTTACAATGAGCCTCTGATCTTTGTGCCATTTACTTGTAATCAGGGACCAAATAGTTGGGTGGGTTTCCCAGTTTAATTGCGATGTGTGTAGAGGAGGAACTAATGTCCTTAGTTGGATTTTTTTTTTTTTTTGGTGGAAAGAAAGTGTGATGTTTATGCCCTTAAATGAGCCCAGAGGATGCTTAGGCTGAAGGTCATTTGGATCAGCGACCCAGGTGATCACATTCTAACCCCCCTGTCTGACACTGCACTGGTATTCTACTTATGATGGGACAGAAAAAGGACATTTTAGGAAGTCTACCTTTGATGGCCGTGGGTCATCTGTCACCCATGCTGTAAGCTCATCCATGTGACCTAATGGAACCTGCCGTCTGATGTTTTCTCCTTAGGTATGATCACAGCTGTTGGACTCTCTAACCTGCAGTTCATCGATTTAAATTCTTCCCGGAACCTCTTTGTGCTTGGATTTTCAATCTTCTTTGGGCTGGTCCTTCCAAGTTACCTCAGACAGAACCCTCTCGTCACAGGTAGGCAAAACACTTTGAATCTTGTGGGGAGGTGGAACTATAGCCACCAGTTTACAAACAGCTCTTCGTCAGAGAGGACTTTGGAACTTCGGGAATTGTCTTGGTGGATGTTTGTCTGTGTATTTCATTCTAATCTCACTTTGCCACAGTTTATCTGGAAGCCCTTTGTATTTCCCACATGAGCTGGCATGTGCACATCACTGATGTGCATGTTAAGGTCTGTCTGTCTGTCTGTCTCTCTCCTCTCTCCCTCCCTCTCCACTACCCCCTTCCACCAGGACCCTCCTTTGGGAGAATGCCTCTGTGTAAAACTTTTTCATTTCTTAGAATAAGGCTATATTAAAGTATATAATTTCTTGAAACTCTATGTACTTTGAACCCCTTCTTTTTTATTTTACTACCCCAACGTCATGAAGAATGAATAAAGGGAAACCATCTTAAGAAATAGTTATTACTCTGGCATTTTATGCAGAATTGGGGACCATTTTATGTATATGCTTATATTTTTCGAAGTGTAATTCATATAGCATAAAATTTACCATTTTAAAATGAGCAGCAGTTGATTGGCATTTTATTTTATTATTATTTATTTTTATTTATTTATTTATTTTAGGTGAGGCGACCCTTGGTTGACCTCACAGATTGCAAGGACCTTGTCAGTTTATAATCCACCCTCTCTTTTTTTTTGCACACCTACAGCACCTGGTCTTCCTAGGTGGTCTCCCATCCAAGTACTAACCAGGCCCAACCCTGCTTAGCTTCTGAGATCAGACGGGATAGGGCCTGTTCAGGGTAGCATAGCCGTAGACTGGCATTTTAGTACATTCACAGTGTTTTGTAACCACCACCTCTTATCTCGTTTCCAAAACATTCTCATCACCTCAAAATAAAATTCCATACCCATTAAGCAGTTAATTCCTATAGTCCCTCTTCTCCCAGCCCTTGGCAACTACCAGTCTGCTTTCTGTTATTGTGGATTTACCTATTTTGGATATTTCATATAAATGGAATCCTACAATATGTGACCTTTTGTGTCTGGCTTCTTCCACTTAGCATAATGTTTTTGAGATTCATCCATGATATAACATGTATAAGTATTTCATTCCTTCTTATGGCTAAATAATATTCCATTGTGTGTATATATATATATATATATATATATATATATATATATATATATATATAGACACAAATATACCAGAATCTGTTTCTCCATTTATTCATTTATGGACATTTGGGTTGATTCTACCTTTTGACTGTTATGACTAATGCTGTTATGAACATAGGTGTGCAAGTACAGTCAGTTCTCATTCGTGGTAGTTGTGTTCTATGGAATTAGCAAATCCTGAACCATTGCTAACCGATGCCAGAACAAAGCTTACCTAACACGTGTGTTTTCTCCATACGGCATATCACAGCCTTCTTATTGCTCTGTGCATGTCTGTGAATGATTGTGACAGAACCAGAAGTTTTGGCTTTACTATAAATTTTAGTGTGTAGGTGAATTCACAAATAAAAAATTTTACCAATAATGAGGATTGGCTGTATTAGTTTGAGTAACTATTTTTGATTTTGAGGGGTATACACCTAGGAGTGGAATCGTTGGTTAATGTATTTTAAGTAGAGAAAGCATATGAACTTCAATAATAACAAGGAGATTCTTTTGACATTTTAATTTATCACATTCACGTGAGGCCATGTTTCTACATCTAGTTGCTCCTAATTAAAAGCAGCTAAGCACATATTAGTAACACAGGATTCTAAAAACCTTCACTTGCAGATACCACACATATTTTTCTTGTCTTTTTATTCAGTTTGTAGTTTCTTCAGCCTTACAACAGTCATCTTTTATATTGTTTTTTTTTTTTAATAAAAATCTGTAAATACCCTCGATGGCTTCATAGTTCATTATAGGGTGAACCTCACTCTGTTAGATTTATCATCTGTGCACCATTGTTGGGAATTTTCCTTATGGAGATGCCTTTTGATCATTGTTGAAGGTATTCATAGTAGTTTAAAGCATCACTGGCAAAAATTTATCTACACATGCACAGCAGGAATTTATATTTCACGCACTGCATTGACTGGAGATTAGGGCCCACCACAGTACTCCTTTCACAGGCAAGGGCAGGCCTGTCCTGGCTGGCAGTGACCATATTGCTATGTTCATTTCTAGGGATAACAGGAATCGATCAAGTATTGAATGTTCTTCTCACAACTGCTATGTTTGTAGGAGGCTGTGTGGCTTTTATTTTGGACAACACCATCCCAGGTATGTGGTATATGTCAAACATGCTTATTACATGTGTGGATTACTTTTTTTGCCAAATAGATAGGAGAAACAGGAAGAGTGAATAAGTTCAAAGCCATCACTGATTAAAACCCACCTCTAAAAAGTGGTTAAGATGACACTCCCAGCCTCTTTTCATTAATCAGTTTTTTGTTAATAAACTTATTGAGTTGTTACTTCCTCACTGAATTACTTTTCAGAGAAAGCAGATAAATGCCTCGCACATGGTTATTAAATGGCAGTGCGATGCCATGGGCACAGTCCAGACTGCCTGTCCTCCCCACACAGCCCTACCCAGCACCCTGCAGTGTGGTTGCACTGAGTTGTTCACACACTCCTCCAAGCCAGCTGGTAGCAGCCTACAGCACATCTCCTCCTTGGAGTGCCTGTCCTTCAGATGAGTCCTTCCTAAGGCAGGCCCCAGCTGCCTAAGACCAAAAGCCAGCAAGTACCTGGGCACAGGATTCCACTAGGATCAGTGACTGAGAGACATTCTTAGGCAGCATCTCTCCAATAGCTATAACTCATGTTTCTCAGCTGGGTGCATTCCGTGCGAAGTGCTGGGTGATGGACTAGGATGTGATATGGGCCTCCCTTGCAGCCTTCCCAACCTCCAAGAGGAGGCTGCTATGTACCATTGTGAAATGCTGCCACAGATCTACTGGTAGACTCACCTGCCATCAAGGAAGGATGACGCTTATTCTTGAGCTTGAAGGTTTTCCTGAAGTTTTACCCTTAAAACTCACCTCTAAAAAGCCTCAATCAAGGGGTCACTGGGCAAACTAGGGATGAACACATCGGCAGAGGGAATCACATGCATGAATGGGTGGAAAGTATTAGGTTTATGGGGGTCAATAACTAACACCCTCTTTCTCTCCTAAGTCAGAACTAATTGAGGGAGAGGCACAGGAGTCAGATGGAAATTAAAGTCAGCTTCATTGCTGAAACGCCGATGGGAGGGGTAGCTTAGATGTAAGAAAATAATGAGGACCCTAAATACTGCATTGTAGACTCAAGCTCATCACCCTGGCTCGGGCACAGAACTGTATTTATTGTTAGGTAGCCATGTTGCCAGGAGTGCAGGTGCCAGCACTCCTATAGACCACATTAGTAAGAAAAATAAAGTCCGGGAGTTGCTGAGCCCTGTGGGCCCAGATCTTTCTCCCTGACAGTGGAAGTTCATCCTCACAGTAACACGACAGGTAGGGAATACATGACAAGTGCAGCACGCACACACGCTCTAAAATAGAGGAGAGTATAAAACTTGATATGTTTGGATGGTGGTGTGGGCGGGGGATGGGGTTTGCCATGACCAATTGATAAAGGTATTGTATGTGGTATAAAAAATCTCTGGGCCCCATTTTATGAGATCAGATTTGCATTTTAGAGAGACGTTTTTGTTGTTTTTTTGCCCAGTCTTGAGAACAGATTTGGGAGAGGGTGTGATGAGATGGAAGGCTGGACATCCAGTTCAGAGACTGATACAATAACTAAGGAAAGCAATGACATGGCCTGGGCCAGACCTCAGTTGTAAAAATTGAGAATGTGGGTCATGTGGAAGGACAGAGAGGAGGCAAAGGCATCAGGAGATCATTTGAATATGGAGCAAAAAGAAGACAGATGGGTTAGCAACTAGATTTCTGGTTTGGGCACCTGGATAGCTGAGTGCCATCAAGTGTGCTTTGCTGTTACCCCACAGGTTTGATCTGTGGGACAGCACGTTGGACAATCTCCAGTATCGATGGAACTGTTAAACTAAACATTGTATTGTTTTCTTTTGATGTGTGTGTGTTCCATAGGCACTCCAGAGGAAAGAGGAATCAGGAAATGGAAGAAGGGCGTGGGCAAAGGGAACAAGTCGCTCGATGGCATGGAATCTTATGATTTGCCATTTGGCATGAACGTTATTAAAAAATACAAATGCTTCAGCTACTTACCCATCAGCCCAACCTTTGTGGGCTACACGTGGAAAGGCCTTGGGAAGAGTGCAAACAGCCGGAGTTCAGACGAGGACTCACAGGCCACGGTATAGCCGTAGCTTACCCTGTGGCCCGGCCGCAGTGAGGCATGAATCCGTAGTTCCTTGCTGAGTAACAAGCAGTAACATATATGTCTGTATATCTGCATTTACATTCTGCACCCCAGAGCTAAGACAGATAGCAAATAGCTTTTTTGTTGTGGGTGGTGATCATGTCTAATATGGTGTCCGCCTGGCTCCTTATTTAAGCCCCGACCCCTTATCCTTGAGAACGTCCACTGCTGGCCATGGTCACTGAACTTGAAGTTCCTTTCCTCCTGTCCTTGTTTTCCTTCCTCTTCCACTACCCCTAGCTTTCCTGTAAGCCACTTCAGGGTCCAGGGGCCTTCTGTTCTGGTACAGCACCTGGACGCGCAGCTTTTTTAATTTGACCTTGGCCTGAACCGCAGAGACCTCCTGTGGTTAAGGGGCAGCTTACATTGTCCCAGCTTATTGGTCAAATGTGATTCTGTGTTCCCGGATACTCCTTCCTGTTGGAGGAGGCTATTGTCCTGATTGAAAAAAACAATGACATGGTTAACCTATGCCCAGATCTGTGCGTAGGTGAGGTCTGTACAGATGGTATTAGATTGGAAGGCTGTTTGGGGGATGGGAGGGGAAAGGAAAGTACCCTGAAGTCAGTATCTGATCCTCAACTGTTCTGTCTCGGTGCCACCCTGGCCCAGGCTGGGCCAGCACATTTCATACTGGCCTCTTTTTCACTAGTAGCTGAGATGCTCTGTCTGGTATTTATCATTCCTGGCTGGTGCAACAGGTGTAGATTGCCACACAAGGGCGCCAACCAGTTGTTTATGGGCGTCTTGGCTCTGCTGTTGTGAATGTCAGTTATTGTCGCGTGTGTCTATAAATACAAGATTTTATTCCTATTTAATGTTATTGACTATAGCAGATTTTTGAAATCAGTGTTTTTCCACGTGACCCTCTTACCTTGTATCCCTATTACTTGTGCCCCACCCCACCCCTCTCATTAAGGAAAGAACCAGCATTTGTAAAGCTGTGGACACCATCAGGGAAGCTTGCTGTCATGGCTTTCAAAGGCCAGTAACTATTATTGTGGTTGTGTTTTGTGTTGCTTGATAACCATGAAAGTGTAAATACTGTAATGCCTAATCTATTTATCAAAACTGACTACTGGACCAGAGCCCAGCAACCATGGGTTATGTTATACGTGAATTTGTTTTGTGAAGAAGGGAAGCCAGGACGGGTAACAAGCAGAGCTGTCATACTGAATGGTCTGGCGTCCTGGCATATTCATCACCGCAGTTCTGTTGCAAGTCACTTTTGGCAGTTAAGGCTTAAGGAGACTTTTTTGTAGGTCGCCATGTTGCGTGTCCACTGGATCTTGATTTTGCAGAGGGGAAGATAAATTAGATCCTCTAGCCAAATGCTGCCTTTCTCGTTTAGTTATTGCAGAAAGTAGTAAGAAAGACAGCCAGCAGATCCGCTCTGTTGAGTACTAATTAAATAACACTATAATTTTTCTGGGGGAAAAAATGACTAAAGTTGAATTGGGTTTGAAAATTTTCAGCCAAAGGAAGTCTGAGACATAAAGCAGTGACCTTGCCTCGGGGGGTCACGGTTCTGGTTCTCAGCGGCCTTGTGTCCACAGAGTGCATTCCCTGCCCCGCGGCTGCCTCTGCTTCACTGGCAGCATCATTCTGTCACGAGAGCCTCCATGACTCCTGGAAAGTCGGGGGCTTCAAGGCTTGTTCTGGCAAGAACACTTCAGAGCCACTTCATTGTTTAGCCAAGACCTTATTGCAGATTATATAAAGAACTTAGATTGTAAATGACATTTAATTTTGTATGTTATGGTTTTTTGAAGTGTATTCAATTCATAGTTTCTTTTGAAGCACACTGGTTAAGGATTTCCATTCCTTTAACTTGGTAAGCCCTCGAGGCTGACAGCCCTCCTACACTGAGTCACTCTCGGTTCCTTCTATTGGTATTTCTGTTCAGCATCTCCAATTTCTCAGCTCTGAAAAATGGGAAAAACTGTTAGTCATCCCAGAGATTTGCAGTATTCTAGCTCTGTAGGTGAGCAGAAAGACCAAGTACCCAAATGAAAGCATCTGAACCATTAGTAATTCAGAAACAAATAAGTTCCCTTCAACTTAACTTGACCAGGCATCTTCTGCCCAGTGGGTAACACTCAGGGTATGTGTTTCCAACATCCAGAAACCCACTCCCTTCTGAAACCCCTCCTTGAGTCAGGTTTTATTGGGAGGTTTCAAATCTGCTGGACCAGGGGATGTCTGATAGCATTCGAATGTGGAGGGAAGCCCTATATCCATACCATCTATTGGAAAGAGGGTTTTTGTCCTTCTCGTTCCATTATTAGAGGCCCTTTGCTTCCCTGTCCAAAGGTGGGGGTGGGGTGGGGGTGCAGGAGGGGACGGGAGGTGGGGAGGAAAGAGGGCAGCCTGAATAGAGGCTCCATTAAGCCTTGCGCTTTCTGTACAGCCTCAATCACTCACCTTTGCTTGAGTGATTGGAGTCTCGTGATAACTGATAAATCTTGCACATGCAGCACCCACCAGCCCTTTTAGGAAGTTGGCCTTCTGCTAGCAAATATGCAACAGAATGAGCCTCATTGAAAGGAAAATATATTCATCTGCTTCTTGAGTTTAAGCACACTACAAAGGGGAGGTTTTGGGGAATGTGGTGGCCACGCACGGTCTGTCCCTGTGTGCTTCCCACTTATACTATTCGCCTGCATTGTTGGGGCCACACACTCACCATGCTTTGTTGTCCAATAGAATGTTTTAAAATAATATGTTAATATCCTTGGGCAGGGCATTCAGTCTCTAGTTTCCACAGTGACCACTTACCCACTGTCTTTATATTTACGTGAGCCATCTTGATGTGGAAAGTAAATAGAAAGTATTTATAGGGACAGTAGATGCAGCCATATCCCTAATGGGTGGGTTAGGGGTGGGTAAGGAAGACCCCAACACAGATTTTTTTTTTTTCTACCACTGATTTTGATAAAAATATCTTACATTGCTCACAGAACAATGGGAAGTGGCTCCAGTCTTTGTAAGCAGTTTTCATTCTCATTCTCACTTGGGAGTTAAACTTAGATCCATTGGCACAGAATCTTAAGAGGGCTTCAGATATTAACTTTTAGGAAGTTTCTTGTGATTGTTCAAGGGAAGAGAAGTGGCTTAACCAGGTCAGCTAGAATGAAGCATCATGGGTCGTGATGGTTTCCCATTTTCATGGTAACAAATTCGTACACAGGATTTGCTTTATACTGTAGAATACTGACTTTCATGATGACAACTTGATTTATGCATGAATATGTTGCAGTATTTCCATATAGTAAAATAACATTTCTACCCAGGGTAATAATCACAGTTTTCCAGGGAAG
Source organism: Pteropus medius (assembly GCF_902729225.1). NCBI lineage: Eukaryota > Metazoa > Chordata > Mammalia > Chiroptera > Pteropodidae > Pteropus > Pteropus medius. Next base: position 2,542,847 of record NW_024342471.1, read on the forward strand.
GAATGATATAATTTTCATGACAATGTCATGTGATGATAGAATTTCTCCATTGATGAATCTCTAGTATGTGTGTATACTTTATTTACCCATGAGTATGTTTTATGACCGTGAGCTAAGTTGTTATTTCTTTAATTCATGTCCCTGCTGAAATATTGGTACTAGCAACTTAGACTTGAAGTTGGCAACTATAACCTTCCTTAATATTGATGCCACAAAAATGGCCAGGCCAGATAGAAGATGAGTAAGGAGCTGTGGCAGAAACCTCATTCCAGACCCTGTCTGGAGCGAAGAGAGGCAGCATCCTGCAGGCCACTGTCCTTCGGGTGTGCAGTCGGCTGTCGACATCGGGCCTGGCATGCACACCCGGCCATGCCCCCTGGACACTGGGGTCATGCGCAGCCACCTGAGCGTTGGCAGGGTCTAGTACTCCAGGGAGCCGCCCTTGGCTTTACAGAAGAGCCTGGAGTCTCCCATGCTGCACGTGTTATGCTCTGTCCTCTGATGATTTGCATACAGAAAGCAGGACGTCTCCCACCCTCTGCCCCTCTTGCAGGCACAACCCAAGTAGTGCAAGAAGACCACCCGTTTTTGCCAGCGTTCAGTTTCCGCCCATGGACCCAGAAAGCACGTTAACACTGGGAACCCCTTTCAGCAGCCTCACACATTGCTGTCTTTCTAGGTTGTTCTCGACTGTGCCTCATCATCACTCTACATAGGTAACTTCCAGCATCCTTAGAATTTCTGTGTGTGTTTCGTGGCATTTAGTACACCTTTACCAGAGTGGCCATTTACTGACAGTTCAAATTAATATTTTCTTTGTTTGTAAGAACCTTTGTTTGACACATTAATAAATTTCTGACTGTTCTTAAAAACAGTGGGGATGCCTATATTTTCCTTGAGTTTTTGTGACTGACTTTGGCTATGTACCTTTCTGGGATTTCGTTTTTTTATTTTGCATACTGAGGGTATTTGGGGGGTTGTTTTTTGAGATGTGTAATTCTTTTATGGAGTTTTTAAAAAGAATTTTCATATTGTTTTTCTAACATGGCTTCATTAAACGTTTAAGTATTTTAAAAATATGTAATATTTGGACCAGATGTTGTGAATAATAGTAGAGATAAAGCTATTTTATTCTGTATTTTTAAAACTGTTCCGTACAAATAAAAGCTCTCCTGGACACAGTTCTGCCGTTCACGTGCATCCGTCCATGGCTGGTCTTTAAGAAACCTGTCATTACACCTAGGGGAGGGAAATCGACTAATAAAAAATTCAGTTAAACAGGTATATGGATGTTATCCTTGTGGGTGACACCTGGAGAACCCGAGCAGGCTCCTTGGTAGGATATCTAAGGAGGCAGTAAGACCTCAGGAGATGCATTCATGCTAGAACTTGGAGTGAAATTATGAGCCTCGTTAGGTGAGTGACATCTGGAAATTGGGGACCTGAAAGGCTGTCTGTCCATAAGAGCAGCCTCAGTCACTTCAGGCTGACTGAATATTTAGACCGGCAGGAAGTGCTGAGGTGTAGATTCCAGAAAAGGTTCAGAGCCACACCTGAGAGCAGCTAGTGTCAGCTTATTCAGAGGCGTGATTCCTGGTGGGGTATGAAGGTGTCCAGAGGTGCTTAGGTGTACTTCTTAATTTAGAGCAAAGTTAGAGTTCCTCCATTCCCATCTCCATCCCCGATTCATCTGTGGCAGTTTGGGCCATGAGTGACCATCACAGCTACTCCCACAGGTATGCGACCTGCTGCCTCCTGTTCCCAATATCCTAGCATTGAGCCATTGCTAGACAACCAGTCATGAGGTGAAATGTTTACATTATGTTTATGTACATGAAAAAGTATGTGTAAAGTATTTAAAAAAAAAACACCATACCCGTGTTCTCACCCCCAGCTGGGACAACAGCACATTACCAGTACTTCAGACCCTCGCTAACCCTCAATCCCATCCCATGGGCCTCTCTCCTAGTGCATCCCCATTCCTCACCAGGAGAGGACCACTACTTGGATTGGGGGTTTATTTTTGCTTTTCTTCACAAGTTTACCATATAAACGCATCCTTAAACAACTTACTATTTAGTTTTAGCTTTGCATGGTTTTGAATATTATGTAAAAGGAATGACAGTGTATGTATCGTCATGTTTCACTCACTTGTGAGATTGTTTCGTGTTGCTACATATCTAGAATGTAGTTGATTCATCTTCACTGCTGGGTAGTATTAACATTTAAGACTAACAAAGACAAGACCATTCTGAAAGCTTCCAGACAATCAGAAGCAAAGTCTGAGGAGCTGGGACCTATGGACGTCAAGATTTTCCAGCAGCAACCCTGTCTGTGCAGTTACATTTTTAAGGAATGAAAGAAAAGAACTTTGAACTTAGAACTTTATGTCTAGCCACTCAAAGGCCTCCATTTACATATTTTGAATGAAGTACTTAAAAAGGAGAATGAAGTGTCTTAGGAGATAACTGAGAAAGATAAGCATGAACTATATGATGGTAAATCTGATTTCTCTGTCCTTTCTGTCTGCTATCACAGAAAACCATAGACTGGGTGGCTTAGAAACTACAAACATTTCTCATAGTTTTGGAGGCTGGCAGTCAAGGTACCGACCGATTAGGTGTCTGGTGAGGACCTGTCTCCTGGATCATAGCTATTTTCTCGACATGTCTTCACACGGTAGAAGGGGTGAAGGTGCAGTCTCTTTGGGACCTCTCATGAGGACTAATCCTATTGATGAAGGCTCTGATCTTATGACCAGATCATTTCCCAGAGGCTCTACCTCTAGATATCAACACGTTTGGGATTAGGTTTCAACATGTGAATTCAGGAGGACACAAACCAGTCTATAGCACCTGGTCATTAAAAAGTGAGGACCAAAGGAAAGAAAAACCCACAATCTCAAATTACAATTCAAAACCATATCAACTTGGTGCAAGAGAGGAGACCTACAGAGGTGAGAGAAACAAGCCTAAGTATACCAATAACTATAAATGGACCAAACTTTCCAATTAAACGATAGATTGTTAGACCAGATGGCAGGACAAAATCCTGATATATGCTGTTTACAACACTGGTGTTCAAAAGTGTGGCTGTGATTGTTGAAAGCAACAGATATGTTCAGAAGTCGATAGTGTCTCAGAAATGTTTAAAAAATATAAAATTTTCTAAGAAATTTGGCAATCGTTTTACGTGTGTTGAATATAATACTAAAATAGCTTGTATTTTAAGTTCGGTAAGATGAACTTCCAGAATTTTATTAATTTATTGTTTTAAACAATATTTTACAAAAGTCTTAGAGCCTATAACGGATTGGGAAAAACAAAGCGATCCTTCACCACAGATATGTTTAGAAGCACCGATTTACATAAGGACAGGCAAAATTGAAAGTAAAAGGATGGGGGGAGATCACATGAGGCAAATACTAACCATCTATTATATTACTTTCAGGCAAAATAAATCCTAAGACAAAAAGCATTGCTAAGGATCAGGAAGTTCATGATATAATGATAGAAAGGTTCAGTTTACAAAGAGGAGTCAATTTTAAACATGCACCTAATCAGAGAGCCTTAAAATTCATGCAGTATAGATGGGTAGAACTATAGGAAGAAATTGATAAACCCACCTGCCAATAGGGATGACAGCACTTCCCTTTTGATAAGTCAGGCAAACAGAAACTAAATGAAGTTAAGTGACCAAAGGGCATGTTTAGAACTCTGTATCCAACAGTTTGAGAGTACACATTCTTTACAAGCACTCAGGGTTGTTTCTATAGCTGTTCTTGTTCCGAGCATTAAAACAAGCCTTAAAACTTTTTCAAAAATAGTTATCAGACAGATCGTGTTCCCTAACTATACTCAAGTTGGAAGTTAGAAACATTTTAAAATCTCTGCATATGAATAAAATACTGCTAAATAACTCATTGATTAAAGAAAACACCAATAATGGAAATGTTCTTTAATGAAGGTTCTTGCTTGTCCCCTGTCAGTCCTGTTCACAACACCTCTGGAATTCTGATTGTACAATCACACTGCATCTCCTACGTGTGCATGTAGTTTCATATAGTTTCACTCATACCATCTTTTTCCACTTCCTGTAAGTTTGAGGAGAATTTCCTGAGCAATGGTCTAAGTCACTGACTGGGTTTTCTAGAATACCCAACCCCTTGCTCATGTCTTTTAATGCAATTTTTAAATATTTTATTTTGGTCATTTTCAAACAAAAGTAGAATAGTAACCCACCATGTGCCTACCACCCAGCCTAGCAGTTCTGTCCACTACTGGCCAATCTTGTCTCGTCTTCACTCCTCAAATTTCCCTCCCCTATTGTTTTTGATCAAATCCCAAACATCTTAGATCTATAAATATTTCTGTAGTTACCACTAAAAGGTAGCTTTAAAAAACAAACGATTATATCTTAAAACATTAGCAGTATTTATTTAATATCAAATATCTAGTCAGTGTTCAAATTTCCAATTGTCTCACAAATGTTTGAAATAGGATCCATTGATATTGGTTGATAATTCTCTCTCCCCTACCCTCACCCCCGTAGTTTATTTGTTCAGCAATTTATTTGTTCTGCAGTTTCCTTCAGGAGATGCTGAGTGCATCCCCTTAAACATGTTTCTTTGCCTGAATCTCAGGTGGGGAAGTACTGCTTTATAAGTGGCTGTATGTCCTTCCATGTTTATAGCTATGGATGCTCAGTTCCCAGATCCAGCAGTTTACCAGAGGACATTGCATTTTTAAATTTGTCTTTGTAATTGTGTTTCAAATTAAAACATCTCCCATGATGAGGTCTTATTATAGATGTGAAAACTTCTCAAGTCTCACTGGAAATGTATCTTAGGGACTTTGCTTAAAAGTTTTCTCCCATTTCATTTGTTTCATTGGAGAGTGTTTCTTCCAATTCCTCAGAATAAACCCTTCTTTTGAACTATTGAATATTTTCACATACTTGGTGATTTTTTTATTTTTTGACTGCTTATACTAAAGAAGGAGGTCTGTATTTGCTCAACAATAGAATTTACCGTGGATTTGGTTGAGTACTTCCCCCCCAAACTTCATGAGTTAAAATTAAAATCCTTTAGGCCTTTTGAGTTGGCCTCTCTTTGGACTTCAGTTTGGTTCCATCTGCATCCATTTACCAGATTCTTGTTTATTCAGCAATAATTCATCATAGATATTCTTCTAACATTCAATTGTGTTACAAATACTTTCATATTTATGTGAATGTGTGCGTAAAAGAAAGTAATGAAAACATACCCCAAAAACTCTGGTTATTATCTTTGGGGAGTGGAGTTACGGGTTGCATTTATTTCTTTTTCTGTATTTTCTAACTACTTTAAATACAAATTACTTTTATAAATTTGTTTTCAAAGATGAAAATTGTATTATAAACATTCAGAAATACTGCCGTTTAAGAAATAGGAAAGTCCCCGTTCTTTCCTAACACTAATTTAAAACGTTGCACTTCCTCAAATTATACTTGACATTAAAATAACAGTTGTAGCCGAATATATCTGAGTAAAAATATGAATGTGCTAAAGCTACCACATATACATTTGTCCTGTATAGGAACGTTTTGCTTTAATAAATGGCAGAGCTTGTCTAATAAATGAAATCTTCCAGAACATTCCATCCTGGGGCAATGGGGAAAATAGGAGGGATGAGGAAAACGAGTGGTGAGTATTTAGACATCTGCCCCTGAGCTGTGCCCGGAAGACTATGGTGACCGCACCCACACTACTCTTCACCTCCCAAACACACACACACCAAGGCAGCCCTCCTGACACACGTTTGGGCAAAGGGACAAGAAAACTTCTTTCATTAGAGCCCCAGTCTTGCAAACACTATGGAGATGGCGAGCCTCAAAATCCCAATTTACATCACCTGCGAAGCAACTGTCTTTGGAGACCCAAAGATTCCAGAGGGCCTGTGTGTGTACGTACACGTATAAATACATGTAACATTTACTTATGTTTCACCTCTTGGGCAGCAAGTGACCCATTGTGACCTTGGAGAAATTGTGGAAATGAGTTTAAAGCAAGAAGAATGACCCTCAGAGAATTTCTAGTAAATAAGCTGCTTGCCCAACAGAAGACTTAGAAAAACAATAATTTCACCTCAAGTAGCATCTTAACCATTTTTATAATGGTTCAGTGGTAAGATAATGGGTTTCACAGGTAGACAAAGCCACACTCAGACCTCGGAAGCCCTCTTCCCACTGTAGCAGAGACTGCCAAGTGTCCCCCAGGATCTATTCTCCTCTTTGTCCCTGGTTATAGAATTTCAGAGGGGCACGAGACTGCACTTCCCGGCCTTGCTTGCAGCTGAGCGTGGTCATGTGACCAGGCTCTGACCAATGAGCTGTAAACAAGGCTGAAGGTGCAACTTCTGGGTTGCACTCATAAAGGGTAGATGTTTACCTTCATGCTTGCTCTTTCTTCTCCCTCCCCTCCTTGTTTCTGGAAAACAGGTAACGGTCAACTGACCTGGTCCATTTAGACAAGAGCAACACTTGGGAGGGCAGGAAAATACAAAAGAAAGAGCCTGAACTCCTAATGACGGAGAGCAGCCCAGTTTTGATGTGGGAGCGAAATATACTTGTTTAAACCATTATTATCTGGGTGTCTGTTGAAGCAGTCAAAACTATGTCCTAACAGAGATTTTGTAGATCAAAGACAATCTAAAATTAGACTAGCAATTCATATGCTTCAACCTAACAATTGACCAGCTATATGGGCTTCAGCATATTACTTAATGAAATCTGGTCTTCTGATTTCTTCTCTATAAAATTGAGGGAATACTCATTCAGAGTATTAGGAAGGATTATAGGGATTAAGATAATAAGCCTCAACAAGCTAGTTTCCATTTCTCCTCAGTTCCTCTCCAGGCCTTGCAGGCATGCACAGTTATTTTTATAGAGCCACAATCACAGTGTGTGTGCTTTAACTGGAAGAATTAGCCAGGCCAGAGCAGAGACTTGGGTGAGTCAACCTATAGAGTTGTGGGCCGCATCTCTAGCTCCTCTGTGTTCTTTAGACTAGCCAAATCCTTAAATGGCTCAAGTTTTTCAAAGAGCCTCACAGACACCCAGATGCATTCCCCTGAATCTGACCACCACTTGGAACTTTTGTGGAAGGTTAACTTCAACTCCTTTACAAAGGGGACTCAAATGTCTACATGTTTATGAGGTGGACTAGGACAGTATGGCAGCTGGGATATGGGGCACTAAGCCAACATTCAAAGCCAGATGTTCAGGGAGGAACAAAGAGAAACCCATTATTACTTTAGGCTTTTTTTCTCTACTGATGTCTCCCGCCCCCCACACCTTTATTAAAATATAATAGATACTTACTCGTATTTACATTGTACAATTCAATGAGGTTTTTTTTTCAATTATAGTTGGCATACAATATTATACCAGTTTCAGTTATATAGCCTAGTGATCAGAGATACACATAACTCGCAAAGTGTCACCCCACTAAATCTAGTACTCTTCTCCCCCCTTACATGTTTATTACATTATTAACCATCTTCCCCATGAGACACTCTACATCTGCATGTCTATTCTGCAAATATCCATTTGTACCTCTTAATCCCTTTGCCCTTCTTTTTTCCATCCCCCCAACCCTCTCCCATCTAGTAGCCCTCAAAATATTCTCTGCTTTTGTTGTTGTTGTTTATTTTGTTCTTTAGATTCCACGTGTACGTTAAATCATGTGATATTTGTCTTTCTCTATCCGACCCTTTTCATTCAGCACAATACCTTCTAGGTCCATCAAAGCGATATCTTTTTCCATCCCCTTCTTTTTAATCCCTGTATGTCTTTTAATCTGAAGTGAGTCTCTTGTAGGCAGCATATGTAGGGGTCTTGTTTTCTTATCCATTTAGCCACTCTGTCTTTTGGTTGAAGCACTTAATTCTTTTCTATTTGAGGTACTCGTTGATAGGAATGTAGTTATTATCATTCTTTATTCCTGTTTTTGATACATGTTTTTTCTTTCTAAAGAAGTCTCTCCAACATATTCTGTAATACTGGCTTGGTGTTGATAAATTCCTTTAGCTTTTTTTTTTTTTTTTTGAAGCTCTTTACCTGTCCTTCAATTCTAAATGATAGTTTTACTGGATAAACTATTCTTGATTGTAGATCCTGTGTTTCCATCATGTCGAATATTTTATGTCGAGTGCTTCTGTCTTGCATGGTTTCTCTTGAGTAATCAGCTGCGAGTCTTATGGGTGCTCCCTTGTAGGTAACTAACTGCTTTTCTCTTACTGCTTTTAAGATTCTCTTTGTATTTAACTTTTGGCATTTTAATTATGATGTGTCTTGGTGTGGGCCTCTTTGGATTCCTCTTTCTTGGGACTCTTTGAGCTTTCTGGGTTTTATGTCTTTTTCTTTCACCAGGTTAGGGAAGTTTTCCATCATTATTTTTTCAAATAGCTCTTCAACATCTTTTTTCCTTCAGGTACCCCTATGACACAGATATTTTTATCTTTAATAGTGTCCCGTAGGCTCCTTAAATTATTATTATAGTGTTGGCTTCTTTTTTCTTGCCATTCTGATTGAGTGTCCTTGGTTTCCCCATCCTCTATATCGGTGGTTTGATCCTCTTCTTATCCACTCTGTTTATTCCATCTAATATGCTCTTTATCTCAGATAATGTGTTCTTCATTTCTGACTGGTTCCCTTTTAAAATTTCCATTTTCATTTTTATGTTTTTTATCTCTTTGTTAAAGTTCTTACTTAGTTCATCCACTCTTCCCCTAAGTTCATTGAGCATCTTTATAACCAGTGTTTTGAACTCTGCATGTGTTAGATTGCTTGACTCCATTATTCCTGGATCTCTGTTCTGTTCTCTCATATGGTTTCTACTTCTTTGTCTTCCCATTTTGGCTGCCTTTCCATGTCTGTTTTTATGAACTAAGCAAAGCCCCTAAGTCTCCTTGTCTTATTACTGTGGCTTTGTGTAGTAGATGTCCAATTGTACAGTCCTGAGAGGGGGTCAGCTGCAGGCCAAGTTTAGCCCCAGCCTGTGCCCTTCCAGGGCCACCTGTTAAGATTCAGCAAGTGATCCACAGATGCTGTGCTTATAGTTGCCTCAAGAAACTACACTGGAAACTGAGGCCAGCTGCCACTAGGTGTGAGTCTTGGCTCTGCTCAGCAAGGATCACCTGATTCACCAAGGATACACCTGGATGTGGCTTGGGTGGGGCTGCAAGTTGGGGGAGGCGAAGTTTCAGGGAAACCTTGGGCGGAGCGACCTCTGTTATCCAGTTTGATGATGCCTCAGCTATGGCGGCGTGCGTCAGCACACTTGGAAGCGGGAGGGCTCAACAGAGGGACTGTGGATATTGCCAGCACATTTGTCCAGGAGAGAGCCTCGCCTCTGGCCCTCACTCTGACAACTCAGTGTCCCCTGAGGGTCCCTGATGCCCCCCGCGCAGCCGACTTGGTGCTGGTGCTCAGAGCGAGCAGGTCCGTCATCCGTGAAAGTCCGCTCCCGGACACAGCCCCTTTAAAAGGCATCTGCAGCTGCCTACTGAAGCTGTCTTAGTCTCCATCCCACTCAGCTGCTCGGAACCAGGCAGCCTCACATCCTCGCCCTATCCTACCTCCTCCCTTTGCAGGATGATTTCTTATTTCTCTCCCTAGTTGTAGGGCTTGTTCATCTAGATCCCAGGTGATTTTCCTTGCTGTTTGCTCTGTGTTTCTGTCATAACTTTGATTTGGTCGCAAGAGGGACGAGCAAAGCCTCTATCTCCTATGCCATTTTTTTATTCCCTCTCTACTGATGTTTTGAAACTATCAAAGTAATGTGCTTATTGTGCTAAGTGAAAGAATCCCATTGACACAAGGATGTGAAAAGCGAAAACTATCCCCTCAATCACACCCCACCCTATAGTAACCATTGTTATCCACCTTCACAATGTTCTCCTTGTTCAACAAACTTACACACTCATAAATACACGTATATAAGGGTTGTGCTTGCCTATTTTTATTGAAATAGAATAGTAGTGTACTGCACTCTGCAACTTGCTTTTTTCGCTTTACAATGTAGCATCAGCATTCCTACAAATGGGAAGACATAAATCTTTCTTTACTTTTCCTGATATTTTATTCACAATTCAACATAAACAAGATCTTATACACACTGATTTAGTGCAGCCTTCTCCCCATCTTTTTTGTTTACTTCCTTCTCACTTCATCCCTTCTCTCTCTGCCCAACTTTCTGCATAGTTCTAATCCATGTTAGCCACCTGCTTTGTGTCATTCATACATTTCTCCATATTCATGTATCCATGTAAACATCTATCTATCATCTATCATTTATCATCTATCATTTACCATCTATCTACCTGTAAACACATATGCATCAATACCACATGTACATATTTATTCATATTTTGTCATTCTTTGCTCTACAAAAAAAAATGGATCACCTTATACACAGTCTTTTGCATCTTGCATCATTCTCTCAATGATATCTTGTGAGAATCCCTACAAGTTAGCCTACATCAGTCTAACTCATTTTTTCATAATATTTTTTTGCTGAGGATTCACCATAGCTTATTCAAAGTTGAGAGATATTGGTATTTTCAGTTTTTAGCCATCACATAGCTATAGTAAACATTTTCGTACATAGATTTTAACAAATGATAAAATACATTCCCAGGAATGGGTTTGCTGGGCTAAAGATACGTGTATTTTAAATTTTAAGGGATATTACCAGATTGCTTTCCAAAAGCTAAAATAGTTCTACTTTCAACAGTAAAGTATGAGCATACCTTACCTCTTTCCTCTACATTTCTGCCAGCAATGATATTATCTTTCTTTTTTTTTTTTTCCACTTTTTGTAACATTTTTTAAATTAAGTTTTTTGGGGTAACATTGGTTAATACAATTATATAATTTTCAGGTGTACATTATCATTTGACATCTGTATATTCTATTGTGTGTTTACCACCCAAAATCCAGTTTCCTTCAGCTACTATATATTTGATCCCTTTTACCCACTTCATCCTCCCACTAACCCCCTATATTTGACCCCATTTAACCATCTACCTACCGCCTCCTCCCCCACCCCCTATCTTCTGGTAAACCACTAGTTCATTGTCCATGTCCACGAGTCTCTGTTTGTCTGTCCTGTTCATTTGTTGCTTTTAGGTTTATATCCCACATACAAGTGATATCATGTGATTTTCAACTTTTTCTGTCTGGCTTATTTCGCTTAGCATGATTATCTTGAGGTCCATCCATGTTGTCGCAAATGGCAGTATTTCATCTCTTATGGCTGAGTAATATTCCATTGTGTATATGTACCACAGCTTCTTTAGCCAATCTTCTATTGTAGGGCACTTTGGTTGCTTCCATGTCCTGGCCACTGTGAATAGTGCTGCTATGAACATCAGTATGCAAATATCTTTTTGGATATGAGTTTTCAAGTCTTTGGGGTAAATACCCAATAGCGAGATTGCTGGATCATATGGTAGATCAATTCTTAGTTTTTTGAGGAACTTTCATACTGTTTTCCATAGTGGCTGTACCAATTTGCAGTCCCGTCAGCAGTGTATGAGGGTTCCTTTTTCTCCACATCCTCTCCAACATTTGTTATTACTTGTCCTGTTGATTATAGCTATTCTAACAGGTGTGAGATGGTATCTCACACCTGTTTTGATTTGCATTTTCCTAATAGCTAGCAATGTTGAGCATTTTTTCATATATTTGTTGGCCATTTGTATGTCCTCTAGGGAGAAGTGTTTGTTCAGATCCTCTGCCCATTTTTTGATTGGATCATTTGTTTCTTGTTGTTGTTATTGAGTCGTATGATAATTTTAATACAATATGTCTTGGTGAAGGCCTTTTTGGGTTGAGATAATTGGGTGTTTTCTTGAATTCCAAGCTCCAGCTCATTCTTTAGATTTGGGAAATTCTCATCAACTATTTGTCTGAAAATGCTTTCTAGTCCCTGTTCCTTTTCCTCGCCTTTGATAATGCCCATTATTCTTATGTTTCTTCTCCTGATGGTATCAGCTAGTTCTTTTATTTCTCTTTCATTATTTTTCATTCTTCGGTTTTTCTGTTCTTCCTTCTGATTTATTTCTAGATTTCTGTCTTTGATATCACTGTTTCTTTCCTCCATTTGGTCTGCTCTATTTCCCAAGTTAGCTATTTTATTTTTCAACTCTTGCAGTGTCTTCTTTATCTCCAGAGGTTCTATTTGGTTCTTTTTGAGGGTTTCAATCTCCTTGCTCTGCTCATCTAGGTGTTTTTTTAATTCCTGAAATTGTTGATGTGACTCATTTCGGAATTCACTGAGTTTTTTCAGAAGTGCCATCCTGAATTCTCTGTTTTTTAAATTGCATATTTCTATGTCTGTAAGCTTATTTTCTGGAGATTTTTCTCTTTCTTTCTGAGATGCCTTGTCACCTTGGTTGTTCATGGTGTTTAATGGACTTTTCTGCACCTGGGCATTAATGGAAGTGTATTCTGTTGTTTTTCCAGAAAGAACATTTATTATATAAAGATCTCTCTTTAGCCTGCTGCAAAGAAGGCGCTTTTCTTTTGGTTTCCAGTATGTGGTGTCTAAGCTTCTTGGATCCCTGCTTTATATAAAGCCTTAAAAATGCCTTTTTATTTTCTGATAGATATTTAATCACGCTCACTCCCCTCAGTTTCAGTTCCTGTCAATGTTAGCAACAGTTTTCGTAGCGTTTGCTCAGATTCCCCTGGGGCTCCACGGTGTTCGGTCTCCGAGGGTATGAGGGGTGGGGCCCTCTGGGTTGGGAGTTGGGGGTTGCAGCTCAGCCTCGGTTTTACAACCGCTGCCAGTGAAACTCAACTGTTGTTTTTCTGCTGTCCCGCTTCTCTTCCTTCTGCCCTGATGACTGGGCACTGCTGGGCTGCATAAAACTCACAAACTCTCCCAGGCAGGGCTGTTCAGGGAACTTGCCGTTCCTTCGCCCCCTCCCCCTCCCCCTACAGGGAACTCTAGCGGTGGTGGGAGAGGCAGCTTCTTTATTTCTCCCAGTCCACCGCCCACACCCAGGGTTCTGACCTGTGGCAGCTCTTATGCGCAGATCCCACACTCAGACGTGCTGGTGTGCAGTTTGGGTGTTTTTTGTTGAGTTTTAGATGTTCAGCTTACTGTTGTTTCAAGGAGAGAGATCTGGCAATGTCTCTCACTCCACCATGTTTCCAAAGATATGATATTATCTTTCTTTTAATTTTTGTCTAATAAATATAACATGGTAACTCTTGTACTTTAACTTGACTTTTGTTGATCATTAATGTGTTTGAGCAGCTTTTCTATATTTTTCAGCCATTTCAATTTGCCATTCTATGAATTGTCTGTTTATACTCTTTGCTCATTTTTCTTTTAGGTTGTTTATCTTTTATTTTGTGAAAGTTCTTTGTGTCTTATAGGTATTTACCGCTTCATCTGTATTGCAATTTTTTCCCCAGATTTATTTGTCTTACTATTTCTTGGCAAGAAATACCAGAAACAAAGTCAATAGACAAATAAATTTGGGAAAAAGAATTTACTGTATAGATAGAGAGTTCCATATTCATAATACACAAAGAGCTCTTAGTGGTGTTTATATAGTTAATTAAGACTATCTGCCTCTGCAGAGTGAGAGTTTTCTGTTTTGGTTAAGATAATCTCCCCACCCTGGGTTGTACTTGTCGTCCAAGATTTCATTCGATTTTTATTTAGTTTTTCACATCTGAATGTTTAATGCTTCTGGAGTTTATTTTTGTCTCGATTGTTCCAATAATCTATCTACCTGTCTTTATTAAAATGATAAGGCAAATCCATACCTACTGTTCTTTTCCTTAAATTTATTGGGTTTTTTTAGGATTTTATTTATTTATTTTTTTTTAAAAAAACAATAGTTTTATTATTACTGTCACCAGGGCTGGTCTGCATAGGGTGTAGTTGCACTGGGCTCAGGATATGTGTGGGCTATGAAGAGATGACGATTGTGAAGCTGTAAAGAAAAAGGGTTTGGGGTCCAGGCCCAAGGGCTCCTCAGATTTGCTTCTGTAAATAGGTAGCCAGGATAAAGCACTCACAGCAATCTACAGCCATGCTGCCAAGATGATTAAGAAATTCTTAGAAATTTAAGAATTCTGCCCATCACAGTGGAGGTCCTGTTTCTGCATCATGTGGTCAAGGACACTGGGGTCCTTCTGGCTCTTTGTAAAGACAGCCAGTTTTGTATTCAGGAAGCTTAGGAATTTGCTCTTGGAGAGTCTGCAGTTAGTACTATCTTTTCCAGCATACTCTGGAACACAGAAATCAGGGACTTGATGTACTATGCAGTTTCTGTAAAGCTGGAGACTTTTGCCTTGTTGGAGTTGAACCAGAGGCTGTGACTGAGGAGCAGCACAGAGAGAGCTGGGTGGGCCTCAGGCATTTATTTTTTGTTAACATGGCCTTAATTACAGTTTATTCAATCCCTAAGAAGCACTATTAAGATTCTAACTAGACTTACATTATCTTTATACAGTAATTCCCAATAACGTATGTGACATATTCTTTCATTTGTTCAGAATCTTGTTTTTAATACCTCCAAAAATAGTTAATAGGTTTCTCCAAATAGGTTTTATGCCTCATTATATGTATTCCTAAGAATTCAATAGTTTTGTTGCTATTGTACATGAAATATTTATCTGATATCTATTTCTTTACATGTATTGTACAGATCAGATATTAATTTTTCTATATTTATCTTATATATCTAACTAGCTCACTAAATTCTTTTATTAATCATTTTAGTTTTCTTGGTTTGATTTTCAATTCAAAAAATCATGTCACTGGCAAATATAAGATAGATTTTGCTTTTCTTGTTCCAATTCTTTTCTTTTTTTCTAAGGCTCCAAGGCAATGTCAAATAATGATGATGATGTTGGGCATCACTGTGTAGCTGCTGATTTAGGTTGAGTGTCCATTTAAATTATTTGCTACTGGATCTTGGTAGATAGTCTTTGTTGTATAGTTAAGTGGTTTGTAATTTTACTTAGCATTTTAATCGAATGGTTGATGGTTTTATAAAATAAAATTTTAGCATGTAATTATTATATGACTTTGTCTTTTAAGTTATTGTAATGAGTTACATTGTTAGAGTTCCTGATTGAGCCAGATTTGTGTTCCTGGAATACATAACACATGGTCACAGTGTCACACTCTAGGTGCATTCTCTTCCTAAGCTGGGTTCTATCTGCTAACAATTATTAAGGATTTTTTACAGCCGTATTTACAAGGGCAATTGATTATAGTTTTCTGTTTTTGTACTGCCATATCAGAATTGAGTGTTTAAGTTATTGTGGCTCCATATAATAAGTTGGTAAGCTTCTAATTGCTTGTCCATAGTCTAAGACAATTTAAATAACATTAAAATTATTCCTTCTTCAGAGGTAAATAGAACATGGTTGTGAACCCTTCAAGTTCTGGTACCTTTTGTCAGTGGTAGATCTTTAATCACTACTCACTTTTATTATAATTAATTGGTTTATTCAAATTTCCACTTTTGGAGTAAATGTTCATGGAAAATTATCTGTTTTCTCTAAGTTTCAAATGTACTTATACATAGAGTTGGGTAAGTATTTTTTGATATTTTCTATGTTACATTTTTCTGTATCTCCTTTCTTTTTTAATCAATTTTGTTTATTAACTTTCTCTTCCTATTTTCTGTTGCTTTAGTTTTTTTGTGTTTTTCCTAATTTCTAAAAATCAATCACTATCTTTTTGTTTTTCTTATTTAATAATGAAATTTTAAGGCTATACATTTATGTTTTCCTCTGATTACAGTTTTTTGCTGTTAATAGATTTTGATAAGAATTGTTCTCTTTATCATTGCTTTCTAGATAGTTTCTAATTGCTATTTTTATTTTCTTGGATATCTAGAAATTGGTTCCTTAATTTCTAAGTAGTAAAGTTTTGGGTTACTTAATTGTTTATCGCTATTTTTATTGAATTATAATTAGAAAATGTAGTCAAGTACATGATCAGTTTTTACAAACGTCATGGATATATAAAGAAATATATATTCTTTACTCAAAGGATTTAAGTATATTGATTGTGTTATACAATTACTCTACTGCCTTTATTTTACATTTATTAAACATGTCAAAATAAAGAAGAGTTGTATTTAAATCTCTAAAAAATCTCTAAAAAATTAAAAAATTTTAAATGGATTTCTCCTTGTATTTCTAACAATTTCTGCTTTATATATTTAATTTCATGTTGTTTGGTGCTTACATGTTTGTAGCTGTTATATCTTCTTTATAAGCTGTGACTTTTATTATGATGACCCTTTTTATTCTACTTAGTGCATTTAAGTTTGAATTTTATATAGTTTAATATCAAAATTATCACACTTACATTATTATTATTATTATTATTATTAGTAGTAGTAGTAGTAGTAGTAGTAATAGTAGTAGTAATATTTGTATCTACTTGGTATCTCTTTGCCCATCCCTTAATTGTCAGTCATTCTTTATCATTATATTTCAACTTTGTTTCTTGTATAAAGTATATAGCTAGGTTTTACTTTTTTTCTTTTTTCTTTTTTGCTTTCAAATGTCCGTTTGTCTTTTTTTAAATAACTTTTTTATTTTTCAGTTACAGTTGCCATACAATATTATATTAGTTTTAGGTATGCAACATAGTGATTAGACATTTATATAACTTACAAAGTGATCACCCCGATAAATCTAGTACTGATCTGACCCCACACATAGTTATTACAATATTATTGACTATATTCCTTAGGCTATACTTTACATTTCCACAACTATTTTATAACTACCAATGTGTACTTCTTAATTCTGTCACCCTCCCCCCAAACTCCTCCCATCTGGCAACCGTCAAAATGTTCTCTGTATCTATATGTTTGTTTCTGTTTTGTTTGTTCATTTTGTTCTTAAGATTCCACATATAAATGAAATATTATGGCATTTGTCTTTGTCTGACTTACTCCACTCAGCACAATATCCTCTAGGTCCATCCATGTTGTTGCAGATGTTAAGATTTCATTCTTTTTTTTTTTTTTATAGCTGAGTAATATTGCACTGTATATATATACCACCTCTTCTTTATTCAGTCACCCATTGATAGACACCCAGGTTGCCTCCATATTTTGGCTATTGTAAATAATGCTACAATGAATATATGGATGCACATGTCCCTTTGAAGTAGTGTTTTGGGTTTCTTCAGATAAATACTCAGAATTGAGGTTACTGGGTCCTTCTTTGTTTTGTTTTGTTTTTTTTGTTTGTTTGTTTGTTTTTTTGTTTTTTTATTATAGCCTTTGTTTTAAAGTCGATTTTGTCTGGTATAAATATTGTTACTCCAGCTTTTGTTTTCTTTTGTTTTGTTTCCATTTTCATCAAATATCTTTTTCCATCCCTTTACTTTCAGTCTATGTGTGCCTTTTGATCTGGAATGAGTCTCTTGTAGGCAGCGTATATAAGGGTCTTGTGTTCTTATCCATTTGGCCACCCTATTTCTTTTGATTGGAGCATTTCAATTACATTGAAAGTAATTATTGATAGATATGTGGTTATTGCCATTTTATTAGTCATATTTTTTATCTTTTCTCTTTCTTCTCCCCATCTTCCACCTCCTCTTCCTCCTCCTTCTTCTCCTCTCTCTAACATTTCCTGTAATAATAGCTTAGTGGTGATGAACTCTTGTCTGGAAAAATTTTTATCTGTCCTTCGATTCTAAATGATAGCTTTGCTGGATCAAATAATATTGGTTGTAAGTCCTTGCTTTTCATCACTTTGAATATTTTGTGCCAATTCCTCCTAGCCCACAAAGTTTCTGTTGAAAAATCACCACTGTTCCCTCTTTTCTTTACCTTCTCTTAAAGAAATCTACACTCTCTTCCAGAATCTCCATCACTGAGCCCCAGTTGCACACATGGTAACCTGCTCCTCATGCCCCATGTCCTTCAATTCCCCACCCCCAGCTAAGCAACCTCCACTTGAATCTGTATCTTAAGGTCTTCATCTGAGGGAACCCAAACTCTGACACCCACCCATAGTCATCACTGAACTTCACAGGTGCCCCCTCCTAGGGGTGTGAAAATGAGGAAGTTACACGGTACTCTGAAGCGTCTATATATATATTTCCCGAAACAAATAAACAAAATCTTTTTTCCAGTCAAATGCAGAGTTTAACTCTTGCTTTTAGCCTCTCTGAACCTAGTAAGAGTTGTCCTCTCATGTGGCAGTGTGGCCCCTTGAACATAGTCACATGGGGTTTGTGTCAGGGTGTGGGGTGAGGAAAAAGAGGACTGATCACCCATGATGTCACAGGTTACGGCCGCAAGCATAACTACTTCACAAAGCTTTTGCTGAGCTGATGACTGCCATTTTAAACCTTTACCCAGATGTTGCCTTTAAGGTCTGGCCCCTAGAGCCAACTGCTTACTTGACGTCACCACAGATTGCCTCTCAAATTAGAGGCATCACCTTCCCTCTCCATGAAATATGCTTTTTGTTGCATTCACTCACAATTCCTCCCACTCTATCATATCCCATAACCAGTCTATCACCCAACTCCGTATGTTCTACCTTGCACCATCTCCTGAATCTGATCTCTTCTCTGCACATCCGCTGTTACCTCTGGTCACACTGATTAGCGTTATCTAGTGTTACCACTGGTAACAGAGAAAAGTGATTGTATCACTTTTTTCAATTCTTTACTCACCCGGAGTTCATATCCTTTGATATATGACTCTAGTTCTTCCCACTAGAGATGGGGTATACTTCCCCATGCCTTGACTTTGGGCTCAGTCATGTGACTTACTTTGGCCAATAAGATGTTTCGAAGACTTGAAATGTGCTGGTGTGGTGAGCCTTGCTCTCTTGTGCCTCAACCATTACCAGAAGAACATGCCCTGGCTAGCCCACTGATTTCTGGAAGATGAGAGAATGTAGAGCAGGACTTTAGTCCTGCAGCATGAAGCAGAGCTGTCTCGGTTGTCCCCACAAGTGATAAGTGTTTTCAGCCCTAATTTTGAGTGCTGTTTGTTGCACAGCAATATGTGGCAGTAGCTGACTGATACACCTCTGTAGTCCAAGTGATCATAATTTTGTTCCTTAACTTTCATAATAATCTCTTACCTGGTTTACATGTTTCAATCTTATCCCTTGCTAATATATTCTCTAAACAGTAGCCACTGTGATATTTTAAATTGTATATCAGATAATATCTTTTTTCAGCTTAAAAGCCTTCAGTGGCATCCTAATGCAATTTTTTAAAGAGAAAATAAGCACTTATAATGACATAGTCATTAAAGGGTTTAAGTGTGTAGATCTCAAAATGATAAACAAAAGGCAAATGCACTTACCAAGTAAAGAAGGAATGCAATAAAAATTGAGACTCAAGAAATCCTATGTCATCATTCCTACAAATACAATTTTTCGAAATAACATGTTCAGGAACTATCTAAGTTTATATGAGAGCATTTGGAATGTTAAACAAAACTGGAATTTAAAAAAATCTCTCGATTTATGCTACACCCAGGTCTCTATTTGGGACTCTGTGGTAGCTTGTCCTGTGTCAACCTATCTAAGTTGGAGTTACAATTCCTAAAATTCCCTTCACTGTACAGATTCAGATCAGGGCTGGCCACAAGAACAACTTGTGCAAGATTTATAAAGAGACAAAGCAGCAGCAGCAGCAGCAGATGTTACTTTTGGAAGATGGGTTCAGGGTCCAGTTGCCGCTGCAGCTGTGTCCATCCCGGTCCTTGATCTGTTGGATGGCCTCATCAGCATGGGGCCACTTAGGCCTCTAGCTCCTCCTCCCCATGCTGGATTCTTGACACGTGCAGTTCTGAAGTTAGTGTGCCATTTTCTGTGGGTCACCTACAGACTGTTTGTTCTGGGGGGTTCTGGTGTGTCTCCGCAGATTCCCATTCATCTTTGCTGTCCCCCAGTTTGCGTCCAGCTTTTCTTTTTAGCCTACACTGGCTGACCCAGGTTTACCACTGAACACAGAGGCAACAGCCTTTTGTAGATTTCTTCATTTTCCCCTGCTTTGTGGTTTCCGTTCGTGACTTTTTTTTATTATTTTATCTCCAACAGTCTTCATTCACATGTTACCTCATAAGCTTCTCTCACAAAAGGGCATAAGGTCTTATCACTATTTAAAAAATCCATTATCTAGGGGCCTCCCATTGCAATATGATTGAAATCCCAAACTCCTCACCATGGCTTCACTATAAGACAGGACCTGGCGTCTCCCGCTTCATCCTGTGCCCATCTTCCCACACCCTCCTCCCTGCTTGCCTGGGCACTATTTTCACCAGAACAAGAGCCAATTGTCTGGATGTTGGGAGTTGCATTCCCTGTCTAGTCACTTAGCTGCTTCCAGACCCTCCTCCCCACTCTTTCCCTGATGGCCTGGATCTGGGAAGGAAGAGGTTAAGGTTGTTGGAAGGCCTGAACAGCCCAGGCCTGTTCTCAATCAGGAGCACAGCAGGAGGATTGGAGCTGCTTGCTGGGTTGGAGAAGTCTCCATAGCAAAGTGATTAGGGAGAGTGTGGGAGAGAACATGCTGAACTTTCATCTCCGTGCATGGAGAGGGTGGGGTGGGCCAGGGCCAGGAAGGTAGGGCCATTAAGGTCTCAAAGTGGTGACAGCCCTGAGTGTTGGCTTTGCAACCTCAGAGATTTGGCCAGCTCTGGGCAGAGGGTCAGGGACTCACGTAGCCTGGAATTGGCCAATGGATTGGTCCTGTTGGCTGGGCTGCCCTGCCCTCCTCTCTTTGGCTTCTTCCAGAAGTTTCTTGGCCCAGGAAACATGTCTGTGCTCCAAGAAACTTCCCCCAGCTGGCTCCTCTCAGCCAGGCTGCACTTCCATGAGAGAGGCGGCGTTGGCCGCCCCTCCAGCCCTGCAGTTTGGACTATATCCACACGTGAGGAGGGAGGGGCAAGAGAGCTGTGTTCCTGAAACACCACAGGAACCAAGGTTCTCGACTCATCTTGAGTTTTGTTTTTTGGCCGCAAAAGTGGAACATAAAACACTTCTCACCTCCCACCTTCTGTTCCAGCCACACTGGACCACACTCTGTTCTCTGACCGAGCCAGTCTTTTCATGGTTTTAAACTTGCTGTAGCTCTACCTGGAATGTCCTTCTCCGTCTAAGGAGCTCCTGCTCATTTTTTAAGACTCAACTCAGATGTCACCTTCTTCCCGAGGGCTCTCCTTATACACCTAGTCCTGTCTTTCTAGGCGCTTCCATGTAGCACCTGAAACTATTAAAGCAAAAGATTCCTACTATTAGCATGTACACAGAGTACCTGGCAATCTTGTTAAAATTGACCATGGTCTGTGGCCTGGTTCTGTATTTATAGCCAACTCCTAGGTGATGCTGTCGGTCCATGGATTACACTCTGAGCAGCAAAGATTTAAAGTATTTCTCTCATTCTCCTACTTGAATTTTTCGGCCAAAGGCTCTGATGTGCTACACATGAAACTTTAAAAAAAAATACAAATTAATTTCTACTTTGAATCTTCATTTGGCTAGAAGCAGAAAACATGTTGATTAGTTTGTGGTAAACTTGGTCATTTCAGGTTAACTTCAGTTAATTCTGAAAAGTTCCTCTCTGCCTGCCCCACCCCCACTTTCTCCCTAGGGTGTCATCTCAGTTTTGCTGGCAGTGGTGGTGGTGGTGGTGGTGTGGGTTGATGGAACATCTTGGCAATTGGAGGGTAGAACCAGGCATCTGGTCTTAGGTGGGTGTCATGCTGGTTCTGGGTACAGTATCTTTCCACCCTGGCTCCCTCAAGATGTCTGAGTTCCAGTGGGGTCCCTGGAATGGCCCAGACAGCTACCTTTTCATGGATCTCTTGTCCCAACTGTGAGATACTCTCAGGTCCCTCAGCTTTCTCCTCTCTGACTTCCATGCCCTTCTCTGAGGAATGGAAATGTTGGCTGTCTCCCACACCCTCTATAGCCCCCAGAGGCTTTCTGGGTCTGTCTAGGTCCCTTCCCTCCTGAAGATGCCCTAGGCAGCTCCCATGCCATGGGTACCAGGTTACTCCAGGTGCCTGATGGAAAGTGGCGCAGTTCCTCTCCGTTTTTAGATCCCAAATTGGTCTGAAATGAAAGGATCTCATTGTCCATTGCCATCCTTCCGGATATAACCCTATAGAGGAGGCAGTATGCTGGACACCTCAGAAATCTTCACCAGCATCTGACTGACTTGCTTCACTACCAGCTCACCCCACCCCCCAACATCCCTTAGGACTATCTTTTTTAATTTTTTGACTAGTTAATATATGCATATGTAACAAATAATTCAAATAGTACAAAAGAGCCCTCAAATTGCTATATAATTTCTTTAATCTTCTTGTCTTAAGATAATGTCAATTGACCGTCCACTGTAAGTGAAGATGAAATCAGTGTGTTTACACTTTATCCCACCTCTTTTCTCTCGTCTCCTCTCCTTTTTTTGGTTGGTTATTACTATTATTAGTTCCAATGCTTTATTTCTCCCCGGGGATGAATGAATATATTTATAGGAGACAAATCTTCTTTGGGCAAGACCATTGAGCGCTTCGCAGTTTGCTCATTGTCTTTGATCCCAACTCACAAAATGACATCAGTGCTGCTCAAGCTCCAAGACCACCAACAATGCAGACACCACCGCTGGCTGAAAACTGCTGTCTAGTGAGTACTTGTACCACTTTATTTATATCTCTATTATCTAGGCTATCTACTTAAAACATGTATTTTCATTCTCTTCCTATAAAAAAACTGAAGAAATCAGGGTACCTACCAAATTCTTAGCTTCTTGGTTTTATAATTTCTACATCATAATGGTTTTTAATATTGATGTTATTTTTAAGTATATTTCCAATAGTTGCTTTAGCTTTAATCCCAAACATAAGTGTGTGCTGTGTTCACTCTTGGTGTTTTTGCTTGTTTCTCTATTCATTTGTTTACCATACTTGGTCTTTTAGTATTTTCTTCAAGATAGCCGAATTTCTGTAGTTTTGAAAGTATTTGCATATTTCATATTTGAATTACAGTTTGTGATGACATAAAGTTTCTAGGTCATGTTTTCTTTCTGTGAGGACACCATGGTGCCATATGACATTGTCTCTTAGCTTTGAATGTTGTGCTAAAGTTTTTAACCCGCCTGGTTTGTTTCTTTATGGGTGATTTGACCTTTCTGCTGGGAAATCAGAGGACTCTATCCTTGAAGTGTGGCAACGTTAATAGCACATGTTGGTGTTAGTTGGCCTTTTCCTTCAACAATTCAGTCAATAAATGTTTATTGGGAGCTCCTAGATGCCAGGCGTTATTTTAAATATTAAGGACATCGCGGTAAACAAAAAGAACAAAAATCCCCATTCCCATACCACGTGGAACTTAGATTCTGGAGAAAAACTTAAGGGGGAAAAATGATATCCATTTTCTCAAAATAGAGTATGCTCTTTCAATCTATAAATTAAAGTTTTTATTTTAGGAAAGTTTTATTAATTTATATAGTTGAATACCAATTACACATGTGTTGGATTTCCTTGGTCTTTGTTCCATATCTATTATTTCTTCTCTTTTCAAATTCATTGTTATTCTGCATGTTATTGTGTTCATTTTTCTAAAGTGTATCTTCCATGTTCTAAGTTATGTTTTCACTAGTGTTTTGATGCTTCATTGGGTTTTTCATTTCTGCAATGGTTTTAGTTTTCTCTTTTACTTTTTTCCTGAGCCCTGGTGGCTTATATTTCTCCTCTTTCCCTTGTCTTAAATTTTTTTCTTGTATACTTGTAACTTTTCTTTGAATTATTATTTATAAGTAATTTAAAAAATTAAGTTCATGAAAAAATCCTTTGTCCCAATTTTTATCCAGTTTTATCCAGGACAAAATCTTTCTCAAGTGTTAACAAGAAGTCTTTCTCTGACTCACTGGAAGCTGTGAACAATGCTGGGGTGTGTGTGTATGTGTGTGTGTGTGTGTGTGCCATGTGTGTGTGGTACGTCTGTTAATGCCAAGCATATTATCTCCTAAAATATATATTTACTTCTTTCATGACACAAAATGACCACAACGGGCTGTCCTGTGAGTGCTAAGAACACTTCTGGTATGGTTTACATTCATTAATGTTTGTTGAATGAATCAGTGAGTGACAGAGCCTTCCATGTCATAATGAAAAGAAAATGGGGGTGTGGGGTAGGGAGGGAAGACAGGGGAGCGAGGGCAGGGCACAAGGCCAATTTCTGCTGACCTCCAGCTTTGCCCAGAGGGAGTGGGCATTGTACTCTCACCCCAGGGATTTCAAGGTGATGCTCCCACTGCTTGAAGTGCCCAGCCCTATAGAGACCGCAAGGAAGCAATAACTCTTTCTCTACCCTCACCCCAGGACATATTCCAGCCTCAGGTTCCCCATGGGGTTTTAGATTTTAATTGAGGCTAGCAATCTGGGTAAAGATCACCAATTGTCATCCCGCATTTGGACCTGGCGGCTGAAGAGGCAGGAAACACAAGGATTGAGAGAGAGACTTGAGATGGAGTTCCTGGGTTCATATTTCAGCTCTGGCACATGCTGGCTGTGATCTTGTGCAAGTTACCTAGCCGCCCTGTGCTACTCTATTTTCTCATCTTTAAAATGAAGATAAAAATAGTAGCTCCTCCTACGATTGTATGAGAAGTAAATGAGTTAATGTTTATAACACAGCAAACTATGTGATAGGATTATGTTTTTCATTTCCTTCATTCACCAGATGTGTGTTGAGTACTCACAGTGTGTGGCAGACAGAGAAGGAGATGAACTAATAAATAAGACATCATCGTGGCCCTTGGGCTGGTTGACCTGAGGACACGTTCTTTGTAGGTGTATTTGAAACAGCTTTGTGAGAGCACTGAGGAAATGATGGGGTAGGTAGAGAAAGTCTTTTTAGAGAGGGCTTCCCAAGAGAGGTGGCACTTGAGCCAAGTTTTAGAGAATCAACAGGCATCAAGAGCAGCTCCAGAAAATGGGGAGGGCTTTGGGTACAGGTCCCTGGGTAAGGGATCTTAGGCGATGCACCAGATGCTATGTTTAAATGACTCTTTTACTTAGATTATGTTTAAATTGGGAGGCTGAAGGGTAGAAGTCACCAATCAAGGTTACATCAGTGCGTAAAGCCCTGTTACGCCATCCTTATACTGTAATGGGAAAAATAATCTAGGAAAGATGGGAGGTAAGGTCATGCCAGGAAAAGGGAAAATGCCTGAGCCATACATGGAGATATGAGAAAGCATACATATTTAGAGAACCTCAATTAAAATCATCTGGGATGTCTCAAGAATTCCCAGGGGCCAGGGGCCCTTGGAGAGGGGCTCTCACGCTTGGCCATGAACCTGAGTTGTCAGAGGTTTAAGGGCAAATGGGTAGATGAACAGACAATGTAATCACACAGCCGATGCTCCAAATACTTTTCTCCTCTGCCTACCCCTCCCATTTCTGAGACACTGACCCATCTCACGTCCTGGCCCCACCCTGCTGCTGGCCACTGATGATGGCACTCAGAGACTGAGTGTGTTAATGGAGAATGCAGGATCTCTACGTGCATTTAGACTTTGGGATCAAGGCTGCCTTCTGGGCAGAAATTGGAGCAGATATGAAGATAATAGGCAATACAAAAAACAGGGAGGGAGAGAGGGAGAGAGTATGAGAGAGAGAAAGAGAGAGAGGGAATCCTGTAGGTCATATTCTAGCTCATCTTGGACCTGGCTTGGACCTTCCCATGAGTTCTGCATGAAACTCTTGGTTCTTTAAATCAAGCTCTCTTTACTTAGGTTGGCTTAAACAGTTTCCTGCAATCAAATTGTTTAGTGAGTTGATTCCTCTATGTCTCAATTTCTGATCCCACCAAATAACAGTTGTTAGATGAAATGCTGCCTAAGACATTTTTTTGGCTCCATGATTCTTATTTTTCTTATTTTCACCATGCCTAGCATGGCACCTCGCATACCATAACTGTCTAGTAAATATCTATGAATATAATTTTGAGTGGATACTCAATTCGTATTATGACAGCGTAACGTTTTCACACCAAGTAATTAGTATTTCAGTACATCCAAAAATGGAAGTGGAGCTTGGATGGAATGTAACCTTGGGGTTAAGGAAACTTGAATGGATTCCTAGAAAAATTAAATGAAATCGCCCATCTAATGTGAGATACAGTTACCAAATTCTGTTTATAAGCACTTCGTTTAGAGAGATAGCTGCCCAGAAAGTATTTAGTAGTGAGCCTTAAGGCTCTATATCAAGTACTTTTTGTGAAAGGAGACATATTTGCTGGAAATGAATGAGTCAAGGCCATGTACGTTGGATCCTTTCCTCTCTTTTTTTCCTTTTACCAGCCCCTATCTGTGCTTTAATTGAAGGAGGAAAAATCCAGTAAAATAGATTTCTTGTCTGGAGCCCGAGCCTCATGCACCTGAGCCTAGGTACCAAGTGTACAAACAAGAGTTTTAATCGACCCTTCCATCTCCAAGGATGAATCCAGACACCATCCCACATCAATATTTTAGATGCTATGGAAATTTCTTAGTGGTGAATAAAGTGGATACTTTTAATTAAGATATTCCTTTCCCATGAAAGCTAAGCTGGTGGAGTTCAGTGACAAAATCTTTGTTACTCAAATTTCTCTAGGTCTCTCCAATTTATGAGAACAAATGGGGTCACATTAACAGCCACAAATATAAATGTCACCAGCTCACTGAGACTTCAGCCATCTGAAAATACCTCTACACTGCTTTGGAAGAAGGGGTGTGTGTGTGTGTGTGTGTGTGTGTGTGTGTGTGTGTGTGTGTGTGTGTTGTGTGTGTGTGTGTTCCAGGGTATCTCTCAGAAGCTCAAAAACAAATCCAGGAGACTCTAGACTTGTGTCCACCAATATCCTAGTCATGTCAGCCATGGCCACTTTATCCTGTTAGGTTTTTGCCCCCTTTATATTAAAGGCTTTTATTTCTTGTGTTTCTTTTTTCCCCTAACTTTGTTGAGATATTGACATATAACATTATGTAAGTTTAAGGTCTACAACGTGATGATTAATATACATATATATTGTGAAATCATTACCACAATAAGGTTAGTTAACATATCCATCACCTCACATAGTAAGCTTTAAAAAAAAAAATCCTGTTAAGTTCTTTAACAGTTTGCCACTGCTATATAATAAACTACCCCACACCTTAGTGGCTTAAATGAAAATCATCAATTTAGCTTGTACTTTTATTGATTGGCTATTTGGGCTAGACTCAGCTGGCTCCCTCATGCATCGATCAGTTCTGGGTTGGATGGGAGGCTTTACTGATCTTGGTGGAGTCTCTCACTTGTTTGGGGTGTTGGCTCTGGGCCATGTGGTCTCTCATCCTCCAGAAGGATAGTTCAGGCTTATTCACATGGCACACAGAAGATTGCAAGGATTCTTGAGGCCCAGGATCTGAAAAGGCATGACTTCTGCCACATTCTGTTGGCCAAAGCAAGTCACAATGTCCAGATTCAAGGCGAGAAAGCAGATGCCAACTCTTTGTGGGGGGAACTGCAAAGTGTATGCAGGGAAAGGAATCATTGTGTCCATTTTGGCAAACTATCCACTGGGTTCTGGGAAATGTTTTCAATATACCCAGCCTTTGAAATAGAGAAGCTGAATACTAAGTGTGAGTACCTTAAGTGTTAGTTAGCCGGAGGTCCCTAAAGCATGGCTGCTTGGGCCCCAGAGTATCCTTGAGGTTATGAAACAGTCATTTGAGTTGTAACTGAGAGTTTCTTCCATCTTCCCAGGAACCTCCCTCCCCCTACAAAGTATCTAGGGGCCAGGATAGGGGCAAAGTTGAGTGACAATCTCACCTCCCTTCTGTCAGCTAAAGTTTTATTACTAGACCAAAGTTAGTCTCTTCTTTTCATAGAATGAAAATGATCTCCCAAGAGGGCCTTTCCTCACCTCTCAGACAAACACATCTCTAGCTAGCCCACCATACCAGTGTGTCAGACATGTCTACATGTTTTCGGGTCCCAGTGGCAGACCTTGCTTAAGCTTCCTTTTTTCTTTATAACTCATTAGATCTTTCTTGTAGATTCTTACATCCTGTAGAGCAGAGAAAAAAAAAATTTCCGATGCAATAATATAAACAGTCCTACTGATCTCCTTAGGTAAAAACTCTCTCAGAGTTCTTTCCTTCCCCATCTCTCTCCTAGATAGATCTTTGGGGGAGCTTCTGTCTTCTGTTCTCTTGTGGCACGCGAGGATGGTGCCATGTGAGAATGGCGGAATGCAAGGGGAGGGAGAAAGGCGAGAAAACCCACACTAAGTCAGGCCCTGTGGAAGGCTGTGACTCACACTTTAGCTTCCTTCTGAGGAACCTGATCCTTGGGAGCCGGTGGGAACTTCTGCATCATGTCTATGCCACACAGAAATTGTGGGGTGACCCCAGAAAGCTAAACCCAGACTTTCCCTCTGTAACTACTGAGTTGACTTTAATAAGGCTGCGCCCTCCCCTAGGTCAGTGCCTGAGAACAGGGGAGAGCAGCCAGTGCGGCAGTCCCCGCTCCGCTATCCCCAGAACTCCCATTTCCCCCTCATTCGTTGAAGGTCACACAGGGGAGATATGACATTTCTGACTGTTTGTGTCCCCTGCTTCCTCCCTTTTCCCAGAATCCACGGGGAACAGAAGAGTAAGCTTTGGACACTCACTTCTCTGAATATCCTGCTTCTACTCAGGCATAAAGGAGAACTCTGATCTACTGGTAAAACCTGCCTCTTGAGATGTTATACGGGGACACAAAGGAATTTGGAAAATCATTTTCTTTCTGCCATGCTTGACATTCCTGCCACTGCTCTGCTAAAGAGATAAGGGAGGTCAGCTTTGAGACTCTGAGCTCATCTGTGACTTCCTTGCTCCCTAAACTTGTGCTGTCCCAATATGGTAGCCACTAGCCACATGTGACTATTGAGTACTTGGAATGTGACTGGTGGAACTGAATTTTAAGTTTATTTAATCTTAACTAATTAAAGCTTAAATTAAAACACGAATACTCGATTCAGTTACTGGGAAACTTTTAAGCAAGTTGTTTGGAACAATTTAGGTATGTGAATCTACTTTTTCAAGTAGAAATTTTACAAAATTTAAATGTAGATCAAGTATTTTTGATGAAAATTTAATGTTTAGATTGAGGAGCTGAAGTTTAAATACATACCTGGTTTTAGCTTTAGTAGAAAAATAAAATATAAAAAATAATTTCTTTATATTGCTTACATGTTGAAATGGTAATATTTTGGGTATTTTGGTTTAAGTTCAATATATTTTATAATTAATTTCACTTGCTTCTTCTTACTATTTTTAATGTGGCTGGAAAGTTTTAAACCTCACCTGTGGTTCACATTGCATTTCTATTTGAGGACTAGTCTAGGTAATGCTTATCTGTGTGCCTCCTGGTCCAGTTTGGGGGCTGAGTTTGGGGGGCTGCAGAAACAGAGTTTAAGGGTGGGGTCCTCTAATGTATCAGTTTAATATTTGTAAAATATTATCCCTGCTACAAATGTATTGTCCCTATACTGCCTTGATGAATAAGGGGCCTATTCCTTTCTCTCCTGTGGCTTCTGTATAGGGAATTTGATGAAAAGAAAGAGGTTTTCTGGTATCCTGAACCAATTAATCAATCAATTTGTTCATCAAGATAGAGAATACAAGTAGAAAGGA
This sequence comes from Pteropus medius, assembly GCF_902729225.1. Classification (NCBI taxonomy): domain Eukaryota; kingdom Metazoa; phylum Chordata; class Mammalia; order Chiroptera; family Pteropodidae; genus Pteropus; species Pteropus medius. The sequence continues at coordinate 2,572,566 of NW_024342471.1, forward strand.
ATGCATTTTGTTTTAAGCAGGGCATAAGGTCAGGTTTCCTGGCAGCCTACTTTGGACGATGTAAGCCCACACTTGGCTCCAGTTGATTGGTCATAGGATAGTCACCTATCTAAGCTGGGCCAATGAGCCACTCTCCCGGGAGATTGGCGTAGTGACTTGGGGATTCTAGCTTGGCCTGGCTGCTTCAACAGGGAGCTCCAAGCTCCAGTGATACAAGTGATGGTCACCCTTTGTCATGTGTTTTGAGTGCAGGGAAGGCCATTATATAATGAAAGGGAAGATTTGGCTCCTCACAGAGGACCTCCTGGGTTACTGGAAGCCCTCCAGGCTCTGGATTTGCCTTTTACAGAGCTTTCCCTGCAGCTCTGACCCTGAGGCTATAGGGAAACTCCCCTGTCCTCAGAATACAATCCTCTGAGGGTGTTCACGTTATCTGAAAAGGAAAGAAGCTTAACTAATACAGTGTAGTAGCTCGAGGAGGAAACTAATGAGGGTGCTTTGTGTTTATATCTCAAGAGGAATGAGGAGATAATTTTTTTTCCTATAGAAAAAGCTGGTCAGTGTCCTCCTTGTTTCTGAGTAACTGACACAGTTTTCAGCACCACCCCACAGCTGCGTTTTGGGTTCAAAAGACTTTTGTGGCTAGCCTGGAAGCAGATCACCATTTATAACATTGTTTCTAAGGGAGACACATTCCAAGATCCAAACAATGAATTTAGTAAAGAATGTTTGGCTTCCAGGAGGGATGAGCTGATCCTGCTGCATCCTAATGGTTGGCTACCCATTAGCTGTATTCTGGTGGTTGGCTACCCCATTAAAGGTTAGGTCCCCTTTCCTTTTCGCTTGGGGACTGAGTCGGCAGAGTTAGGGTTTGTATGTGGGGGGAGAATTCTGATAAGGAGGGAACAGATAAGGGACCCCTTACAGCTGGGGTGCTCTAAGACTTCCTGTGCATTGAGAGCCCCTTGAGGTCCAGGGATGGATAAGAAGGGGAGGTGAGAGGTGGACAAAGACACTTGGCCTCTTTCACATTACTGTCACGTCTGCCAGCCCGCGAAGTAGAAGGGGCCTGGCTTAGTCCTTGCTCAAACTCCCTGTCCAAACCCTTTTTGGAATAAGCCTGGGTGTTGGAAAAAAAGAAAAATTCTACATCTTCTGACTGAGAAATCCGGAGCGCTCAAGGTGGGCTCCGCGGGGCAGTGTGACTGTTCCCAGGGAGTGGCTGTCACAGCGTGGGGTGAGACAAGGGGTTTGGGGAGAATAGGGTGAAGAGAGCCAGCTCATCCTCCCCACCCTCACAATCTTACCCCCTCCTCTCAACCCCACCCCCACTCTCAGCCCGGAAGAGGCGCTGGCAGCCCAAGGCCCGACTCGCGGGCGGGGAAGGAGGGGACGCGCAGCCACAGCATTGTCTGGGAGGGAGGGGAGAAGCTCCGCCCCCCCAGGGGGGAGGGCAGGCGGGAGAGGAGGGGAGGAAGAAAGGCGAGGGAAGAGGGGTGTGGGGAGAGATGGAGTGCGAGAGAAAGAGGAGGAGGGAGCACGATCGGACCGGATAGGGGCAGATAAAGGCATTGGAGAGAGCAAAAGGGCGAGGAGGGGTGGAGCGGGAGGGAGGAGGGCGGGGCGCCAGACCCCCAATCGCGAGGCCGCCGCCTGCCCGGCCCGGCTGGATTTGAGCTGGGCCCGCGGACCTCTGACCTACGCGCGGGCTGGAGAAGCCACCCGGTTGTGGCACCCCACTTTCCAACTCCAAGGTCTTCGAGGCGCGCGCGAGATGCAACCGGCTCGGCACGCAGGCAAGACGCGGGGCGCGGGGCGTGGGGCGCGAGGCTCCAGGCGCGGGATGCGGGACGCAAGGTGAGGGATACCGGGAGGTCCTCTCTCCCCTGTCCCCTATCCGCCTCCCGCCGAAAGTTGTCCCACAGAGTCGCCTGCCTGGTCTAGGTCCGCCCCTCCGTCGTCGCCTGTGCCTGGTCTCCTCCCTGGTTCCCCAGACACGGGCGATTCCCGAGGGCACCCACTCCACAGGGGCCGCGTAGGCACGGGGCCGCAGCCCGCCAGCTTTCTGGCCAGAGAAAGTTGTAGCTCCAAGCTCGATCTCCCGCTCCGACCCCTAGGGTCCTTCCTTCTCTTCTCCATCCACGGGACCCCCTGGCGAGGTGCGGCCCAGCAGCAGGTGCAGGGATGACAGGCCGCGATAGTCCTGGGGAGTGCCCGACCCCAATCCCGTTCCTTTATTCCCCGCCGAACGGAAGGTTTCCCAGAGGCGGGTTCCAGCCTACCCGGCGGGCTCCCTCTGACTTCTGAAGGGCGCAGGATGCGCAGGAGGGCCCCCTGTTCCCCCAGGCACTTCCCCTTTGCAGTCTTCTCGTCCGCCTCCGGAGCGGGTGTCTGAGGTCGTTGGGGAGCTCGGCTCTGCGTCCTCTGGGCCCAAGAGAGAGGCAGGTGCGTTGGTCGGACCCCGGGCCACTTCTGCATTTTGAGCGTCTGCTTTGCGTTCAGCCCTTAAGCTGCGAGAGCCGTGGGCACAGCGGAGAGGTGCGGTGGCCCGACAAGGAGACCGAGGGTACCATCTTACCCAGGGGCCATCTGTGGGCCCTGAGTTGTTCACAGCAGCTCTGAGTCTCCGTGACAGGAGGAGCTGAGCTCGAGGCTTCTCAATGTTTCCATGCACTTTATTCCCAGGTGTCTGGAATCCGGGTCCCTAGAACGTGTTCTCCCAGAGGACAGAGGCCGTGTCTAGAGCCGGCCAGGTTTATAGTAAGTACCTTACATGTGATGAATGAATTTTTGAAGCAATGAGCTGACAAATAATAATTTATCTTGGAGCAGGACTGGGTTCCTGCCACCATTGATCTTGGTACAATGGGAGGAAAGAATTAGAAACAATGATTCTTTTAAACAGCGGCCTGTGAGTTAGAGCCAGGGGCCTTCTTTCCGGAGCATCTGGATGAGGAATCTGGAGTTGGAATTATTTTACTTATCAATCTACGTTTACTTACTGAGAATTTTTTCATCAGGCTGTCTGAAGAATTAAAGAAAACATCTCACGAGTAAGATATGTTGGATTGTTTGAGGAGAGTTCATTTTTTTTAGCTTGTGTCCTAATACAGTGTCCCAGAGACTAAGTGTGGGGTTGGCTTAGGAGATGCCCATTTGGGATCAGAGACTTTGGGCTGGGGCCATGAGTCTGGGCACCAGCTGTGCTTTCTCCTCTGGACAGGTCAGCTGATGCCTGGGAGCTGTGGGGATACAGTGTGACTCTGGGGGATAGAAGAGGGCCTCAAATGATGGCTGAGCTCAGAATGGGGTAGTTTTGGAAAGATGGTAGCTCTTGCCCTGGGAGAAGGAGATGGAGGCATAGCAGGCAGCCTGCCCGGGCACCTGGGCGTCTGGGCTGGTACAGTTCGGGATTGTCTGTGTTGGGGAGGCTGGAGGTGAGTCTTGCTTCAGAAGATGGGAGAGCAGAAGAGGAGTATTAGGGAGACTGAACAACATTTGGGGTGCAGCCTAGACATCCCATGCTCCTCTTCCTTCATTTTTTTGTGGGTGAAATCTGTTAGGATGATGAGGGGCACATTTGGGGAGCCTGGCTGAAAGAAGCCAGGGAATCTGGGGTCCTTAGCCATGCCCTCCTCCAGGGGAAGGTGGAGGTGTGTCTTCTGCACCTGGCTGAGTGGGCAGTACCTGCACCTGCTGTATCTCTAGCTGGCAGCATTCCCACCTTCTTGAGGGTGATCTGACTGTGTCCCTGGGGCTCCAGAGCCCACCTCTCTGCATTTCTGCATGTCTTCTGTTTGGAGGTTCAGGCTTTCCAGTTTGTGTTGTCTTAGGAGTCAGTTGGGAGTGGTAGACAAACTTACACCTTATTTTGAACCCCTCAGTCCTTCTCATTCTTGGATGTACTTGCCTACCTGGGACCTTTCAGTCATCTGTTGCTTTTGCTTTGATTTCCTCGTCTATTTCCTGGGACGCCGGAGCCAAGCCTTGTGTCTGCCTTCTGTGCTTGAACTGCTTAGGAATGGCCGAGAGAATTGGCTGGAGAGGTGCCCAGGACCGCACATCTTGGCATCTCTGCTGGACCGTTAAGCGCTGGACTGCGGAGCTTGCCAGGAAGAGGTCCTGTCACCAAAGCACAAGAGGACCTTGGCCTGATTATTGCTTTTAGTCCTCTCGGATACTTTGGCAGGAAGTGTGCTAACTGGAGGTGTAGAGGTGAGACCAGGTTGCCAGAGAACCCCATGCAGAGCATGGAATTTTGGATCACCCTGGGTGATCCAAAAGCACCTTTTCCTCTCCCCCAGAGTGAGAAACTGAGTAGGTATCTTCCATGCTCTTGGAATAGAACAAGACATCCAGTCTCTGTCTTCCAGTCATAGTTGCCAAGAACTGCTGTAGCTGGCTTTATAAAACCAGGGCAGCAGTCCCCTCCCACCACTCTTCACAGTGTGGTCCAGTGATTTATCCCAATGACACACTGTCCTATTTAAACACCTCCCCGCCTCTCAAGAAGAATTTTAAATAAATCCTTAAGTTGGAGTAAGCTCCCAGAGGCCCATGATTGTGGTTTCATTTATTTGGCCTGCTTGTGGGTTCCCATGGAGGACATGGAAGGGAGGGGATGGAGCAGGAGGCACAGGACAAACAGGGCCCAGTAAACATGGATAGCCTTCAGATTTGGCTGACTAGGTGACCAGGGGGTCATTTGGAGTCATCCCTGGGATGGCTGTAATCACAGGAGTCTGTAATCACAGGTTGGGATGACAGCTTGAGGCTGCAAAACTCCTGCCCAAGGCAGCTGAGGCTGAACCAGAGAGGGCCGCCTCTCACAGGCGAAGAGGGTGGGGAAGGGCATTTGGCTGATTCCTGTGGGATGAGCAAAGTGACTTAGAAGGGGTTTTTCTATTGTATTGATAAAAATTGGCAAAAAGATACCTTGTATTTTTATTGGACGTGTCAATCAAAAGTGATTTGGCAACGTAGATTTACTTCAGCATGGTGCTTTACCCATAGTTGGCACTCAGTTAAGTGTTTGATTAACTGTTCATTTCTTTAAAAGTAATTGAAAACAGTATTGAATTGCATTTACTAGCTGTTTTCTAACTAGGATGCAGTGTCAGCATCCTTCCCACGTTCCTTTGGCCTCAAAGAATGACTGATAGGAGAAGATGCATAAATACTCCAGCTCCCCTATGTCTCTCTTGGGGTAGATCTGCTGGCTGTCAGAGTTGCCTAACAAGACTGAGTTCCAGTCGCTACTTCTGTGTTCACTTTCTCACTCTATTCCACTGGCACTTGAACTCTTATCTTAGGACAGTCAACTTCTGGGTGAGAAACCTAAGACAAGCTTTAGTCTACAGATAAAAATTATTTGAAGTCTCTGAGTCTCAGTTTCTCCAACTGTAAGATGGAAATGATAGCTATCCCAACCGGATATTGTGCTATGTGCTCAGCTGGGCAGACAGCAAGCATTCAGTCAAACATTTGCAGGCTCATTGATGAGTGTAAAAAGGGTGTGATAGATTTGGGAGTGAGTATGATGATGGGCCATGGAGAATTATAATGTTATCCTTAGATAAGGTGAGGACACTGAAGTCACCTGCTTCTGGTTTTCACATCCAGATTGTGACCAGTGATATGCTGATAAATGTTTGACAACTGGCTCTGCAGGGAGGGGGATAAAACTCTGTTTTGCGGTGTTTGGTGGTTTTTATAGTATAAATATACCCACTGTGGCAGATTTCAAGCTACTAACTTGGCATCACTCAACACTGAGCTGGGAGGAGATGTGCTCTGTCAGCCCCTGAGAGCCAGCTTCAGCACACATCTCGCCATGTCTGACCTGGGATGTGTGTGACCTCAGTGATCTTGATTTCTAATTTTGTACATAGAGTGAGGAGGATAAGAACTGTACTTGGTGTCAAAATTTGGGCTATGTTTAAATGAACATACCATCTGCCCTGAACTGGCAGATCCACTGTGTATGAGACTCTTCTGGGGTTCGTTTAATGATTATTGAAATGCGTATGCTATGGGACTTTTGGGGCCTCACTTTCCCTATCTCCAGTGCTAAGGGTGAGATGATTGTACATGTCCCATCCAGCTTTTGGTCTTGTTGGGAAGAGTCCATTGCATTCTCCTTCTGTCCACACAAGAATAAAACCTTTAACGAAAGAAAACATTTCCTATGTTCACACTTATGTTGCTTACCATGGGACCCAGCACTGGGCTATCCTAGAGTTTTGGTATTGTATTGTCTTTCCTTCTGGCACAAGGGAATTCCGTAAACATTAACCCAGTAAAATTCTGCCTTCCTTGTGTACCAGTTTCACTTCATGACACAGGCATAGTGTGTCCCCAGAGGAAGCCTGGTGGGTAGGGAGTATGGGCCTGGTGTCTTATGGAAAGGACAGTCCCTATGTTCCTGAACTACTATGTAGTATCATAGGCACCCAAGTGGAATCCAAACGTGGATAAAGAGATTTTTATATGACAGAATTCAACATCCCTAGTGTGGTTTTACTCATAATGCTTTGTTGACAATCCTCCCAAGGGAGTCCCTGATTCAGCCACTCCACCTGCAGGAATTCTCATCCTAAGGATACAATTGGACAAGTGCAGAAAAATATGTGCATGGTGATGTCCTTTGCAGCATTATTTATAATAATAACCATAACCACCACAATAACAAAAAAATGGAGACTAAATGCCTGATAATTGTAAACCTGTTAATTATGGTATATCTATATACATTGAAATAGCATGTGGCTACAAAGAATATAGGATATAGATGTATATTTATTAACATGGAGAATATATATTTCTGAAGAGCAGGTTACCAAACAATGTGCTATATTTAGGAAGGAGGTATGGCAAGTTTTTAATAGTGATTGTCTCTGAGTGGTGGAATTTGGGAAGATTTTGATCTTAAGCTTTCTTTTCATATTAAATATTTTTTATTTTTGATTATGGTAAAATATACATAACATAAAATTTACACTTTTAATCATTTTAAAGTGTATAATTCAGTGGCTCTCTAAGTCTGTTTTGGCTGTTATAACAAAGTACCACAGACGGAGTGACTTATAAACAATGGAAATTTATTTCTCACAATTCTGGAGGCTGGAGGTCCAAAATCAGAGTTCCAGCAGGGTCAGGCGAAGGTCCTCCTCCAGGTCACAGACCTATTATTATATCCTCACCTGGTGGAAGTGGCTAAGGGGCTCTGTGGGGTCTCTTTTAGAAGGGCAGTCATCTCATTCATGAGGGCTCTACCCTCATGACCTAATCATCTCCCAAGGGTCCCACCTCCTAACACAGTTGCCCTCTATATCTATAGGTACCACATTCAGGGATTCGACAACTGTAGATGGAAAGTATTTGAAAAAAAGTTACATTTTTGCTGACATGTAGCATGTAGCTAGGTTTAGGGTGGTTGCATCTGTCTTGAACATGTACAGACATTTTTTTCTTGTCATTATTCCCTAAACAATACAATATAACAACTATTTACATAGTATTTACATTGTATTAGGCATTATAAGTAATCTAGAGATGATTTAAAGCATATAGGAGAATGTGTATAGGTTATATGCAAATACTACGCCATTTTAATAAGGGACTTGAGTTTCTGAGGATTTTGGTATCCGCGGGGGTCTGGAACTGATCGATTCCCTGTGGATGCCAAGGGAGGGCTGTACCATTACATTGTAGGTTAGGACTTCAACATATAAGTTTTGAGAGGACATCAAAAATTCAGACCATAGCTGTGGGATTAAGTGCATTCACAATGCTGTATGACCAATACTGCTATTCATTTCCAGAACTTTACCATCATTTCAAACAGAAACTCTGTACTTATTAAACACTAACTTTCTATTCCCCTCCAGCCCCTGGTAATCTCTGTTCTTGCTCTCCTTGTGAATTTGTGTATTCTAGGTACCTTGTAGTAGTGGAATGATTCAATAATTGTTCTTTTGTGGGCCATAATCTTTTTGCTTACCTATATTTTTAAAATTAAAAAAAGTGTTTTACTTATATAACAAAGAGGAAGAGAAAGAAAGCCTGGGAGAGAGCTGTGGTGTCTTGTCTGGTGGTTTCACTTCAGGCAGGGCCACAAGGTTTCGGCCATCTTTCCTGCCCCTGCATCACCTGGAGCGGGGGGTCAAAGACAGGCAGCTGGGTTCAGCCCTTCTGGCCTAGCGCTGACCTCAGTTGTGGCTTGCTGGTCATTGACAGCTGGGCCTCAAGCCCCAAGATGGCTGCCGCCAAAACATCTCATCTCGGGGTTTTCTGTGTGTGGCGGCATTGAGAGGGTGTGCTTGGAGTTCACGCTGCCTCGAGCCTGGCAGCTGTCCTGGAGTGAGTGAGGTCCAAATGAGGTGAAGTGAGTGGTTGAGACCATCTTCCTTGAAGATTGAGGATGAGAGCCTCACCTTTCTACTTCAAGCATCCTTTGTGTGTTCCAAATTCTGCGAAATACCCACATGGCAACTGTGTGTATGGCTGATGAATGCTTTGTCCACAGGCAGAGTCAGTCTGGCTGGGGTGCAGCTGGTGGGGTCCATGAGACCCCAAGTACTCTGGAGAGATGGGCGGTAGCCTCAGATAATTGGTGCTTTCTTCCTAAAGCTCCATATAGGATATTATAGTTGATCATATGGACATTTGGGACAAGGATGTGTCTCATGTATTTGATAGGTTGTGTATGTGATGGAGTAATTGGGGATATGGTGCAATGGGGTGGAGGTGGGGTAGGGAAGGTGGTGTGTATGCTTAAGTCAAGTCTGAGGTAAAAGGAGGTCAGGAATCTTGGGGACCTAGTACTTGGAAATCAGGTTCAGCAGCTCTATTCAGGGGTCATGGGAGTGGGTCAAGTGGCTTCGCTCTGGGACGCCTAGGTCTATGGAAAATGCTTTGAGTTCCTCATTAAGTGAGTTTCCATAAGGGCCGGCCCGTCCCTCCCGCAAGCTGGTGAGAGGATATGGGTCTGGGAGGGACACACATGCCCACTGGGCTCTCCAGAACTTTCTTTACCTAGCTCTGCCAGTTTTCTGTCAGCTCAGTGGAGGCTACTCTTATACTCCCAGAAAATTAGGGAAATGTAAAGATTTGATAGAGATGGCTTCTAAAGGGCATTTTGAGGAGAGGTTCTATTTTTTTGTGGTGCTAGTTTTCTGTTAGCATTAGTCAGCTGGACACAGGGCAGACAGGGGAGGATGTGAATGTAGTTTTGTGGAAAACTTCCCCTCAGCCTTCTGGAAATATTCTGGAAACCCCCAGATATGCTGCTTCTCCTGGCACAACTAGGGGTCTGAGCTCTGAGGGTGGATTTCCCCGTGTCGAGTGGTCGTAGGGTGTTAACGAGGTTTAAGAAGGTGGATGTAAGATGCACCACAATGGCTGCCCCAGAGAAGGGCTCTGCACACGGGGATCCTCCCTTCACTCTTCCCTCCTTCCTTCTTCTCTAGTGCAAGGAAGCTCCTTTCTGGGATTGGAGGAGGCCAGCAATCGGCTCTCGGTTTCCAACCCTGGCCTCAGGTAGCAAGGAGAGGAAACCCCAAGATCTCTACACACAAAGTCAGAGTCTCGGCCTATAGCACCAAAAAAGGAAGAACTGCTGGGGTTCCCTGAGGAAGGGGATGTGAGGTCAGACATGAGTCTCAGAGAAACTACTCAGTAAACAGGAAGTGTAGCCAGAAAGAAACCTGTGCTTGTAGGAAATGGGGAAGTGGAGGTGGCCCCTCTTCACCTGCCTGAATAAGTCTGCATGTCCCTGCAGAGCTGAGATACTAATCCACAGATGGCGAGTGAGCCTCCCCGCCCCCACTCCTAACGGGATGGGGCTCCACTCAAATTCCGTAATTACTGGGCCGGAGGAAAACTTAATTTGCCCTTCCCCAGTTAGGACATGAAACTCCCCTATAAAATAGTCCTAGGTTTTGAGAAATGCAGATCAAGAAATGCTTAGTCTTATTTGCCTTATTAGATACAATGCTGCCTCCACCAACTTCCCACTCTTTCCTCGGGCCAATTTAGTCCCAGGGAGTTTAAAACTTTGTCAACCTTTAACATGTGAGGGGTGCATCTTGGCAGGGCCCCTCTTGTTGAAGGTGGTGTAGGTGCTGCTTTAGGGAGGCAGACATGTCTGTGCCTTTCCCTGGGGGTCTGTAGATATGAGGGGGTTCGCTTTCTAGGTCTTTGGCTTTTTTGGGCCAGAGTCGAACTTGCATGCGCACACACACAGGTTTCTCCATCTGGAGTTTTTACTTCCTTTATGCCTTTTTTTTTTTTTTTTTTTTTGGTCCCTCTCCAACACCCTGATTCTTTAATATGAGGCTAAGGGCTTTTTGGTTTCTTCCTTAAACATGCGTTCAGAATGTCAAAAGCTCATGGAATCTGTTGAGACTTTCCTACAAACAAGGAGTTGCTCATCGGGGCCTATGAGGTGATTGTTTGGGTAGATCTCTTTGGTGACGTTCCAGGTCTCACACCCCAGTGTTGTGGGAGTGGGAGGCAGGACTTTCAGGCAGGAGTCCCAGGACCATTTGCTCAGATCTTCCCCAATCCCACCAGGAATTCAGACCTGTGTACGGAAGGCCTGAGCAGGAAAGGCTGAGGCCCCAGGAAAGAACAGGGCTTTGTAGACCAGGCTACGGGGGCGGGGATCCCAGCGTGGCCACCTGCTGGATCTCAGTTCCTCATTTGGCAGGTGGTCCAGGTGGGGGCTGCCTTTTCAGGGGGAAGTGAGGTTGTCTGTCAGCAGGGGCATTATACCTGTCATCAGTCAGGCCCCTGGGCTTTTTCACAGATAGGGGGACAGGCAGTTTGTGGGGCCTGTGGATGTGAGGGGTAGCTTGGTCTTTAGACAGAAGGAGAGGCATGACTGGAGATTTGTCGCTCTGTGCCATCGCAAGTGCCCCAGTCCCTGAACAGGGTCTCAATCCCTGGCTCCTGCCAGGTCTGCTTTTCCTGCAGCTTGTCCCTTGGCCAGTCACCCACCCACCTCCCTTTCCCAGGACTCCCAGACCTGCTGTGGCTGGAGGCTGAAGCTGGCCTGCACCTGCCTGTCCTGCACGGAGCCCTCATAATCCAGTGCTTAGCTGGGGCACCACAGAAGGAGCACTGGGTTTATGTCAGCTCTGTGACCTGGGACAAGTCACCTGACCTCTGGGACCTTCTGTTTCTTCATCTGTAAAGTGGTGAAAATAAAGCCTTCCCTGCAGGTTCCTGTAAGGAATAGGATGAAGCTTCTAGAGTCTTGTTACCAGCAGCACCAGTATCTCTTGGGAGCCTGTTAAAAATGCACATTTTCAGACTTCACGCCAGAAGTACACAAACAGAAACTGGGAGAAGGAGGAGCAGGCATCGGTGTTTTAAGGAGCTGTGCAGGGGATTCTGATACTCACGTGTGAGAACCACTCCGCTAAAATTGGCTGGATCAGGCGATTTTTAGTTGAAATCTCTTCCCCGTCACCTCAAGAGAAGCTGTAGCAAATAGGGGTTCAACTTTGCAGCCAGGCAGTCCTGGTTTTGAACCCCAGCTCTGCCCCTTCCTGGTTGTGTGTTTTTAGATAAGTTACTTCGATTTTTTTTTTTTGTCTTAATTGTTTCATCTGCAAAATAGGGATGTTGAGGTTTCTTTCTTCATGGGGTTGCTGTGGGATTAAATGAGTCAAAGCAGGTAATAGCCCATAGTAAGCTCTGATTTATGGCCCCTCTCTATTATTCACATTTGTTGTTTTTTTATTAGCACAATAATAATACTGTGATTGTTCTATCCCTGATTTATGGGAGAAGCAAGTGTCCAGGGCCTCCTGTGGCTTGTCTTCTGCCAGTTCTCTTGAGCTAAACCCTTTCTACCTGTCTCCAGGTAAGTGCTATCTCTTTTCAGGCAGGACAAGCCAATCTTTTCTCAAGTGCCTTCCACTCCCTCTTCCATGATACTTAACATTCTTTTGCAGTGGAGAAGGGCAAAGCCTTTTATTCACAGTCATAGGTAAAGTGCAGTACATACACCTAGCACACTTGACCTTAACTTTCCCTCTGGTAGTATTCATTGCATCCGTTCCTGCGCAGAGTGATTGGGAGAGATGTGTGGGTAGGTCACTGGGGGCCTGGACACCTGGGGTAGGAAAGGAAATGGAGGTATATTTAGGGGAGTGGTGATCAGTGGGGTGAACGGGTCCCAGAGAAGACATGGGCCTGGCCCATAAGTGGGCCTTTTATTGAATAAAACATGCAGGCAGAAGGCAAAGTGTGCCCGGTTTCCTTCCAGGGCAGTCCAAGTTTTGCCCATGTCCAGCACAAGCTCAGGTTCAGGAACCATGAGGTGCAATTTCTTATAATCTCTAGATCTTGGCAGGGCCCCAGGCCGCAGCTCAAGTCTCCTTCCTCGTGTGGTGCAATAGGGCTGGGGTTTCCTGTTTGCCATTGACACTTCTTCCTGCCCCCATACCAGGGGGCTGAAGTATGGAGGGGTCAGCAATATCTCCTCTTTCAAAGCTGCTTGGTTATACAAAGCATAGTCCTTCAAGAGACCCGATAGGGCAGTCTTTAACACTATAGTATGAAGCACTGTGTCATGTAACTTTCTTCTTCAACCCAGGAACTCCAGATTGTCCCCAGAGGGCAGGGCAGGGTTCAGAGAAGAGGTGGGGACAGACCCCAAAAGGGGAAGCTGCGGGCCTCCAGTGAGCATTTCCTTTGCATCTGGGGCCCGAGGCTGGCTTCCTGACTTCTGTGGTGTAGTGCCCTGCTTTGCATGACAGGACCCTTTGGATTTGCTCTGTGCCTGCATACACTGGCCCTCTGGGATGCTCTACATTGGCCCCTTACCCCTGTGAAATATTAGTTATGAGGAGGGAGGGCGCTAAAATTGTTTGCTTTTAGAACAATACTATTTTCTCCATTCTTGAAATGCTGCTTTGAGAGGCATTTGGTGGTGTCCTCAGTCTACACAGCTCCATCCCTATCAGATTTCACGCTGGTCTCAGCAGCCCTGGTCGTACACTGGCATGACCTGGGAAGGCTTTAGCAATGCTCATGCCTGGGCTCCGCCCATAGGGTCTGATGAAATTGGTCTGAGTTACAGCATGGTTGTCCGGAATTTTAAATCAACCTCTCTCACTGCCAGCCCCCAACCCCTGCCTCATCCCTACTCCGGAGGAGTCTGATGAGCATCCCGAATTAGAACCTCTGAGATATCGTGTCCTGTCTCAAGGCCAGCTGTTCCTCCTTCCCCATTTGGTTTCTGCTGAGTCCCTCTTACTGGTCAGGGAGTGGCTCTGTCGGGTGACTCCGCTGGATATTTTCTGTGAAAAGCCTTCCCCTCCCCAAGCCTGTCTCTTTTCATAGCTATACTTTCTTAGACACTGGGACTGTGCCTGAGTCTTATGAATTAGCTGTTGTCACCCACCTCCCATTTTACTCTGGGAGCTGAGGTGGTAGAGGGATAGGGCCTGGCTCCCGCTATACAAAAGGAAGACTGTTTAGAAAACCCCAAATAAACCACTAGAGGCAGGGGTTCTTCATCTCACCATGGACTTTCATGCCAGGGGTTGTCCAGTTTTTTGTTCTGCATTTGCCCACCTCCCTCTGGGGACTTCCCAGTTGATAAATAAGCTAAGAGACACTTAGTCTCTAGGCTGAAACTCTAAGAGATTAGCCAGCATCTCAGGGCTGCTCCGAGACTCGATTGACCGACGTGTTCTCCAAGCTCCTTGACAGGCAGGGAAGGAATGAGGGTACTGGAGCTTGGAGGAACCAAGAGCTAGGAACAGGAGATTCTCTCTTCAGAGTGAGCTTCAGATGCCTTTTCCTGCTTGCTTGAGTTTCTTGAAGATTTGATGTTTGCCCTCTTCACAGGAAGCTAACCTGGTTAATTACATTTATTCTTGGGCAGGCCTCCTGTGGGAGGCTGGAAACACCTGTGTGTGTGTCGGGGGGGTGTCTGTGAAAAGGAAGAGGAATGGATCCTTTGTGCAGCAACTTCAGGGTTTTGACTGGTCCAGAGGTTAGGCAAGTCAGTCTCCTCTGTTCCTGCAGCTCAGCCTTGCACTGCACCTGGCGATACTATATGGGCAGCTGCTTCCTCCGGCCTGAGGGTGGGTGGGAGAAGGTGACAGGGTCAGGAGCTTCTTCAAGTCCAAACACAGGGCAGGTGTAGTGGACGCTGTTGGTACCCATCAGGATCTCTTTTATCTTATGTTATGGTTTTTACTGGCGACAGGTCTTAGCCTTTCCCCAGTCCTGAGAATTGCTCTTGCAGGGAAATGCCTGGGAGCTCAGCCTGTCCTCCTATACTACAGGGTGGCCGGTAGTCCCTGACTGACTGGCACGGGGTACAAAGGTCTGGCCTGCTTGTCTCAAGGTGGGACAACTCCTTGGAGTTATTCACACCCTGCATCTCCCATGGGATCAGGCCGTGGCTGGACTCCAGCTGAACCCACGTCACTCCCGGTCCTGTTTCCTTTATTCCCTTGATGGGTTTCTCCTGAAAACACTTCCTCAGTAAATCATGTGCACGAGATGGGGTCTGCTTCTAGGAATCCTCTGACCTAAGACCCCAGGTTAGCTGGTCCCTCCCTTGAAATAATGATACCGGGAATATTTGCAGGAGAGAGGCACAGGCTGGGAGCTGGGGGTCCGGAGAGGAAGCTCCAGGTCTGGGGGGAGGGAAGGAAACACCAGACTTGGATGGTTTCTCTGTGGTGTTAAGTGCTGTGAGGAAGGACAAGCTGAGGTGTGAACTCCTGTCCCTCCAACACTGCCAGTGTTGGGGACAGTGTGTAGGGGGAACTCAGTTTTGGATCAGGGTCCAGGGAATGTGTGAGTTCGCTTGGGTCTGAGGTGGAGCATGGGCACACTCACAGAGCAAGAAAAGCAGGCCCAGAAGCTACTCAGTGGTTTAGGAAACTTGGTACCCCAAGTTGTCTCTGAAATGGGCAGGAAGTATGAATGGGTCTTCACATGTGACATATGAGGTCCCACTGACACACTGGATGCCATCATCCAGGTGTTTAGTGGAGCTGAGGAGAACCTGAAACAGTCTGCCAGGGTGTGAAGTCAGTGCCAGAGACTGACCGGTTGGTGGCCCCCTACATTTCTCCAGCATGACCAGGGCCTTGGAGGCCGAGTCCTGATGTGAAAAATCCAGTGATGTTCACACATCCGAACATGTTAGCAGATGTGCTTCGTTGCTGGTAGGCAGTCAGTAGACATTTTGTCTTTTAAAGTTTTTTTTTTAAAAGAGAAGTTGTACTAACTTAGAATTTTTTTCCTAATTTTTATTTTTCAATTAGAGTTGACATTCGATGTTGTTTTATATTAGTTTCAGGTGTACAGCATAATGGTTAGACATTCTGATTTAAAATTTTTGAGAGGTAAATGACCAAGTTCACAGAGGGAGTTCAACAGCTTTAAATATGTTTTAAATATGAGTGGCTCCACATGAAAAATTATGTGTGTCAAATCTGCTCTTTGATTCATATCCCCTTTCTCAGTGTGGGAAGAAGCTATGCGCTGTGTCCATTCCGGGCCTGAGGTGCTGGCTAATGCGGGAAACCCCTCTTTGCCCCTGTCTCGTTTTCCCTTCTTCGAAGAGGTGGTGATGATCACTTCTTTATTCTCAAGGCGTTATGGAAACGATACTTATAAATGATTCTTACAAGGCATTTTGGAGTCCAGGCTGGGGCTGTAAATAATAACAGAGAAGATGGAAGAGTTGCAACCAGCCTGCTGAGCAAATCCTTCTCTCCAAGGCTGCAGATATTGGCAGGCGCCCTTGAAGGAAGTGTCCGACCGAACCCACATTCCGGCCCCTTCCACCGCCTTCCTCCAACCCTTCCTTGTGTGGGGAACAATACTCTGTTTAAGGAGTATCAGACTGAACTCTAAATTTCCGGCCCTTTGTTAGCTCTGCTGCTGTGTTTGCCTTAAGTGTATGTAAATTTAGCTGTCTTTTCTTTTAAAATTTTTTGTCCCAGCCAGCTAGAGGTAGCCAGGGATTTGTAGTGATGGTTGGAAAGTTCATGAAGAGAGATGCAGATGTCCTTGAGGCAGACAGAGGAAGGGTTGAGTCCTAGAAAAAGTTACCTGTAATTTCAATTCAGATGTGATCGGCTAGGTGAGTATTTTTCTAACACTCCTAAACCCGAGATATATAAAAGTAAGAAAGAAGGTGGAGAGAGGTCAAGCTGTAGTCAAAGACTGAGCAACATGAGCCTACAGGTCGGACTTACGGCAATGGCCTTGGTAAGATCACCCAACAAGTTGAGAGTGACCAAAAGTCTTGGAGAATTCCCACATTTGAGCTATCCCATGACTTGATTTATATCTGTAACCAAGAAAAGCGTTCATCCACCCTGCAGTGCAGATGGCCAATTACCCTGACACCGGGGTGCAGAGAAAGAGAAGTGGCGTTTATTGTATAGCGCTACACGATGGAGAATGAATAGCTGGTGCTGAAAAAACCCCGAGCTCCTCCATGGTTTACAGATACGGCGTTTTATAGAGCAGAAATCGTGATTAATGATGAATAAGGGGTTCAGTGTTGTGGGCTGTGTTGATTGGTGGTTCTTGTACAGACTTCAGCAATCTCATTTATTCAGCTCATGGAGGTGTTCCATCCAGGTCTATGTGACTATGGCCAGGTGGTCTTGAACAGAAGGAGGGTCTGTAAGACATCTCGGGGTTGTGAGTCAGTGACGTTATCTTAAGAGCAGAAAGATAAGGACAGAGCCGCTATACATTTCGTGTTTAACAGGCTGCATTCTTCCGTTATCTTAAGCAGAGTATACCTTCTGAAACTTGCTTTACAGGCAGGCCTACAGGCCCCAGGACGTGACTACTTTCCAGTGCACCTATGACCCTTAAGAAAAGCTAATTTAATAATTTTAGTGAAAAGCTAAATTCTAATATATATGGTATGTTATGATTTGCTGTTAGCATCATATCACTTGGTACATAAAAGAATAGTGATGAGAGCGGTTGAACATCTTTCTTAGGTTATTAACTGTTTATATTTATTTTTCTGTGAATTATCTGTCCATGTCCTTTGACCAATTTTTATTGAGTGTAGAATCGTTTTCTTATTGATTTATTAAAGCCCTGTACATATTCAGGACATTAGTCTGAATATGTATTGTAAATATTTACAATACAATTGTCATATGTATTGTAAATATTTCTCCCCAATTTCTCATTTGCCTTTTGACTTTGTATCGATAGGGTACATTTTTTTTTTCTAAACAGAAATTTAAAATTTTTGCAGGTTGGTATCAATTTTTTATGCCTTCTGGGTTTTGGGTCTTTTTTCCCCCATTCCTCATCCCCTCCCCTTTGGCAACCACCAGCTTGTTCTTTATATCTAATGGGTCTGTTTCTGTTTTGTTTCATTTATTTATTTATTTTTCACTTATAAGTGAAATTATATGGTATTTGTCTTTCTCTGCCTGATTTATTTCACTTAGCATAATTCCCTTTAGGTCCATACGTGTTGTTGCAAATGGCAAGATTTCATTACTTTATTAAAGAGTAATAGTCCATTTGCTGTTGTACCATATCTTCTTTATCCATTCATTTATTGATAGATATATGGGTTGTTTCCATATCTTGGCTATTGTAAGTAATGCTGCAGTGAACATAGGCCTGCACATATCTTTTCAAGTTAGTATTTTTATTTTCTTTGGATAAATACCCAGAAGTGGAATTTCTGGGTCTTATGGAAACTCTATTTTTAATTTTTTGAGGAATCCCCATACTGTTTCCCATAGTGGCTGCACCAATTTGCAATCTCACCGACAGTGCACGAGGGTTCCCTTTTCTCTACATCCTCGCCAATACTTGTTTGTTCATTTTTTGGTGATAGCCATTCTGATGGGGTGAGGTGTTAATCTCATAATTTGCATTTCCCTGATAAGTAGTGATGTTGAACATCTTTTTGTATGCCTATTGGTCTCTGTATGTCCTCTTTGGAGAAATGTCTGTTCAGGTTCTTTGACCATTTTAAAATTAGATTATTATTATTTTTATGTTATGTTATTTTATTTTTTTGCTAAAGAGTTGTATGAGTTCCTTATATATTCTAGATATTAACACCTTATCAGATACATGATTTACAAATATTTTCTCATATTCCGTAGGTTGCTTTTTCATTTTGCTAATTTTTTTTTTTTTGCTGTGCAAAAGTTTCTTAGTTTGTTTAATCTCATTTATTTATTTGTGCTTTTGTTGCTTGTGCTTTTAGCGTCACATCCAAATATTGTTGCCAAGACTAGTGTTAGGGAACTTTTTCCTCTATGCTGTCTTCTAGAAATTTTATGATTTCAGGTCTTACATTTAAGTTAATTTTTGTAAGTGCCGTAAGATAGGGGTCCAATTTTATTCTTTTGCATATGAGTGTCCAGTTTTCCCAATATTTGTTGAAAAGACTATCCCTTCCCTATTGAGTATTCTTTGCTCCCATGTCAAATATTGATTGAATATATATGAATGGATTTATTTCTGGGCTCTTGATTGTGTTTCATTGGTCTATGTATCAGTATCATACTGTTTTGGTTACTAGAGCTTTGTAGTACAGTTTGAAATCAGGAAATGTGATGCTGCCAGCTTTGTTTTTCTCTATCAGGATTGCTTTGGCTTTTTGAGGTCTTTTGTGATTCCACACAAATTTCAGGATTTTTTTCCCTATTTCTGTGAAAAATGCCATTGAAATTTTGATAATGTAAGGAATGTATCGGATCTAGATTTAGCCTTGGATTATATTGACATTTTAACAATAGTCTTCTGATCCATGAATGTGGGATACTTTCTTATTTTTGTCTTCTTCAATTTCTTTCATCAGTGTCATATAAATTTAAGTGTGCAGACCTTTTATTTGTTAAATTTATTGCTAAGTATTATATAATTTCTTATGCTATTGTAAATAGAGTTGTTTTCTTTATTTTTTTCAGATAGTTTGTTGTTAGTGTACAGAAATACAACTGATTTTTGCATGCTGATTTTGTATGCTTCAACTTCACTGAATTCATTAATTCTAACAGTTTTTTTGGTGTAGTCTTTAGGATTTTCTATATATAAGATCATACCATCTGTAAATGGACAGCTTTACTTCTTCCTTACTGATTTGGATGCCTTTTATTTATTTTTCTTGTCTGATTGCTCTGGCTAGGACTTCCAGTATTATGTCGAAAAGGATTGGTGAGAGCCGGTACCTTATCTTGTTCCTGATCTTAGAGGAAAAGCTTTCAGTTTTTACCATTGAGTTTGATGTTGTTGTGGGCTTGTCATATCTGGCCTTTATATTGAGGTACATTTTTTTTCTATACCAAATTCTTTGGAGTTTTTATCATGAAAGAATGTTAAATTTTGTCAAATGCCTTTTCTGCATCTATTGAGATGATCATGATTTTTATCTTTCATTCAATTAATGTGATGTATCACATTTATTGTTTTGTGTGTATTGAACCGTCCTTGCATCCCAAATATCCATCCCAGTCAATCATGATGTATGATCCTTTTAATGCACTGTTGAATTCAGTTTGCTAGTATTTTATTGAGAATTTTTGCATTTACATTCATCAGGTATATTGCCTATAATTTTCTTTTCTTGTAGTATCCTTGTTTGGCTTTGGTATCAAGGTATTGCTGGTCTTGTAAAATGAGTTTGGGAGTATTCCCTCCTCTTTAGTCTTTTGGAAGAGTTTGAGGAAGATTGGCCTAAATTCTTTAAATTCACCAGTGAAACCATCTGGTCCTGGGATTTTCTTTGTTGTTGAACAGACTCATTATTAGTCTGTTCAGATTTTCTGTTTTTTTTTTTTTCTTTTCATAATCCAGTCTTGCTAGGTTGTATGTTTCTATGAATTTGTCATTTTTTTCTAGGTTATCCAATTTGTTGGCCTATAATTGTTCATAGTAGTCTCTTTTGATCCTCTGTATTTCTGTGGTATCAGTTGTAATGCTGCCTTTTTCATTTCTGATTTTATTTATTTGAGTCTCCTCCTTACTTTGTCTTGCTAAATGTTAATTTTTTTTTTTT